>NW_008705562.1:3296541-3323213 GCF_000186865.1 Aureococcus anophagefferens
GAATCTTCGCCGTCATCATGTCGAGGAACTCCTCGAAGTCGATGGAGCCCGAGTTGTCCTTGTCGATGTCGCCGATCATCTGGTAGATGGTCTGGTTCTTGGCCTCGAAGCCGAGGGACTGCATGGCCGCCTTGAGCTCCTTGGGGTCGATCGTGCCGGAGCCGTCCGTGTCGAAGAGGTTGAACGCCTCGCGGATCTCCTCGATCTCCTCCTCGGAGAGGCCGGGGCGCTCGTAGGTTTTGGTGGGGCGCTTGGGCTGCGGGGGGGCGGGCGGGTGAGCGCGCGCGTCCGCGCGCGGAGGAACCGTCGCGCGTGGCGCGCGCGCGGCCGGTGGCGGCCGGCGGGCGGGCCCGGCGCCGGGCCCGCGGGCCCGCGCGCGGCGCGGCGGCCGCGGGAGGGCGCGGAGGAGGCGCGGGGGCGGCGGGAGGCGCCGCGGGTGCGCGGAAGGCGACGCACCATGCTTGCGACGGTGCGACGGTGCGTCGGGTTTGGCCGCTGTGTGGCGCTGAGAAGTGCCACAAAATAGCACGAGTTGGATTTTGGAAGAGCAATCGAACTCATCGTGCAAACTCCAGGCAGCCCCCCTCACGATGTGCTAAGCCTGATGGCCGCCCGCGCTACGGTCGCACTCTTGCTGCTCCTGCGGCCCGCGCGCGGTCTGGAAAACAAGTACAACGAGAACCCGGACTGCGACCCGTCGGCGCTCCTCGGCGGCGCGCCGCCGGCGCCGCTCGCGGCCCTGGCGCGCTGCACGCGGTCGCGGGACCTGGCGCTCGTCGGGAACAGCGTGACGCGCCACGTCTACTTTAGCATCGCCAACGTGCTGCGGAGCGGCGAGGTCGGCGACGTCGTCGCCGCGGGCGCGCGGATCCGCGCGGACCGCGTGTACCGCGCGGAGGAGAAGCGGCGCTGCAACCCGCGCGGCCGCGGCGCCTCGCGAAAAAACGCGGCCGGGCGACGACCGAACGCCCGCGCGCAGGTTCAACGCGGACCACGACCCGGACGCGCTCGTCCGCGGCGCCTGCGACGAGGCGCTGCCGGGCGACGGCCACCTCTTCGCGTACTGGAACACGACGGGCCAGCTGCCGGCTGGGCGGGAAACAAAAATATTCAACACGACTTTAATATGCAAGTATTCGCACGAGTTTGACACATTTTTTTCGCTGTCCGAAAAGAACCCGCCGAGAGAAAACGATCCGTCCAAAAATCAGTCGAATCGACTTCGATGTGAGCCCCCCGAGAGAGGTTTGAAGTTTTTGCTGGACGGGGCGTTCCACTGGTTGTTTCCGGCACAGGCTGCCCGAGGACGCGCTCGGCCGGCTCCGCGCGCACGCCGCGCAGCGCGGCACGCGGCTCACGATCGTCGTCTTCAACACGCTCATGCACGCGCTCTCGGAGCCGCGGGCGCGGGACCTCGACGCGCTCGCCGCGGCCGTCGCCGACAGCGTCGCGGCCGTCGCCGACGCCGCGCGCGGCTGGGCGGAGCTCGCGTGGCTCCCCGCGCCGCGCGTCTGCGGGCCCGCGCCGGGCTGGGCCATCAAGCACTTTGGGCTGCCGGACTACGGCGGCGACGAGCTCAACGCGCGCGTCGCGCGCCACAACGCCGTCGTGGCGCGGCGCCTCGCGCGCCTCGCGCCCGCCGTGCTCCGCGTCCGCGCCGTCGCCGCGATGGACCCCGCGGGCGCCGACGGCGCCGCGGCCTGCGCGTGCTACGACGACTACGTCCACCACCACCGCATCACCTTCAACGTGATCTCCAACGTCGTCGACGACCTCACGGCCGCGGGCTACTGCGACGGGGACGTGCCGTAACATGGCTCGGTTGGCGCGCGTATCCAGGGGGTTCGCGGGGTGCCCCGGCGAACCGAGCGAGCCAAAGCCGCCGTAGAGGCCGCCGACTATAACCGTCGCAGCAGCCCCGTAGTTCGAAGTTCGCAGCGCATTCGAAGTACAGGCAGGTACATATAGAACGGTACTATACATAGAACGGTACCCTGGGGATTAAGAGTGCCCGGCGATGCTCCGATAGTCCCAGAACCTGCTGATTTTGCGCACACGCCGAGGCCGAGACAGGATGCGGCCCCCGACAAAAGAACCGCGCAGTTTGGCGCCGAGCGTGTCGAGTACCAGAGCCTCTCCTAGAGGCTCTCAATATCCTAACTAGGATAGGTAGCGGGAGGCCCTAGAGCCACTGGGTGGCACTGATGCTCGACGCGATCGGTGCCGTTGGGCGTGCTTCTTTTGGCGGGGGGCGCACCTTGCCCCCGCCTCGGCGTGTGCACAAAATCAGCAGGTTTTGGGGCCATCGGATCATCGCCGGGCGCTACATCCTCGAAAGTACCGTTCTATATATCCTACGTAGGACTATCAGGAGTCCCGCAGGGCTCGGATCTCGACGCCATCATGTCCGTTGGACGCGCTTTTTTCAGGAAAGACGCATCTCTGACTCGTCCCGGGGTATGCAAAAGGGCACGGCCGCTAGATGGGTGCGTCGCGGCCGTTAAAAAATACCCCCGGATGGTACCGTTCTATATTTACCTGCCTGTATGCATGTTGAAGTGCATGATGAACCTCGAGCGCAGAGATGGCCTGCCCTTGACGGCTTTGGCGCACAAAGGGCTGGGCCTGCCCTAGACGGTGGCCGCCATCGAGCACGACGAGCACGATTCGCAGGTGGGCGTGCTGCGTGGCGGGGCTGGGCGCGCGCGCGCTCGCGCCGCGGCGCGCGCTGCGGTCGGCGCCGCGCATGGCGACGCCGACGCCCGTGGAGTGCGCCGTGCCCGGCACGGGCCTCGTGCTGCGCGGCGTGCGCCACGCCTTCGGCGGGCCCGCCGCGGAGGACGGCGGCGGCCGCTGGATCTTCCTCCACGGCTGGCTCGACAACGCCGCGTCCTTCGAGCGCCTCGCGCCGCTCCTCGCGTCCGACCCGTCGTTCGCGGACGTCGTCCTGCTGGACCTCGCGGGCCACGGCCTCTCGGACCACCGCAACGCGGCGTACCACGTCGTCGACTACGCGGCGGAGGCCGTCGCGGTCGCGGACGTTCTCTTCGGGAAGGACGCGCGCTTCAACGTCGCGGGCCACAGCCTCGGCGGCGGCGTCGCGCTGCTCGTCGCGGGCGCGTGGCCCGAGCGGATCGCGCGCGTCGCGGCGCTCGAGTCCGTGGGCGTGCTGAGCGCGCCCGCGGCCGACGCGCCGGCGCTGCTGCGCGCCGCGTGCCGAAGGGCGCCGTCCGGGCGGCTCGCGGAGCACGCGTCCGTCGAGGCCGCCGCGTCGGCGCGCGCGCGGAAGAACGTCGTGCCCGACGACGCGTTCGGCGAGGCGGAGGCGCGGGTCCTGGCCGCGCGGGGCACGGCGGCGCGCGGCGAGGGCGTCGTCTGGCGCGCGGACCCCTGGCTGCTCCAGCCCACGCGGCTCCGGCTCCCGGGGGACGCGGCGCTCGCGTTCGCCAGGGCGGTGCGGGCGCCCGCGCTGCTCCTCGTCGCGCGGGACGGCATGTTCCGGCGGCTCGGCGCCGTCGACCCGTTCTCGCGGCTCGCGGCCTGGGCCGCGGCGGCCGCCGCCGCGCTCCTCCGCGCGGCCGCCGCGGCCGCGGCCGCCGCCAACGGCGGCCGGGCGCCCGCGGCGCTCCGCCGCGCGCGCGACGCCGCGCGGCTCGTCGCCGACCTCGCCGCGCGGGCCCGCGCGCTCCCGTCGCCGACCGTCGCGCGGCTCGAGCGCGGCGGCCACCACGTCCACCTCACGGAGCCGGCCGCCGTCGCGCGCGAGCTCGCGCGCTGGGCCGCGGCGACGCGGCGGCCCGGGACGTAGCGACGAGCGATCACATTACAAAATGGCGGGCGACGGCAAGTGCGACGGCGGCGACTAGCCCGGGACGTAACGACGAGTCGCCGCGGCGGCCCGGGGCGTAGCGACGAGCGATCACATTACAAAATGGCGGGCGACGGCGGCGACTAGACGACGGCGACCGACGGGTCGTCGTCGCCGTCGCCGTCCTCGCTGAACCGCTCCTCCTCGTCGAGGAGCGAGCTGAGCTCCGTCTCGTCCTTCTCGTGCTGCCGGCGGCGCTTGGAGATCTGGACGACGACGTAGACGGCGAGGGGCACCTTGAGGGGCACGAGGAGCTTCGTGACCGCGACGGCGACGAGGAAGATCGTCCCGTCCGCCTCGACGGAGCTCATGCCGAAACGCGCGAGAAGCGGCGACACGTCGAGGCCCCAGAGCAGCGCCGAGTAGACGGCGCCGAAGGTGCCCAGGGAGATGAGGCCGTAGACGACCACCGCCGTCATGCCGTACTGGCGCAGGAAGCCGCTGAGGCTCGTGTTGTAGCAGGTGGCGGGAGCCTCCGCCGGCGCGTCGGCGGCGGCGGCCATGGCCGCGCCGGGCGCCCGCCGCGGCGCGGCGCAGGCGCGGCGCGGGCGAGGCGTCGACGCCGTCGGGTCGCGCGCGGCGGGCGTCGAGGAACACGACGACGACGCGCTGCGCGAGGCCGTCAGTCGAGGCGCCGGCCTGAGCTCCACTCCACAATGGATGGCTTGTGCATTGGGCTTGTGGCAAATCTGTGGCACTTGAAACGATGCCGGCCCGACCGCCCGTGGCGGTCGCGGCTAGGCTTGGAGTCCCAGTGCCGCGAGGCCTGGTGCCGCAAACCCCCCGGGTAGGCCCTCTAGCTGTTAACCTCTCCTAGCCTAGAAACGCCACACGCGCGTGGTGCACATGCGCACGAACGATGACCAGGAGCTCAAGGACCGCTGGCAGATTTTGACGGCCCAGAACACAGCGGAGGCCGAAGTGGAGAACCCGGTCCAGGACGACAGCGCGCCGCTCTCCGTGTCGTTGACCGATGTCGTCGACGTCGGCAAGGTCGAGGAATACATGCTGTGGCAGTTCGGCATCGCGTCGGCGATGGAGGCGTTCGTCGGCCGCGGCGCCGTCGCGTCGACGCTCCTCCGCGAGCCCACGGACGAACCCGCGCGGCTCCGCTTCATCAGCATCTTCCGCTTCGCGCGGCGCGGCGACGCGGTGGTGTGGCGCGCGTCCGAGCAGCGCCGCGAGTGGATCGCGAAGCTCGACGCGCTCGGCATCGACGGCGGCCGCCCGGTCGCGCTCCGCCCGGTCGCGCTCCAGTCCCAGGACGCGATCCCCGTCTTCGACCTGCCGCCGGCGACCGGCGCGCGGCAGCGCCTGCGGCTCTGCGCACTCGTCTGGATGCAGGTGTACGTGCTCTGCGAGGCCTTCGCCGTCGTCATGCCGTTCGTCTTCGGCGGCGCCTGGGACGGCATGGGCTTCCACCTCCAGCTCGCCGTCGGCACCGGCGCCGTGGCCCTCGTCATCGAGTACGCCACGATGCGCGCCGTAACCGTCGCCGCGCGCCGCGTCGGCTTCCTATGGAGCTAAGCGCGACGTGGACGTCCATTTCCGCTTCCTACGGAGCTAAGTCTCCCCGGGCTGCACCGCCGTCCACGCGCGACGTGGACGTCTATTTCCCACATCGTTACTGCTTCGTCTCTCGCCGCGCGAGGGGCGCCGCGCTTCCCGGGAATAGGGAGGAGGAGAGGCACGCGCGCGCGGCCTCGACGTAGGCGCTGCGGAAGACGACGTGGTCCGAAGAGAACTTGCGCGTCTCGATGACGGAGAAGCTCGGCAGCTGGCTCCCGCCCGACGGGAACTGCGGCACGGGCTTCTTCGCCGCGGCCGCCGCGTCCTCGTAGATGCTCTTCCCCCAGTAGGCCGTGTACGTGTCGTAGGCGACCTTCTCCATCGTCAGCGTGCAAAAGGGGATCGCCAAGAGGCCGCCCGGGCCGACGCGTTTGTAGATCGTCGACACGAGCCAGACGAGGTCCTTGTTGTAGGAGTGCGGCAGCATGGGCGCGACGCCAAAGATCAGGCCGAAGGCTATGTACAGCGGCAGCTTCGGCACCTCTTCGTCGAAGGCCTCGCCGTCAAGAGCTTGCTGCGCCTCCTGCGGCGCGGCCATGGCGCGTGTTGCGGCGGCGCGGTTCGACGAACTCGGCGTCGGGAGCGGTGCTGCGGCGGCGCGTACTCGACGAACTTGGTCGGGAGCGTCCGTCGTCTTGGTCGGGCTGTCCACGTCGAGCGCGCGACAACATCTCGCCGTCGATTGAGTTGACGGAAATGTTGAAACGTTGACGCCAGAAGGAAGCGCCATGGCTGCCCCGAAGCTCGTCCTGCTCGCCCTCGTAGGCGTTGCTGAGTCCAAGGCCTACTGCAACAGCTCCTTGTCGATGTGCCCGCGGCCGGAGGACTGCTGCGCGTCGGCCTACTCGCCGTCCCACTTCGGCTGCACGGTCGACGTCGGCGACCTCCCGGCGCGGTCCGCGGGCTGCGGCGACGGCCTCGGGCCGGCGAACGCGACGTCCGTCTGCTGCAAGATGGGCCCGGAAAAGCCGCCGCACGCGACCAAAAAGAACGTCCTCATCATCGGCGACTCCGTGAGCATCGGCTACACGACGCTCGCGACGAAGAACGTCGAAGCCTTGCTCTTCGACGTCGCGCAGGTCCAGCACGGGCCCTGGGACGTGTCCGACGGCGGCGCCGGCGACGCGGCGACGGGCGTCGCGTGCCTCGACCGCTGGCTCGTGACGCAGGCCATGGTGCCCGTGAAGTGGGACGTGATCACGTTCAACTTCGGGCTCCACGACATGACGAACTCGTCCCGCTGCGAGGGCCTCTACGCGTCCCAGCTCGCGAACGTCACGGCGCGGCTC
The DNA here is from genome assembly GCF_000186865.1 of Aureococcus anophagefferens. Taxonomy (NCBI): domain Eukaryota; class Pelagophyceae; order Pelagomonadales; family Pelagomonadaceae; genus Aureococcus; species Aureococcus anophagefferens. The sequence goes on from NW_008705562.1 coordinate 3,303,268, forward strand.
GCGGCGCTCGGCGCGAAGCTCGTCTACTTCACGACGACGCCCTACATGCCGCTGCGCGCGGCGGGGAACACGGTCGTCGAGGACATGAACGACATCGCGCTCGAGATCATGGAGCCCTACGGCGTCGACGTCGTCGACCTCTACGCGACGGTCACGGACCACTGCGGCGCCGTGTACACCGACTGCGACGTGTGCCGCGCGCACCCGTGCAGCTTCCACTACAACGACGCCGGGATGAACGCGCAGGCCGCCGTCGTCGCCGGCGCGATCGCGGCCGCGCTGGCGTGAGGCGCGCTTAGGCCCGCGGCCTAGAGGAGGAAGCGCTGGTCGACGTAGGACGAGTCGGCGATGTTGGCCTCGCAGTAGGACGCGCAGAGGAGGCGGATGGCGTGGTGGAGGAGGAAGGTGAGGAAGATGGAGAGGGACGTGGAGCGGAACCAGATGTCGGCGACGGCGAAGGTGAGGATCTCCTGCATGAGGATCTCCCAGTCGTGGCCGAGGAACGTGATCGCGGTCCACGAGTCGTCGCCGAGGAACCACGTGCGGTCGGGCTGGAGGATGACGTGGGGCGTCGTCCGCTGGGGCGTCGCGTAGGTGAGCCGCTCCAGGAGGTTCGTCTCCTTGGCGACCCAGTCGAGCGCGAACTTGTCCTTGTAGCCGTGGCCGAGGAACGTCTTGAGGAACACGGCGATCTTCTCCGCCGCGTGCGACTTGCGCATGCGGCTCGCGAGCGACTCCGACCGCCCGCCGCCGAAGAGGCTGCGGCTCCCGAGCTTCGCCTCGCCGAGCGCCGGCGGCGGCAGCGACGCGCGGACCGCGGCGGACCGCCGCCGGCTCCGCCGCGCGGGCCGCGACGGGTCCCGCGCGTCCGCGCGCGCCGCGGCACGCTCGGCCTCGCGGTCGCGGCGCTCCTCCTCCGGGTCGAAGACGTCCAGGGCCGACTGCCTCACCTTGTGCTGCACGGACCGCCACGCGCGGCGGAACTGGGGCGTGAGCCACATCTGGAACACGGTCACGTTCGGCAGCGTCGGCTCGAGGCCGCGCTGCGCGTGGCCCGCGGACGCCTCGTGGAGCAGGTGGTCCGTGAGCGCCGCCATGGTGTCGTCGGCGTGCTCGTAGGACGCGTCGCCGTGGATGTACCAGCCGTGGTACTCGCTGTCGAAGACGACGACGGAGACTTTCGCGACGGTGCAGACGTCGACGAACGACTGCGCGACGGGCTCCGAGATGAAGCGCTCGTAGACGTAGAAGTTCCAGAGCCACTGGCCGAAGGCGAGGATGAGCCACCACCACGTCGTGTTCGCGAAGCGCAGGGCGATGTTCCGGTGGCCCGCGGTCAAATCCCCCAGATCCGGCTGCGGCGTCGCGTTGTTCTCGAGGCCCATGGCGACGAGGAAGAAGCCCAGGCAGAAGAGCACGAAGTGCGTCGACGTGCGCCGCGCCGTCATCATCTCCGAGAACTCGTTCGCGACGAAGATGGTCCGCCAGACGGACACGGGCGCCGCTTTCCCGACGTCGGGCTTCCGCGGCGGCTCCCAGTCCACGAAGAAAATCTCCATCTGGCACATGCGCACGACGATCTGCAGCACGACGGCCGTCTGGAAGGCCCACATGGAGATGATCGCCGTGCGCACGGGGTAGTACTCGAAGTCCTTGCCGTCGTGGCGGTTCTCCGCGGGCAGCAGCGTGTACGCGGCCTCCTGGAGCTTGAAGAACACGAAATAATAGGAGCACAGGATGAACACGAAGGGAAAAAAGATGTGCACGCCGATGCGCCCCAAAAGCACGATGACGTTGACGAGGTACGCGACCGTGAAGCCGCCCGTCGGCAGGTTCGCCGAGTCGACCGCGTAGTGCCGGAGCTGCCAGTGGCGGCACGCGTGGAGCCAGGTCAGGCCCACGACGGCCAGCAGAAAATACGCAAAACCGTCGGCGACGCGCCAGAAGGGCCGCGAGCTCTTCGAGTACTCGACCTCGACGTCGACCTCGGTCTCGCGCATGCCCTCGCTGCCCAGGATGTCCGCGCGCGACCGCTCGCGGTACTTGAGCTCGAGGTAGGGCACGAAGAAGCGCTCCGGGTTCTTCGTCTTGCCGATGACGTGGAGCTTCGCCTCGACGAGAAAGCGCGTCATCGCGGGCGACCCGTAGACCTCGGCCTCGTCGTCGACGCCGGAAGCGACGTCGAAGAGCGCGAAGCGCCGCACGAAGATGTCGTCGTCGCCGTCCTCGGTCTTGCCGTTCTTGTTCACGCCCTTGCCGTCGCGGTTCTTCAGGCCCTTGTTCAACACGGGCACGGGGTAGAGGCACTCCGTCCGCTCCGCGCCGTCGTCCGCCACCGCGGCGGCCTCCGCGCCATCGCAGAGGCCCTCCGTGTCCACGAGGTAGAGGTCGTAGAGGACCTGCTCCCGGGCCCAGAGCGACCGGAGGTCGCAGGTGAAGTGGTCCCGCAGGGAGTAGCCGTAGCGGACCCAGCTCGTGTCCTTGGCCGCGCCGCCGCCGGAGCCCGTGCTCGGCGCGGGCGCCTCGCAGTAGAAGAGCTGCGTGTTCAGCTCCTCGTAGCCGAGGAAGTCGCCGCCGAGGGCGTACTTGGCCAGGCGGAACCGCAGCTTGTGGTCGCGGCCGCGGTCCTTGGACGTGAAGGCCATCTCCATCTGGAGCGCGCCGTCGGAGCGCACCGCGTCGCCGTCGCGGTCGTAGAAGAGCCAGGGCAGGTGGTCCTTGGCGCCCCAGGTGTTGCGCGTCGCCCGCAGCGACGCGAGGTCGTCGTACAAGCGGCAGGGCGTCGAGCCGAGGTCGTACTGCGTCAAAGCGCAGAGGTTCGCGAGCGCCTGGCACTTCCGCGCGGCCGCGGCCGTGCCGTCGTAGTAGAGGCACCCGGCGGCCGCGGCGCCGTAGTAGTGGCGGAAGGTCTCGGACGCGACGGTCGCGACGCCGTCGGCGTCGCCGTTGGGCTTGGACTGGACGTTGCGGTAGGGCACGCGGACCGCGGCGGCCTCGGGGTACGCCGCGTAGGTCAGCCCGAGCTGGGCCGCGTCGACGCAGGTCTGGGCGCCGACGGATTCGACGCCGGCGAGCTCGTAGGGCGCGGGGCACTCGCAGGCGCCGTCGGTCGCGCTGTAGGCCATCCGCGGGTCCGGGCACCGCCGGCACGCGTAGCGGTCGCCGTCGTAGGCGACGCCCCCGAAGACGCCGCCGCCCTTGGTGACGAAGAGCCCCGGCGCGCAGGCGACGCAGGTCTTGGCGTCGAGGAGCGCGCCGCCGAAGTCGCGCTCGACGAGGCGCTGGTGGCCGCCGCAGCCGCAGTCGCCCGTCGCCGCGTCGACGCCCGTCGTCGTCGCGTTGTCGCACGCGAGACACACCGAGTTGTCGCTCGCGCTCGTCTCGGCGCAGGGGAGGCAGCGCAGCGCGCCGCACCGGCCGTCGACGTCGCAGCCCTCGGCGAGCGAAAACAGCCGCGAGCCGACGGGGCACCGGCACCGGAGCGCGTTGCCCGCGCCGTCCGCGTAGCGGCCGTCGCCGACGAGCGCGTCGTCGCCCATGTCGGCGCAGGGCGCGCAGCGCATGTCGATGGTGTCGTAGAACTCGGCGGACCCGCAGCGCAGCTGGCCCGGGTCCGCGACGACGGCCCGCGCCCAGTAGTCGATGTCGTCGTCCGGCTCGTTTTCGTCGGCCTCCTCGGCGCCCTCGTCGCCGGCGGCGCCGGAGGCGAGGGCGACCCAGAGGAGCAGCGCGAGGCGCTTCATCGTCGGCGGTCGCTGCCCTTTTTAGTGCGCGCCCATGCTCCGTTTACAGCTGTATCGATTTGAGAGAGTGTTCAAGGTGAAGGTGAGGCTCAACTTACTCGCAAGAGGCTGCCCCAGCATCCCCAGCACGGCGTCCAGCGCGTCGTTCGGCGTCCATGGGCGGCGCCGCGTCGGCGGCGAAGCGGCGCGAGTACGAGGTCCTGCTGCATGTGTACGACTACGCTCCGGCGGGCGTGAACGGTCTCATGGGCATGCTCGGCGGCGGCGCGGGCGTGTTCATCTCCGGCGTGGAGGTCGGCGGCGTCGAGTACTGCTTCGGCGAGGGCGGCCCGCGGTCGCAGCCGCCGAAACAGCACCCGGAGGCGTACGCGTCGGCGGTCTTCAGGGAGACGATCAGCCTCGGCGCCGTCGAGCTGACGCCCAAGGAGCTCGCGCGAAAGCTCAAGCGGCTAGCGGAAGAATTCCCGGCCGCGTCGCACGACCTGCTGCGGCGGAACTGCAACCACTACGCGTCGGCCCTCGCGTCCGCGCTCGGCGCCGCGCCGCCGCCGCCGTGGCTCAACAAGCTCGCGGACGCGACGTCGACGCTCGGCGGCCTCCTGGGCTCCTTCGCGGGCTCTTTCGCGGCCGCGGCCCAGTCCCAGCCCGACCCCGCCTCGCCGCACGCCGAGGCGACCCCCGTCAACCAGTCCGCGCGCGTGCCCGTCGCGAAGGCCGTGGCCGTGTAAACCATGTCTGTCCTTGGTCGGATGTGTCTTCGCAGGCGTGGGCTGGCTCTGCTCGAGGAATCGCTTCAAAAATCTCCGGTCGCCGGCGACCCGTCCACGCGTCACCTGTGCGCGACGACCACTCGAACCATGCGCTCCCTCCCGTTCGCGCTCGTCGCAGGCGTCGCCGCGGCGCTCGCGCCCGTCGACCGCCCGCTCTGCGCCCTGCGCAAACACAAGGCCTCCCCGGTCGCCGGCGCTGGGGTCGCCCGCTACGCCTTCGACCGCGTCTCGTATGGCGGCGGCGGCGGCGGCGGCGGCGGACGCGGCGGGCCGGACGACGAGCCCGCGCACACGGCCCTGTCGACGACCGGCGGCGCGAGCAAGGGCGGCCTCTTCAAGTTCGTCCGCGACGCCGTCGTCAAGGTCGTCTGGGTCCTCGCGTCCGCGGTGTCCACGCTCTTCGGCCTCGTGCTCTCCCCCAAGAAGTTATTCATGGCCGCCGGACTCGGCGGCGTCGCCTTCGGCGTCTACGTGGCCCTCGGCCTCCAGAGCGGACAGACGGAGCCGGAGGACCTCGGCACCTTCGACGAGCCGCCGCGCGGCGGCGCCGTCCCCGACGACGCCGTCCCCGAGGACGTCCCCGAGGACGTCATGGACGCCGTGGAGCACGTCGAGGTCGAGGAGACGCCGGTCCTCTACGAGGACGACGTGGAGATCTCCGACGAGGAGTGAACGACGGTCGACGCGCGCGAAGCCCGCCGCCCCTAACGCGCCCCTAACGCCGCACACACACAGTCGAGGGGAGCTACTCGGGGGGTGGTGTCTGGGGGCGCGCGCTCACTCGTGGATGGTCGCGGGCGGCGGCGCCTCGCGCGCGGCGCCGTCCTTCGCGCGCCGGACCCAGTCCGGTGGCGCGATGTCCTCGCGGAGGAAGAAGAGGATGTAGGCCGCGCGCGACGGCGCGGAGACCTCGTCGTCCTCGACGACGGAGACGGAGCTGTCGTTGAAGAGGCGCCACCGCGCGTCGTCGCGCGACCGGGCCTAAAGGAGAGGGACGCGTCGGAAGAAAAGAAAAAACAAAAAAGAAGACGCGGGGCGCGTCACGTAGGCCGTGTAGTGGCCGAACTCGATGGTGCCGTAGTGGTTGACGACGGCGCAGAGGTAGTAGGTCGCGCCGTCGCCGTCGCCGTCGATGAAGCGGCCGACGTCGACGGGCGCCGTCGCGTGGACGGCGACGCAGGTCTCGAGCTTGGCGGAGTGGTAGCCGAGCATCTCGAAGCGCTTGAGGTGGACGACGAGCACGGGCGGCGACGCGGCGAGGCGCAGCTGCTTCACCGCGCGGACGCGCGCCTCGCACGTCGGGCACGCCCACGCGTCGTCGGCGTCGAGGCGCTCGCGGCCGCTGAAGAGCTTGAGGAGCCGGTCCAGGGTCAGCGTCTCGCCCGGCGCCGGCGCCGCGGCGCGCGCCAGCGCCGCGAGCCGGTCGTGGCCGTCGTCCTGGCCCGCGGCGCGCTGGCAGTCGGCTCCGTCGCGCCACTGCGCGAGGACGTGCTCGACGCGCGGCCCCGCGGGCGCGTCGCCGCGGCGCCGCTCGGGCTCGAGGCCCCAGCGCGGCAGGCCGCCGGCGAGGGGCTCGACGAGGTCGTCGTCGTCGTCGTCGCCGCCGCCGTCGCGGCGCGAGGCGGGCGCGCGCATGCGGTCCTCGGCGCGGAACCGCGCCTGCGCGTCGCAGCGGAAGAAGACGACGGGCGGCCGCCGGGGCTGCGCGCCGCGGCGGTCGTAGGGCGACGCGAAGGCCTGCGTGCGCCGCTTGCGCGCCGCGCCGTTGTAGACGCGGAGCTGCCGCGGGCTCCGCGCGGCGCCGTCGTCCGTCGCGGGCCCGCCCGCGACGGAGTCGCCGGAGGACGCGTCGTCGTCCCAGCGGCGGCCGTGGCCCCGGTCGCGCTTGCGCGTCGTCGCCGGCGGCGACCCGGGGCCGTCGCCGTCGCGCGCGTACGCGTCCGCGCGGCCCTCGCCGCGCGCGACGCCGGCCGTCGCGAGGCGCTTCGCCGTGCGCCGCTTCTCGCGCCGGGGCCGCTGGCGCGGCAGGAGGCCGTCGTCCTCGTCGCCGTCGTAGGCGCCGAACTGGTCCGCGGCGTCCGCGAAGCCCGCGAGGTCGTCGCGGCGGTCGTCGCCGTCGTCGTCGCGGCCGTCGTCGTAGGCGCCGTCTCGGCCGCGCCGCCCCGCAGGCCCGGCCGCTGGACGTCGCCGTAGCGGTCGTCGTAGTCCGCGTAGCCGTCGTCGCGGCGCGGGCCGCCGTCGTCGCCGGAGCGCGCGTCGTCGGCCGCGGCGGGGAAGGACTCGCCGTGGTCGTCGTCGTCGCCGTCGGGCGTCGCGGACCGGCGGCGGCCCCGCGAGGCGTCCCGCGCCCGCTCCGCCTCGAGGTAGGCGCCGAAGGGCTCCTCGCCGTCGTCGTCGCGCGACGCGGCGTCCGAGTAGTCGTCGTCGTCGTCGTCCGCGGACTGGTAGTGGTCCGGGTGGCGCCGCACGCGGGGCTGGTTTTCGTAGGCCCGGGGCCGCCGCGGGTCGCCGTAGGCCCGCCGCGCGGCGCTGTGGGGGTGCTCGCAGCGGGGCCGCGGCGCCGCGGGGCCGAGCGCCGCCGCGGCCGTTAGCGGCCGCTGCGTGTACGCGCGCGGGTGCTCGTAGGCGCCGCGGCGCTGCTGGACGTCGCGGCCGTAGTGGACGGTCTGGCGCCGCGCGTCGACGGCGTGGCGGCCGTAGGGCGGCTCCCGGCGGGGCGGCCGGTGCGCGCGCGCGTCGTAGGGCTCGCCCGCGGGCGCGAACGTCTCGTAGAGGCGCAGGTAGGCCCCCGGCTCGGGCTCCCGGGGCACGGACCGCAGCGTCGGCACGCCCCGCAACCCGCCGCGGCGGTGGTGGTAGGCGAGGTCGTCGTCGTCGACGCGGTGGTAGACGACGACGCCGACGTGGTCGCCGCTCCGCGGCGCGCGATTCCGCGGCCGCGGCGGCGCGCCGACGTCGGCTAAGGACATGGTCGGCCCGCCGCCGTCGAAGTAGGACGCGGGCGACGCGTCGCGCCGCGGCCGCCGGGGCAGCGACGGGTCCGACGACGCGGACGCGGACGCGGACGACGCGGACGAGATCCGCGAGTCGTCGTCGCCGCCGGGCTCGTCGCCCGGCCAGGGCTCGAACAAGCGCTCCTCGTTGGGGTCGCGCCGCGCGCCCGCGGGCCAGGCGATGACGTGGCCGCACTGCTCGACGTTGCCCCAGAGCCGCTCGGGCCCCGCGGCGCCGCCGCGCGGCGCGCCCGCGGCGCGGAGCGTCATCGCGACCATCGTGATGCTGTTCTTGTTCGGCTTCTCGATCCACTTCTCCGGCCCCAGGCGCGCCGTCCGCGACGCGCCGTCGAAGCGGCCCTCGAGGACGTAGGAGCCCTGCGCGCCCGTGCCGGACACGAAGTCGAAGACGACGCGGACCCACGCCGACGGCGGCGGCGGCGGCGCCGCCGCCGCGGGCCCGTCGCTGTGCCGGTCGTCGTCGTCGTCGTCCGTGAGGGAGCAGGACCGCTCGTCGTCGGGCTTGTCCTCGAGCTCCTCGAGGCCGACGACCTCGAAGCGGCACGCGCGCGCCTCCTTGGAGCAGTAGTACTCGCCGTAGAACGTCGCGCCGACCCCAAAGGGCCCGAAGGCGCCGCCCGGCGCGTCCAGGGCGTCGAACCCCAGGTCCCCGAAGGTCCCCGACGCCAGGGGCCGGCGCCACACGGGCTGCGTCGCCGTCCAGGGCAGGAACGCGGACGGCTCGTCGACCTCGTAGGCCACCAACTCGTCGGCCTGCGCGATCTCGTCGACGGGCTCGCTGAGCACGAAGACCTTGTGGATCTTGTGGTGCCAGACCTCGGTGAGCACGAGGCGCGTCCAGTCGACGCCCGGCCGCGCGAGCGCGACCTCGTGGAGGATCTCCGACGCGGGCGCGCCGGGCGCGACGAGCACGCTCTCGAAGGACGTCGCGGGCGTCGGCGTCGTCAGCTCGAGGCGCACGGCCATGCGCCGCGGCGGCGGCGCGCCCGCGGACCGCCGCAGGGGCAGCGACACGCACACGAAGGACTCGTGCGTCGTGCTGCTGTGGTCGCACCGCGGGCACCGGAGCTCCGAGACGAAGCGGCCCCCGAGCAGCTCCTCGACGCGGCTCGCGGGGCCCTCGTGGGGGGGCGCCTGGGCCTCGTCGCCCGACGACGGCTCGCCGTCGTCGTCCGTGTCCGCGACGGGCTCCGGCTCCGGCGCCGGCGCCGGCGCGGGGCCCACGGTCGGCGGCGGCGGCGGCGGGCCGCCGGCCGCGTCGCCCGCGGGCGGCAGGCCGCCGCAGAGCAGGGCCGCGGCCTCGCGGACGTCGTCGGCGTCGGCGTCGCCGTCGGCCGCGCGCCGCGCGGCCGCGTCGCGGAGCGCCTCGTCCCGCATCGCCGCCGCGGCCGCGGCCGCCGCGTCGCGCGCGTCGCGCCGCGCGCGCCGCTCCTCGCGGCGCTGGCGCGCCTTGGCGCGCGCGCGCGTGCGCTCGCGGGGCAGGTTCAGGTCCTCGTGCAGGCCGTCGAGGAGCGCCGCGAGGAACTCGTGCGCGTCGTGCTGCGAGTAGCCTGCGGAGGAGGAAAAGGGTGATTCAACGTCGCTTCAACGTGGGTGTTCCGCGCGCGCGCGCTCCAGAAAAAGCGTCCACGATCCGAGACCGTTCCGAGGGATGATCGCTCGTCCAAAAATCAGCCGAAACGAGTGGAAAACGGCCGAGATAGGAGCCTTTGAAGTTGGGAATGTCGCACCCTTGTCCTGCCCCGCGAGTAGCCCGCGAAGTCGGAGCGCCACTTGGCCATGATGCGCTTCATGTCCGACGGCCGCACGGCGAAGGCCGACGTGCGGCCCGCCGTGAGCTCCTCGGCGAGGCCCGAGAAGGCGTCGCTCACCGCGCCGCCGGAGCCCATGGAGTTGGACCGCGCGAGGCGCGCCGCGTAGGGCGCCTCGGGCCGCGGCGGCGGCGGCGGCGACAGCGGCGCGCCGGCGAGGAAGCCCTGGGGCCGCGCCGGCGACCGCCAGACGCCCCGCCCGTGCTCGGGGCTCGCCGGCGCGAAGAGCGACGCGCGGCCGCCGTCGCCGCCGTCGACGTTCTCGCAGCGCCGCGCGGGGCCGAGCGGCCGCCGCGGCGGCGTGCCGCGGGCCGCGCCGTCGCGGCCCGGCGTCGCCGGCGGCGCCGGCGCGGCCGCCGCGGGCCGCGGCGGCGTGCCCGCGGCCTCGACGAGCGCCGCGCCGCCGCCCGCGGGCTCCGCGGGGAAGAAGCCGCCGCCGCCCATCGGCGTCGCGGCCCACGCGCGGGGCTCGGCCGGCGGCGGCGCGGGGCCGGTGGAGACGCGCGCGGCGCCGCCCTCGTACGACGCGCGTGACGCCTGCGAGTCGAACGACTCGCCGCGCCGCCGCGCGCCGCCGTCGTCGGCCGCCGCGACGAAGAAGTCGCGCAGCGGGGGCACGTGGACCAGCGCCTGGAGCACCGAGTTCATGTAGCACGTGTTCCCCAGGTTCACGAGGCCCACCGCGTCGCGCGCGGCGGCCGCGCCGCCGAAGCGGCGCCGCTTCCGCCGCGGCGGCGACGCGAAGCCCGGGCTCGCCGCCGCGGCGCCGTTGGCCTCGTGGCCGTTGGCCCCGTTCAGGCCGCCGTTGAGCGTCCCGTTCATGGCCGCCGGAGGGACGGCGCGCGCGCCGGCCGCGGACAGGCCGCGGGAGAGATCCTCCGGCCGCGGCGGCCGCGGCGGTCCCACGGGACGGCGCGACCGCGCCCGGCGGTGCGCGCGGGTCGCCGGGCGCGGTCCGCCCGGCTCTCGGCGATACACCCGCGGCGCGTGCGGTGATACCACACAGAGCGCGCGATTAGGCAGAGCCAGAGGCCATCGTGAAGGCCCGAGAGCGGTCGAGCCCTCGCGAGTCTTCCACAAGCCAGCTGGCCGGGGGGGCGAATCGAGTGGCAAATCAGGCCTCAATCCCATGCACTGGCACCACACAACCCATTACCGCCGCCAGGCCGCCATGAAGGCGCCGAGGGGCCCGAACTTCACGGCCTCGAACCGCTCGGACGCGAAGTCCCAGGGCCGCGCGTAGACGTGGATCCTCGTCGCGGGCGCGCCCGCCGCGTCGACGAGCGCGTGGGGCCCGGATCCGTGGGCGTCGGCGTGGTGCGAATAGCAACAAATTCCCGTGGAGTTCAACACCCTGCCGCCGCGTCGTTTCGCCAGCGCGGCCGCGTACGCGCCCGACCGTCGGCCGACGGTGCACGCGACGACGACGTCGCGCGCGTCGTACTCATCGCCGGACGCTTCGAACTCGTCGCGCGACAGCGATTCGGGGATTCGTGCGACGACTCTCTCGGCGGCGCTGCGCACGTCGACCACCACCGGCCGCTTGCCCTCGTCGGCGCTGCGCATGGCCACGAGCTCCGCCGCCGACACGACGGGCACGTCGAAGGCGCCGCAGTGGAACGCGGCCGACCGCTGCGCCGCGGCCTCGCGCGACGACGACGGCGCTTCGTGCGACGTCATGCTGCCAGCGCGCCGCTCATAAGGAGCTCTCCAGCGTAGCTCTCTCAGAGTCTCACGCCGAAGATGCAGTTTATGTTTACCTCGCTGCCCCGATCACTAACGACGAGACGCGTTATGGTCCTCGCCTGAGCGCTCGCGGACCATGCCCGTCATCTTGGCGCACGTCGCGGCCCACCGGGGGGTTGCCAAAGATCGCAAGGAGACCGTGGAGCAGCGATCCGTCGAGGACGCCCTCGCCGCGGGCAAGGTCTTCGACGAGCTCGACACGGACGGCACGGCCACGATCACGGCGCCCCAGCTCCGCGAGCTGCTCCAGCGCGTGACGGGCAGCGACGTGCGCGACGACGGCATGACCATGGTGCTGAACCACGCGCGCAAGGCCGCGCCCCCGAGCAAGCGCGACGCGCCCGCGGGCGACGGCGCCGCGGGCGTCGCGTTCGGCGGCGACGACGCCGTCGCGCTGCCGAAGGACGCGGTGCTGGCCGCCGTGAGCAAGTTCCGCTACTACCTCCAGCGCGTGGACCGCATCGACCGCATCTTCGCGGAGTTCGACACGAACAAGAGCGGCGCGCTCGAGCGCGAGCAGATCAAACGATGCCTGCAGAACCTCGAGGACTCGCTCAAGGGCTCCAAGGCCCGCGACGCCTTCGGCGTCGTGCTCCACCTCAAGGTCGCGGACGCGGACGTCGACTTCATCCTCCAGGACTGCGACCTGAACGCGGACGGCGCCATCGACAAGTCGGAGCTCCTCCCCGCGCTCGCGCGCTGGGAGCAGCTCGCGGAGGCCAAGGTCGCGGACAAGAAGTCCTGCGCGTGTATCGTCTCCTAGGGGCGGCCTGTTTAATTATTAAAACTGCTCCGCGGGGCAGCGCGCGAGCACGTCGGCCGCGTCGTCGCCCCGGTCCTGGCGCAGGAGGAGCCAGACGAGGGTCGCGACGGCGGGCCGGTTCCGCGGGTCCGCGTCGACGGCCTCGATGGCCTTGGCGAGCGCCGCGTCGTCGTCGCCCTTGTCGTGGGACAGCACGATGGCCGCGCAGTTGAGCGCGTCGCAGGGCCGGAGCGCGCCGCCCGCGCGGCCGGGCGTCGCGACGCCGTCGCGCTCGCAGCGGCGGTACCCGAGCACGCCGCGCGCCTCCGTCGCGTAGAGCCGCGCGAGGTCCCGCCGCTGCTCCGTCGCCGCCGCCGTGTGCCGCGGCCACGCGAGGAACGCGTCGGCCCACTCGAGCGCGACCGCGACCTGCGCGGAACTCGAATCTTCAACCCGACTTCAATGGGCGCGTCATCGAACGGTTCTTCGAGAACTCGACGGGAGCGATCGATCCGTCCAAAAATCAGCCGAATCGACTTCGATGCGCAAAGTTCGGTCGGGACGTCCCGAACCGGCGGTTGATTTCCGCGCAGACCGCGACGTCGTCGAGCTCGAGGTGGATCCAGCTCAAAAGCAGGACCGCCGACGCGGCGACGTCGCTGTAGAAGCCCGGCGCCGGCGCGCCCGGCGACTCGACGACGAACGCGTAGGGGTCCTCGCCGGCGGCGGCGTCGCCGCCGGCGTCGCCGGAGTCGCCCGCGTCGCCGCCGGAGTCGCCGCCGCCATCGCCGCGCTCGCCCGCGTCGCCGCCGGACTCGCCGGCGTCGCCCGCCCGGTCGCCCCGCCCCCCGTGGTAAAAAATGTTCTCGACGCGGTCGCCGCCGGGGTCGACGGCGCCGTCGCGCTCGAGGCGCAGCGCGTGGCGCGCGAAGAGGGACGCGCGCACGAGGCCCATGCCGAGCCCGTCGGCGCGGCTCTTCGGCCGCCGGCCCGCGCCGCGCCGCGTCGCCGCGAACGCGTCCGCCTCGGGCTTCGAGAAGGGCCCCGCGGCCGCGAGCGGCGTCGCGTTCGTCGCCGCGCGCTCCTTGGTCCGCATGGCCGCGCAGCACTCGGCGAGGCGCAGCCAGACCCGCGGCCGGTCCCCGAAGTAGAGCGACGCGTGGAGCAGGTGGCGGTGCGCGGTCTCCGGCGAGCCGTCGCGGAGCGCGGCGAGGCCCATGTTGAGGTGCGCGGGCGCCGCGCGCGCGCCGCCGCTGGCGAGCTTCAGGGACCGCGCGAGGTGCAGCCGCGCGATGCCGTAGGAGCCCAGCGCCGCGCAGCACGCGCCGGAGTTCGCGTCGAGCGCCGCGCGCGCGGCGACGTCCTCGTCCGAAACCGGCGCCTCGTCGCCGACGGCGTCGCGCGCGTCGCAGAGGTGGCGCAGGCCCTCGGCGAAGTCGCCGGCCTTCATCGCGGCGATGGCGCGCTCCTCGGCCTCGTTCGCCGCGCCGTGCCGCGCGTCGCGCGCCGCGGCGTCCGCCGCGGTGGTCGTCGCGGCGCCGTCCTCCTTGACCTCGTCCTTGCGCTCCTCGCTGGCGCCGGCGAGCTCGGACATCGGTGCGCGTCGGTCCGCCGATCGAGGCGGACGGTGCGACCGAGGCGGCGCGGCGCAGCCGGCAGAGGCGACGCTCACGAGCTGCCGCCCAGTACCATATTGGACAGAGGGCGAGACGTTGTGGCAATTCGCTTCAACCTTTGGAGAACGTGTGGCAAATCGAAGGCGTAATCGAGTGCAGCGTTAGCCGGCGTCACCCGTAGCAGCGGATGGGCGTCGTGTCGCCCTTGGCCGCGGACTGGGGGCTGTTGAAGCGGCCGCCGAGCTCGAGGTAGCGCTGGTGGTACGCCTCCGCGGGCCAGTAGACGCCGCGCATGGGCTCGACCTCCGTCTGGATGGGCGAGGCGAACTTCTTCTGCGCGTCGACGAGCGACTTCCGCGCGACGTCGAGCTGCGCCGACGTCGTCGTGTAGATGCCCGACCGGTACTGGGGCCCGCGGTCGTTGCCGACCTGCTGGTAACGGACGGCGCCGTCGCCGAGGCGCGCCCAGAACGCCTCGCAGAGCCGCGCGTAGGAGATCACGCCCGGGTCGTAGATCAACTGCACGGCCTCCGTGTGGCCGGACGTCGCGGCGCTCACCTCCTCGTAGGTCGGCTTCTGCTTGTGGCCCTGCACGTAGCCCACGCTCGTCGCGATGACGCCGGGCAGCCGCTGGAACTCGAGCTCGACGCCCCAGAAGCAGCCCGCGGCGAACGTCGCGATGGCGTAGCCGTCGGCGCTCTTCACGGGCGTCGTGCCCGCGAGCGCGTTTTTCCCGGCCTCGAGGGCGAAGGACTGGGGGAGGCCCGGCAGCTCGGCGTAGGGGATCTCCTTCGAGCGCGTGGTCCAGAGGGCGCCGGCGGCGCTGAAGACGGACATGGCCACCACGGGCCGCACGACGCCGGCGGCGCGCGCGCCGCTCAACGCGACGAGCGACCAGCGCGCGAAGACCATGGCGCAGAGGCTTCAGAGAGCAGAGATCTGGCGTGCCGAGCCACAAGTGCGGTGCTGGCCGACATTTACCCTTCAAGAAACATCGGAGTCGTTGGGCAGCATGGCCCAGCCCCTCGTCGTCCCGTAGGCCAACCGGGATGCTGAGCGCCGTGCAGCGGTCGAAGAAGCGCGTGCTGCGCGCCCGCGGCGGGACGCAGGCCCTGCTCGACGCGGCGTCCGCCGCCGGCGACGAGGGCGACGAGCGCTTCGCCGGCGCCTTCGCGCGGCTGTCGAGCTACAAGAGCGCGCACCGCCAGAGCACGAAGCTCGCGGCCTGCCGCGCGGAGTGGGTCGAGCAGCTGGCGTCGCTGCGCGCCGCCGCGGCGTCGCTGTCCCGCGACGCGCGCGCGTTCGCCGAGCCCGGCGGCGGCGGCGAGTCCGACGACGGCGCGCGGCGCGCGGCGGCCGCGGCGCTCGACGAGCTGCGGGCCATGGTGGCCTGCCTCGGCGCCGCCGCCGCCGCCGCCGCCGAGGAGCCCGGCGACGCCCGGGGCGCCGCGCGCGCGGAGGCCACCGCGCTCGTCGCGCGGGCGCCAGGGCAGGAAAAGAGTGTGAAATTCCCAACTTCAAAGGCTCCTATCTCGGCCGTTTTCCACTCGTTTCGGCTGATTTTTGGACGAGCGATCATCTCTTGGAACGGCCTCGAAGCATGGATGCTTTTTGCGGAACGCGCGCGCGCGGAACACTCACGTTGAAGCGACGTTGAATCTCTCTTTTCCTGCCCAGGCGGATGCTCTGCGGCGCGCGCGACGCGCACGAGGCGCGCGGCGCGGCGCTCGCGCGCGACGCGGAGGACGCCGCGGCGGACCTCGCCGCGGCGACGGCGCCGCTCCTGCGGAACCTCCGCGACGCCCGGGCCTCCGAGCCGGAGCTCTCGGAGCTCCTCGCGGGCGAGCTCCTCGCGGACGCCGACGACGCGGACCTCGAGGCCGCGCGCGCCGAGCTCGAGGCCGAGTGGGCCGCGCGCGCCGTGGCCGAGGCCGAGGCGAAGGAGGCGCGGGACACGGCCTTTTTCGAGGCGCTGGAGCGCCTCGGCGACGGCGGCGGCGACGACGCGCGCGGCGCGTGGGACGACGCGTCCCACGACGTCTTCCTCCAACACGTCGCGCTCCGCGACGGCGGGAGCAAGACCGCGGCCCGGGCCCTCGAGCTCCTCTCCGTGAGCCTGCCGGAGAAGCGCGTCGAGGAGATTAAGGCGCACGTCGGCCGCCACGAGGCCTGCCGCGCGCGCGCGCGCGGCGACCGCGCGGCCCGCGAGGAGCGCAGAGCCTGGCGCGACGCCTTCGCCGCGCGATGCGCGGCGGCGCTCCGGAGCGCGGCGGACGAGGCGCGCGCGCGGCGCGCGCGCGACGCCGAGTGCGCGGAGCTCGAGGCGCGGCGGAGGGCGCTCCACGACGACGTCGCGGCGCTCCGCGCGGACCGCGCGCGGCGCGACTCGCTGTCGCAGCACGAGAGCGAGGTCGCGGCCGAGGCCGCGGCCGCGGAGGCCGACCGCGCCGCCGAGGCCGCGGCGGTCCGCCGCGAGGCCGCGCGCGCCGCGGTCCTCGCCTACAAGGCCGCGACGGCGGCCGCGCGCGCCGAGGCCGCGCGCGAGGCCGAGCGGCGCCGCGCCGCGGACGAGCTCCGCAAGGCGTCGCGGCTCAAGCGCAACGTACAGCGGAGCTCGTACCGGTCGTCGCTCCGCGACGACCGGCGCCGCGAGGCCGCCGTCGCCCTCGACCGCGCCGCCGCCGCCGACGCGGCCCGGGCCCTCGCCCTCGAGAAGCTCGCCGCGTCCGTGCCCTACTACGACGCGATCCAGGCCGCCGTCGCGGACCTCTCGAAGACGACGGCCGCGGCGGAGGCGCACCGCGCGGACAACCGGCCCGACCCGGACGCGTGTCGCACGGGCCTCGCCTACGCCGACGGCGGCGTCCCGGGCCTCAGCGACGAGCGCGTCTTCGCCGACGTCCGCTTCAAGCTCGGCTTCGCGCTCCGCGCCGCGGGCCTCTCGGGCTCCGTCGCCGCCAAGGCCGCGGTCCAGCGCGCCGTCGGGCCCATGGCCGTGAACCCGCTCACGGGCTTCCGCATCGGGGCCGTGTAACGGCTGCGGGTTTGTGTCGCCTTCGGAGCGCTCGCTGAGGTGCAAGTAGGCCTGCAAGTTGTAGAGATCGTGCCGAGCTCAAAAACTCGAGTGATGGAGATCCTCGCGCCCTCGCGGCGCGGCCTCGGCTGAGCCACTGAAAAAGACGTCGCAAGGACGCCGCGCGCCCGGCGGCGCGCCGTTTTGGGCATGGAGGTCGAGTGCACCTACACGCTGAAGAATACGAAGAAGGAGAAGAACTGGTGCAAGGAGGACGGCGCGCTGCGCGTCGCCGGCGCCGCCGCGAAGCTCGTCTCCGAGGACGGCGAAGCCATCGCGTCGACGGCGCTCGGCGGCGCGCAGCTCCTCGCGCTCCAGAGCCGCGGCTGGCTCGGCGGCGAGCGGACCGAGGAGTCGGAGCTCAAGCTCCAGTTCCCGGGGACGACGATCACGGCCATGGTCCAGCCCCGCGACGCCGCCGCCGCCGCCGCCGCGGCGCCGCCGCGGGCCGCGGCGCCGCGGCGGCGGTCGCTGCCGGGCGGCCGGGGCCGCGGCGCGCCGGCCGTCCGCCGCAAGTTCGCGCCGCCGGCGCCCGCCGCGCCCGCCGCGCCCGCCGCGCCCGCCGCGGCGCTCGGCGGCCGGGCCTACGGCGCCGCCCCGGCGCCCGCCGCGGAGCGGCCGGCGCCGGCGCCCATCCGCGTGTCGCGCGTGCTGCCGCCGCCGACCGCGGCCGACCTCGTCAACGACGAGGCGTGGCTCGACTCCGGCGACGACGACGACGACGACGACTCGAGCGCCGGCGGGAGCGCCGCCGCGCCGCCGCCGCCGCCGCCGCCGCCGCCGCCGCGCGCGGCGCCCCTCGACTCGCTCCAGCGCCTCGCGCCGCCCGTGGTCCCGCCGCCCGCGGCGCCGCGCGCGGCGCTGTCGGCGACGCAGGCCGACTGCGTCGACGACCTCCTCGACGAGGCCGCGCCGCCGCCGCGCGGCGCGTTCCGCGCGCCGCCGCGGCGGCCGCAGGCCGCGGGCAGCGCCTCGCTCCGGGGCCTCCCGCCGCCGGCGCCCGCGCCGCCGCGCGCGCCGCGGGATCCGCCGGCGGCGGCGCTCGACGATTCGGACGGCGACGAGGCGTGCCTCAAAGCCCTCGCCGAGGCCGAGGCCGCGGCCGCGGCGCCGTCCGACGACTTCGACGACGCGCTCCTCGCGGCCTGCGAGGCCGCGGAGCGCGACGCGGCGCCGGCGGCGCCCGACGACTTCGACGTCGACTTTGACGACGCGGCGCTCGCGGCGTGCGACGCCGCGGAGCGCGCCGCGTCGCCGCCCGAGGCATCGCCGGAGGCGCCGCCGCCGCCCGAGGCGTCGCCGGAGGCGCCGCCGTCGCCCGAGGCGCCGTCGCCCTACGAGAACGGCGCCGCCGTCGCCGCGCGGCAGCGCGCGGCGGGGCCGCCGCCGCCCGCGGCCACCACGGGCGCGGAGAACCGGCGCCGCGCGGCGGCCGCGGACGAGGAGGCCTACGTCGCCGGCGTCGAGGCGCGCGCGCGCGCGGCGACCGGCGCCGCGCCGGGCGCGCCGCGCGCCGACGTCTTACTCGCGGCGTCGGCGCGCGCGGCCGCCGCGGCGCCCCGCCTCGTCGCCGCCGCGGCGCCCGCGCCGCCGCCGTCGCCGTCGCCGAGCTCGTCGGACCGGTCGTCGTCGTCGTCCTCGTCGTCGGCGCCCATCGCGCCGCGCCGCGCCGCGAAGCGGCCCTCGTCGTCGTCGTCGTCGGGCGACGACGACGACGACGTCCTCGCCTTCGACTCGGGCCTCGCGCCCCGGCGGCGGGGCGCGCCGCGGCGCCGACGCCTTCGACGCGCCCGCCGCCGCGCCGGCCAAGAAGGCCGGCGGCCGCACGGCCGCGGAGATCGCCGACGCGTGGCTCCGCGAGCAGGAGGAGACCATCGACGAGGCGGCGCGCGAGCGGTCGCGGCGGACCGGGCCCGCGCGCGCGCCGGACCGCCTCCGCGAGGACGACGACGACGCGCCCGAGGAGGTCGCGCGCGCGTTCCTCCTCGGCGCGCTCCGCGACGACGGCGCCCACGGCGACTTCTCGCGCCACGGCGGCGACCTCGAGCAGTTCGTCGACCTCCTCGTCGAGCCCCACCTCTTCACCTACCGCCACGCGCGCGAGGTCCTCGGCGCCGGCGTCGGGGCCGCGCTCCACGGCGCCGCGCGGCGCGCGCTCGACGCCGCGCGCGGCGCCGCGACCGTCGACGGCGACATCGTCCGCACCGCGAGGACCGTCCTGGGCTGGGCCCACGACGGCTCCCTCGTCGAGCGGCTGCGCAAGGGCGAGCGGCCCAGCGAGACGTAACTGCTTTTAGTTGCTGCGTGCAGGCACGGTGCCGCGAGGCCTCGGCGGCGAGCAACGCGGGCGCGACGGGTCGCGGCGCGTCGCGGCGTCGTCGCGGGGCGTGGGCGGCGCGACGGAAGCTTGGCGTCGAGGAGGCGCGGCGGCGCGCGCGCGAAGGCGTGAGAAAAGGCCGCATTCGCGGACGCGCGCGGCGACGGGCGCGCGCGCGGGTTTGTGCGTCGGTCGAGCAGAGGGAGTCCCGGCGGCGGCGGCGGGGCGCGGCGGACGGCGAGCGGCGTTTTACGGCGCGAGGAAACGGGCGTATTCGGGCGTCAAAGTGTCCAGTGCAGGGTACTTGGGGGTACTTGGCAATGGTCGTTGAGAAACCCGCACGATTTGGACTTGGGCGTTTTCAGAGAAGTGGTGAGTCGATGAGTCGTAGTAGTAGTCGTCCAAGTAGTCGATCACTATGACGATAAAACCCGCACGAAAGCGGCTTGGATTTAAAAGGTCTTCTGGAGTAGAGTGTTGCGTCGGGAGACGCAGAAGAGAAACCCGCACAAAAAGGCACGGATTTTGTTTTTGGGTTGGGTTGGTTCGCTCCAATTGGAGCTGTATTGGTTTTGTGTGTTTGGGTTGATTGGGGGGGAGCGCGAAAGAGATGGATCGACGTGCAGCTCGACTCTCGGAAGAGGGCGCACAGAAGCTCGCTGTCTGCTTTCACATTAACAAATCGCCGGAACAAGAGGCTGAATCTCAGCAGATCGTAGGACAAAGCCTACTCTCATGCTTACAATACCCCGTTCCATATTTAAGTCGTCTACAAAGGATTTATCCCTCCCAACATTCGAAATTGCGATGGAGTATGATGCTCGGCCGAAGCCTATCGTGATGCGTGTAACATCGGGAGAGGTGAATATCGTCGCTTTCCAGCATGGATTCTGACTTAGAGGCGTTCAGTCATAATCCTACAGATGGTAGCTTCGCGGCACTAGCTGTTCAGCTAACCGCAATGACCAAATATCTGAACCAACGGTTCCTCTCGTACTAAGTTAGATTACTGTCGCGACAACCGTTCATCAGTAGGGTAAAACTAACCTGTCTCACGACGGTCTAAACCCAGCTCACGTTCCCTGTTAGTGGGTGAACAATCCTACACTTGGGA
>NW_008705562.1:3325266-3327314 GCF_000186865.1 Aureococcus anophagefferens
AGGTGCTTTACGAGAAAGCCTAGTACCCCGCCTCGGACGGACCGAATGAGGCGGCGCGACGAGAGCTTGACTTGGCGCCACGATCAACCAATTGGTCAATCGAAGCGCAGACTCCACCGCCACCGAGTAGTAACACTCCGTGGGGTGATGTGGGGGACAAGCACTCCGTCACGCATGCTCCCAGGCATATCCCGGGAGCGCAAGATGCGTTCAAAGGTTTGATGATTCACTGGATTCTGCAATTCGCATTACGTATCGCATTTCGCTGCGTTCTTCATCGTTGTGGGAGCCAAGACATCCGCCGGTAAGAGTTGTATGGCATTTCGCTTGATCAAAATTAGTTCTTACACTAATCTTTCGGCGTCAGCATGCGCTGGTTCACCCGTTTGGTTAGAATCGGAGTGTGAGTGACTGTGGACGATGACCCAATCAAGAGTACACCGAAGTCAGAGGTACTAACTCAATAGTACCGGTTCGCTGGGGTGTGTGTTAGGTGTGGATATTAGGTAATGATCCCTCCGCAGGTTCACCTACGGAGACCTTGTTACGACTTCACCTTCCTCTAAATAGTGAGGTTTAACCAACTTCCCGAGGTACGTTCGCCGTGAAGCTTGCGAACCCCAGTCCGGAGGTTTCACCGAACCATTCAATCGGTAGGTGCGACGGGCGGTGTGTACAAAGGGCAGGGACGTAATCAATGCGAGCTGATGACTCGCGTTTACTAGGAATTCCTCGTTCATGATTGAAAATTGCAACAATCAATCCCAATCACGGCACACGTTCACAGATTACCCAGGCCTGCCGACCAAGGTGATAGACTCGTTGCGTGTGCCAGTGTAGCGCGCGTGCGGCCCAGGACATCTAAGGGCATCACAGACCTGTTATTGCCCCCAGCTTCCTTCGGTTAGTCACCGAAAGTCCCTCTAAGAAGTTGAGGCAATGCAAGCGCATTCCCACAGCTATTTAGCAGGCGGGGGTCTCGTTCGTTAACGGAATTAACCAGACAAATCACTCCACCAACTAAGAACGGCCATGCACCACCACCCATAGAATCAAGAAAGAGCTCTCAATCTGTCAATCCTTACTATGTCTGGACCTGGTAAGTTTCCCCGTGTTGAGTCAAATTAAGCCGCAGGCTCCCACTTTACTAAAGAAGGGTCTGCTAGAGGGTCTTTTATACTGTCTAAGACTTGTATTACATGTGTATTACAACTGTATTACACTCTGTACTACATGTCTTTGGTCGGGTAAGGTTGGGTATCCTCACCGGTCTCGGAGTCTACAAGGGTATACGCGCTGGGATCGTCGTCCGCAAGGGTCTCACCGCCGGCATCGGAGTCTGCTCGGTTGAGCCGAAGCAAAGCCTCCTTTGCTTCAGCCTTACTTTTGTAGACCGTTTTCCCAGGCGACGTGAACACTTGGTTCCTTCCAGACGGAGTGGTCATCTTCCCGTGCCAATAGACAGTGTATTGCATGTGTATTACACAAAAGACAGTTTGTAATACATGCGTATTACAACACTCTAGCGACGTTCTAATGAATCCATCGGCCGGTGTATTACACTTGTGTAATACAACCGGTCGACCTCAAAGGCTCGGGGAGTGCACGCTCCTTCATCCGATGAGCTCTCTCTCAAGAGGGGCGGACTATATCTTAAGCATCGGCGCGGTCAACCGCGCCGACACCCATCACCACTTAGTCTCTGGACCTTCACCGTGACCGCTTGCAATACATGTATACCCAACTGTAATACACTGTAATACACGCGGCTTTAGGCGCTTGGCTGCTGATTGCCTCTATCCGAAGCATTTTCACTTCGAGCGTCTAAGCTCGATTTGACCCGGGTTTCCCCGAGCCTTTAGTAGCTCCGGCCTATCGAGGTTTCCCAGCAATTCGATGATGTTGCCGCCGCCGTTCCCGTGCAGTTCGCGGAACGGTGCGACTAGCGCACAATAGACACGCAACTAAGGACGCGTCGAGGGGACGCGCGCCGGAAGAGTACCAATTCGTTGCTTGTGCGCTGGAGCAGAACCCGTGCGTTTGAAACA
>NW_008705562.1:3328134-3365645 GCF_000186865.1 Aureococcus anophagefferens
ATAATACGTCCCGTCCGCCGAAGCAGTTGGGAGTCGATGCATGTATTAGCTCTAGAATTACTACGGGTATCCATGTAGTAAGGGACTATCAAATAAACTATAACTGATATAATGAGCCATTCGCAGTTTCACAGTACAAAATCGTTTATACTTAGACATGCATGGCTTAATCTTTGAGACGAGCGTATGACTACTGGCAGAATCAACCAGATTGCTATTCCCACCGAAGGAACACAAAGTGTCCTTCAGTCGCGACTCGACCTCAGTATAAAACCGAGAGCCTTGGCGCTTTTTGCAAATAGCGTAGAGTGACAGTCGCCGAAGCAACCGTCGAACGACCGGTCCGACGAGACTCCAAAGGGCTTCCCCAATGGAACGTCGAACCAATCGATCGTGTCGAAGGATCAACCTTCTCGCACTTTCAAGCGCCAAAACCGAGAGGACCAAACGAGCAAAGCACACCGACCTCGACGCCCGCCTGCGAGATGCAGAGCGAACAGTCCATAGGCAACGGTCACCAGTATTCGTAGACTCCCGGAGTAGGGCCTTCGTTGCACGCTCAGCGACCGAGACCTGGTTCTACTAGAAAACCTATCTCGACCACTGGTCGCATGCGACTTGTGCACAATAGAACCGGTCCTACGAGTAGGACCACTCTTCGCATGGCGTACCAACGCAAGAGTCTTCTATCAGGTCGCGCAGACTCAGCGAACTGACCTGGCGGTACTTCGTGGGACCGAGAGTAGCGAAACTCAAACCAGTCGACCACTCCGTAGTAAGACACTGATCATCCCCAAGCGAGACCACTGATATCGACCAGTGGACCCACCCAAGAGACTCTCGTCAGTCTACTGAACCACTCGACTGTTCATTGCTGAACTGTCGACCGGCGGGGAGGCTGAAACTCATTCGAATTTCTGCCTCCTCCATAAGGTATGCGCGAGGCGGCACACTGCGACAAAACGACATTTGCGGTCTGTCGAGTAGTCGCGATTTTTTCGACAGTATACTACAAAGCTCTGACTACTCGCCACTGTTGGTCAAAAATAGTGCTGCTATTTGCGGGTTGTCACACATTTATCCAGTCGCGGAGTAGTCATACGCTTCAATCTATCCAGTAAACCCGCGTCGCACCGTTGGCAGCCCCGGGGCAGCCTCCCCAAGCTTGGCCATTTGGGGCAGCTTTCGGGCGCCGACGCCGCGCGGCACGTCGTCGCCGCCGCCCCGCGCGCCGACGCCGCCCTCCCGGCCGCCGCCACCGCCTCCGCGGAGCCCCCCGGGACCGTCCTCGGCCGCGGACCCGCCGCGGCCGGCGTCGGCGACCGCGCTCTCGCGCCCGGGCAGCTTTCGGCTCGTCGCGGCGACGGCGCGGTCTGCGCGCGGCCCCGCGGTCCGCCGGGTTCCTCGGCGCCCTCTGAGGCTTTGATCCGCTCGTCGAACCCCTGGACCCGGTCACTGGCGCCGTCGCGAGCTCGCGCCGCGCCGAAATCGGTCCGCGCTCGCCGCTCCGAGAACGGGTTCCCGAGCAGGTCGGCCGCGCGCGGACCGCGGTGTCTTCGGGCTCCCGGAGCTCCAGCGCGGCGGGTCCGGGTCGGCGACGACGCGGTCGTGCTTGGACCAAAATCTCGCGCCGAGCGGCGGCGGTCGAACGACGTCGCGCGGGCGTCGCTCCTCCGACGGGATCGACCGACCGGCTCGGGACGGCCCGCGCGGCCGCGCGTGCGGGCGACTAGTCGTCGTCGAGCTCTTGGCCCGCGCAGCCGGTCTTGGCAATGATGCTCTGGAACCTCGGCGGACGACCCGTCGACCGCGCGGCTAGCGCGTCGCAACGCGTCGCCCGCCGACCCCGTCCCGACGTACCGAACGATCCCGGATGCTGTCGACGACCGCCCTATGTCAGCGACGCGGGGCGGTAGCGCGCTCACGAAGTATCGCGGCGGATGGCGCGTGCGCGACAGAGGCCTAACGACCCTTACGAAACACGGACGTCCGTGGGGATGGAGCGGGGGCGCGCAATCAGTTCTTCCTCACGGGCCGCTGGAGCGCGCGGCCGCGGAGGCGCACGGGCGTGCCCGGCGCGTACGGCTTCTGGCCGCCGCCGAGGCCCCAAAAGGACGAGAGGAGGTTCGTCGCGCCGAGGACGACGAGGGCGACGAACATCGTCGCGAGGCGCTTCCGCCCCTTGGGCGTCGTCGGCGCGAGGGCCGCGACGACGCGCGGCGGCGACAGCGCGCCCTCGGCGAGGCGCCACGCGGGCCGGGCCTTCGCGCGGCCGAGCTCGGCCGCCGGCGTCGCGTACGTCGCGTCGATCTTGACGTCGTAGAGCCGCTCGAAGGGGTCGTCCGCCGGCGGGGACGTCGGCGTCGCCGGCTCCGCCGCGCTCCAGGGCAGCTCCGTCCGCGACAGCTCCGCCGGCGTCGTCGCGGGCTCCGGCGTCGCCGCGGGCGCCTCCGGCGTCGCCGCGGGCGCCGGCGTCGCCGCGGGCGCCGGCGTCGGCTCCTCGGGGACCGCCGACTCGACATTCGCGGCCGGCTCGGGCGTCGCGGCGGCCTCCGCGGCGGCCGCCTCCGGCACCGCCGGCTCGGGCGTCGCCGGCTCCGCGGGCGTCGCCGGCTCCGTGGGCGCCGCCGCCACCGCCGCGGCCGCTTCGGCGGCGGCGGCCTCCTCGAAGCGGCGGCGCGCCTTGGACCGCGGCGAGTCGCCCGCGGCCCAGGCCGCCGTGTCGGCGAGCGACCCCGAGTCGAGCGCGGTGACGACGGACGTGCCGCGGGGCTTGCCCGCGTCCGCGCGCGGCACGTTCGTCCAATCCCGGAGCGGCCGGCGGCGGCCGGGGATCTTCGCGAGCACCTCGCGCGTGTGCGTCCGGCGGTAGTGCGGCGACGACGCGGCGACGGCGTCGCGGATCGTCCGCTCGGCCTCCGACGCGACGACCGCGGGCGACCGCGGCGCCCAGGCCGCGCGCGGCGACGGCGGCGGCGGCGGCGGCTCGTCGACGGGCGAGACCGCGCCGAGGGGCCGCGCGACGACCGCGGACACCGCCGTCTCGCCCGCGCCGCCGGGCGAGAACGTCGCCGCCGGCAGCGGCGCGAGCCGCGGCGGCGTCGCCGGCGCCGCGGCCGCCTCGCGCCGCTTCTCCAGGCTGAGCCCGCGGTCGAAGCGCTCGCGGAAGGACGCCGCGGGCGCCGCCGCGGGCGGCGGCGCGGGCGGAGCCTCGAGCGGCGCGGGCGGCGCCTCGAGCGGCGCGGGCGGCGCCTCGAGCGGCGCGGGCGGAGCCTCGAGCGGCGCGGGCGGAGCCTCGGCGGTCGGCGGCGCGGCGATCGTCTCGACGGCCGGCGGCGCGGGAACGGCCTCGTCGACGACGGCCTTTAAAGAGATAGCGCTGACCCACCCCGCGACGGGCGTTACCAGGCGCACGCGCTTCTTGCCATACGGCAGGGTCTCGATCGCGTCGCTTTCGCAGCGCGTGCCGGGAGCCAAGTCCGCGATCTCGCGCGTGTCGAGAGAGGCGCCTTCGCGGACGAGGGCGCCCTTCTTGCGGACAATGTACATCGTTAGTTGCGCGGCCATCGCAGACGGCGTTGGGCGCTGCTCGATGGAGCGGATGCTGCTAATCGGTGCGGCCGGCGCTCATCGGCAACGGG
The DNA here is from genome assembly GCF_000186865.1 of Aureococcus anophagefferens. Classification (NCBI taxonomy): domain Eukaryota; class Pelagophyceae; order Pelagomonadales; family Pelagomonadaceae; genus Aureococcus; species Aureococcus anophagefferens. Next base: position 3,331,776 of record NW_008705562.1, read on the forward strand.
CGGCTCGACTTCATGTTGCCGTCAAACAAGCAGGCCAAGGCGACACCTCAGAGTGAGCGCCCGCCGTCGACGCAGCCGCAGCAACCTCCAGTGCGACCGCAACAACTCGCAGCACTCGCAACACACGCCTCCAAACCACGTGCATGCGCTTCTTCGCCATGTCCGTGCTCTCGGCGCGGGCCCTGAGCACGACCCCAACAAAGCCCTTCGTCGTCGCCGTCGACGGCGTCGCGGAGCGCACGGCGCTCACGTCCAAGGAGTGGCTCACGGCGGGCCCGAGCGGCGCCTACACGACGGCGCGGACCTGCGCCAACGGCGCGCGGCTCTTCGAGTGGGACATGCACGTCGCGCGGACGGCGGAGAGCGTCGCGTCGATGGTCGCGGCGGCGCCGTCGGCCGCGGGCGCCGCGGCCGTGGCGGCCGCGGGCACGGCGGCGGCGCTGCGGCCGCGGCTCGAGGCGTCCGTGCGCGCGGCCGTCGACGCGTTCCGGGCCGATTCCGACGCGGACGAGCTCAAGGTCACCGTGCTCGTGGCCTGGGAGGAACAAACAACGGTCGCGGCGCACGTCGCGCCCCTGCCGCCGCCGCCCGCGCGGCCCGTGCGCGTCGAGGCGCGCGGCGCGCCGCGGTCCAACGCCGCGGCCAAGGACTCGAGCTGGGTCCGCGAGCGCGCGCCGCTCGAGGCGCTCATGGCCGCGTCGGCCGTCGGGCCCGTCAACGAGCTCCTGCTCCTCGAGGGCGGCCGCTACGCCCTCGAGGGGTCCCAGACGAACTTCTTCGCCGTGGAGGGCGGCGCGCTCGTCACCGCGGGCGACGGCGTGCTCTTCGGCACCGTGCGGCGCCTCGCGCTCGAGGTCTGCGCGCGCGAGGGCGTGCCCGTGGAGTTCCGCGCGCCGGACGTGAAGGCCGCGGGGACCTGGGACGGCGCGCTCGTGTCGTCGACGAGCCGCCTGCTCCTGCCCGTCGACGAGCTCTACGCGCCCGCGGAGGGCGAGCCGTCGCGGCCCGGCGACCTGCTCCGCGCGTTCGACAACAGCGACGGCGCGCTCGCCGCGAAGCTCGCGGCGCTCGTCGCCGCGGAGGTCGAGGCCCACTCGTCGCCCGTCGCGGCCTTCCCGGCGGCGGCGTCGTAAAAGTGAGCACCGCCCCCCGATCCCGACGTGTCCGCGGAGGCCGTCGCCGCGGCTCTGGAGGAGCGCGGGGACGGCCGTGGACGTCGTCGTGATGTTAAAATTAGGACCGCCCCCCGATCCCGACGTCGCCGTGGAGGCCGTCGCCGCGGCTCTGGAGGAGCGCGAGGACGGCCGTGGACGTCGTCGTGATGGCGAACGCGTAGCCCGCGCGCGTCGCGTTCGCGCGCCCCTCCGGCGAGACCCAGGTCGCGTCCTCGAGCCAGACGTCGTCGGCGTAGCGCACGACGGGGTCGTGCGTGTAGTCGGCGACGCCGCGGACGTTCGCGCTCGGCAGGTGCGCGAAGTCCAGATAGGTCTCGCTGAGCTTGAGCACGGCCATCCAGCCCGCGCCCTCCATGGCCGAGATGGCGAGGACGTCGCGCTTCGACGACGCGGCGCGGCTCGTGCCGTTCGGGTACGCGGCCGCGGTCTCCCGCATCAATTCCGCGACGTAGCCCCGCGCGAGCTCGTCGTAGGGCGCGCCGTTCCAGTAGGTCGCGCTCGTCGCCTCGCCGCAGACGTCGTAGCCCCAGGCCCGGGCGTCGCGTTTCTCCGCGCGCGCGTACGCGGCCGCCCACGACTCCGCGCCGCGCGCCGCGCCCGTCGCCGCCCAGTAGCCCGCCTCGAAGGCCCGGAGCTCCGGCGGCGCCCGGGGCGTGTGTTCGAGGTTCCGCGTCGCCGCGAGCACCTCATCCGCTAAACTCGGCTCCGTGAAGTAGGAGCAGCCGAAGTCGCCGAAGAGGTCCCAGCGGTCGTGGAGGCTGCACCTGCGCCGGAAACGACCGGTGGAACGCCCCGTCCAGCAAAAACTTCTCTCGCTCGGTCACATCGAAGTCGTTTCGGCTGATTTTTGGACAATTCGTTTTCTCTCGGCGGGTTCCTTTTGGACAGTGAAAGAACTATGTCAAAGTCGTGCAAAAACATGCATATTGAAGTCGTGTCGAACATTTTTGTTTCCCGCCCGGGGCTGCACGGCGCCTTCGCGCACGCGTTCCGCGACCGCGCGGTCTCGGGCGCCTCGGCCAGCGCGCCCGGCGCGGGTTTCGCGTAGGGCTCGGCGGCCCAGAAGCAGCGCTGGCAGTCCCAGTCCGTCGCGAAGGGGCTCACGCAGACGTCGCCGAGACGCACGAGCTTGGCCGCGGCGCCTTGATTCGCGGCGCCGCAGGCGTCGCTGTCGAGGATGCCGCCGACGGCCGGCGAGCCCCCCGCCGTGCCCAGGAAGAGCACCTCGCGGGCCTCGGGCCCGTAGACGCGGAGCAGCGAGTCGAGGCAGAGCGCCGCGCGCGTCGCGCCGATGCCGGTCGTCACTATCAACACGGGCTGGCCCGCGACGTCGCCCCGGTGCGCCGTCGGGCAGAAGAGGTCCTCCTTCGCGACATCGATGGTCTCGAGGTCGTGGGCGACGTCGAGGAGCACGGCGGCCTCCGAGAAGCCGCCGATCATGTCGCCGGGGTCCGCCGAGAGGATGAGCGACAGGCGCCGGCGCCGCGGCGACCGCAGCGTCGCGCCGTAGAACGGCGAGCGGCGCGTGGACGCGTACAGGACGCAGGCCACGATCGCGCACGCCAGCGCGACGCCGCGGCGGAGGGCGTGGCCGCTCGAGCTGCCCATAATTGCTCAGAGAGTCACAGGTTCAAACTCGCTTCACCAACCGCGGCGCGCGCCCGCTGCCGCCGCACCGGTCGACGTGCAGAGCCCGCGAGACGCCGGCCGACGTGCATCGCGCCAGTGCTGTCCGACGCTCGCGCGCGCGGAGACGCGGCCGCGTCGCACACCGCGGAGACGCGGCCGCGTCGCACAGTGTGTGGCAGGAAGCCGCGTGGCAGCCAGTGCGAGTCTCGGCGGATTATTACAAAGGAGGGGTACACGGGGCGTCGACAGGCTCGGAGGTCCCGCGGAGCGGGGCGCGGCGGGGAGCCCGGACGCGGCGCGGGCCGCGTTTCGCGGCGGCGCGGGCCTGTCGCAGTCTAGGCCAGGGGGTGGTGGGCCGCCGCGTGCGCACGCCGTGTGTCGACCGCCGCGCGCTGGAAGACGCGCTGGCCGCAGCCTGCGGAGAGGGAGCCGTGCTCCGAGACGACGCAGACGGAGTCGCCATCGTACGACGACGTCACGTCGCCGACAGGCTGCAGAGCGTTGTTCGAGCTGTGCGGGATGTCGGGCGAGAAGAGCAGGCGGCTGCTCGGCGTGAAGGAAGCCCTGCGGCGGGATCGGGACGTGACGGGAAGGTTTCGATCGAAGTTTGAAATTGGGGGCTTGTCTGCCGTTCGCGGCGCGCGCGCGCGCGACTCACCGGCACCAGCAAAGCGTGGGAATCAGCAAAGCGAATGAGATGGTACGCATGGTCGGAGGTGTCGTTGCTCGTGAACGCGTGCTGCCACAAGTCAGGGTTCTGGCGGCTTCACACCCTGAAGCTCGATCTCGGCACGCCGAACATCGATCTCGTCACCGGGGGTCTCGTGGAGGCCTTCGTGGGGGTCGTCACGAGTCGCCGGCCACACGCAGGCCTACACGCGCCCGATGGCATGGACGTTTACCCCCCGCCCCCGAGCAGGTCGAACTCGGCGCGGCAGTGGCGCGCGTACATGGCGTCGAACGCGTCCGCGGACCGCGCGAAGCAGGCCCAGTGCCGCCGCCGGTCGGCCGCGATCCCCGCGTCGGCGCTCCGCGCGTAGACGAGCAGCTGGGCCGCGGCGAGGGCGACGCGCTCGCCGAGCGGCGGCGCGACGCCGCAGCCCGCCGCGAGGAGCCCCGGCGCGTCGCGGAAGGGCCGCCCCGCGGCCGCGGCGGACGCCGCGAGCGGCGAGGTCTCGCTCCCGGCGCCGAAGGCGACGGCGACGCGCGGCGGCGCGCCCGCGTCCGGCGCCGAGCCCCAGTGGAGCAGGCGGTGCGAGAAGGCCAGCACGCCGCCCATGGGCGCCGGCAGCGCGCGGACGTGGCGGAACGACGCGGGCCCCGCCGCGAAGCAGGCCTCGAGCGGCGACCGGCCGCCGTCGCCGGCCGCGTAGCCCGGGTCGCGGGCCCGGGGCACGCAGTAGAGGCAGGACGTCGCCGGCGTCGCGTCCGAGAGCGCGACCCAGGCCGTCGCGCAGCGCGGTGCGCCGTCGGCCGCGAAGCCGTCGGCGACGGCGCCGCCGACGTGCGCGGCGTCGTCGCGGTCGCGGTGCGGCGCCCAGCCCGCGGCCAGGGTCTGGGCGTTGCCGCCGGCCTTGACGTGGAAGGCCGCGAAGTCGAAGTTCACGGCGAGGTCCGCCGCGCCCCGGAGCGTGTGCGCGAGGCGGCCCCGGAGCACCCAGGCCTCGTCGTAGACGAGGACGTAGATCGGCGGCCAGCCGGCCTCGCCGAGCGCGACGACGGCGTCGCCGAGCGCCGCGACGTCGACGCCCCAGCCGCCGCCGTCGTCGAAGAGGCCGCAGTCCTCGGGCGGCGCCAGCTGGAAGAAGCCGTCCGCGGCGAGCGCGGCGCGCAGCGCCGCGGGCGCCTCGTCCGTGCAGAACGGCACGAGGCCCCGCCTCAGGATGTGCCCGCTCGCCACGTGGAGCGACGGCGCGAACGCGAGCCAGTACTCGGGCGTGGCCCACTCGGCGCGGAAGGCGGCCATAGCGATTGCGGTCTGTTGTGCTCTGTTTGGCTGCTCGTGCTGCAGCGATGCGATCGCTGCGGTCTGTTGCGCTATCTTTGATACGTGTTTGCGTAGTTACGCGGCTATCACGCCGAGCGCGCACACATAGAGTCTACGCTCGCCGAAGTCAACAAAAAGCCACAAGTGCAAAAACGCCTGGGCCCGCGATGCCCTCGACCTCCGCGCAGGCCAAGGCGCGCGGCTCGTCGCTCTACGCGGCCAAAGACTACGCTGGGGCCGCGCGCTGCTTCGGCGAGGCCATCGCCGCCGCGGGCCCCGCCGACGACGCGGAGCTCCACGTCTACTACGGCAACCGCTGCGCGTGCTACCAGCAGCTGCGCCGGTGGCGCGAGGCCCTCGAGGACGCCGAGGCGGCGACGTCCATCAAGCCCGGCTGGGCCAAGGGCTGGGCGCGCCTCGGCGCGTGCCTGCGCCAGGCCGGCCGCGGGAACGAGGCGCGCGCGGCGCTGGCCAAGGCCGCGGAGCTCGAGCCGGCGAACGCGTCGTACGCGCGCGCGGCGCGCGGCGACGCCGGCCCGGCCTTCGCCGCGGGCGACGGCGTCCTGGGCACGCTGGTCAAGGCCGCGGCGCACATCCAGGTCTGGTTCGCGGGCCTCGACGGCCTCAACAAGGTCGGAGTCGTCGTCGCCGTCGTCTTCGCGTTCTACTTTGGCTTGATGATGGTCCAGAGCGCCGTCATGGGGCTCAAGCGCCTCGGCGTCGGCGGCCCGCGGTCGCGGCCCCGGGGCGTGCCGCCGCCGAGCGACCCCTACGAGCGCTACGCGGCGCCCGCGGCGGCGGGGCCCGCGTGCTGCGACAAATACGGCCGGCGCACGTACGGCGGCACCTACGACGCCTACGGCCGCCCGGCCCGGGGCCACCCGGACTACGCCGACGACGCCTACGGCGACGCCTACGACGCGCCGCCGCCGCCGCCGCGCCGGCCGTCGTCCTACGGGTCCTACGGCGGATCGTCGTCCTACGGCTCGGGCGGCGGCATGGGCATGATGGGCTTCGCGGCGATCATGGTCGCGGCCTGGAAGCTGCCGCCCTACTTCGGCCACGCGCCCTTCTTCGGCATGTCGCCGATGACCTTCATGTGGCTCGTCCAGATGCTCCAGAACCAGAACCGCCGCGGCGGCCGCCGCATGCCCATGGGCGGCATGGGGGGGCTCGGCGGCCTCGGCGGCTTCGGCCGCCGGCGGGGGATGTTCTTCTAAGAGGAGTTGGCTTCGTCGGAGGCTTTCCCAGCTAAAGGACGCTCAGCGCGCGCGGCTACAGCTCGTCGTGGCGGCCGAGCCGCTTGTCGACGAGCCTCTCGAGCGTGTCGACGTACTCGCCGCCGTAGTGGACGAGGTAGAAGGGCTCGGGATCGGCGAGCTTGCCGCCCGGCGGCCACCACTTGAGCATGGGGTACGCGTGGACGTCGAGCGTTTTAATCAACGCGGGCTCCGCGGGGCCGGAGAGCGACGCGAGCGCGACGTCGTCGCGCCGCAGGACGAGCTCGTCGAAGGCGCCGAGCAGGTGCTCCGCGCACATGTGCGCCGTCTTGCTGCAGAAGAGGGCGAGCACGGGCCGCTCGCCGCCGATGGCGTCCTCGAGGGCCGCGCCGGTGGTGATCTCCGCGTTGGCGGCCGCGGCGCCGCGCGCGGCGAGCGCGAATACGATCAGCCGGAGCATGGCGACGCCGCGCGGCGCGACGCACGCTCGTCAAGGCCGCGCAAGGGGCTGCCCACAGCACCTCGAGCTCTCCGGAGCGGGCTGCCCCGTCGGCTGCATCTTTACGGCACTCAGATGGCGCTCGACAAAGTTGCCGCAAAGCTCGCGAGCCGATGGCCTCCGCGAGCGAGGCCGAGGCGCTCCGCCAGCGGTGGAAGGAGCTCGACGAGCAGCGCGTCGCCTGCGAGGGGCGCCTCAAGGGCCTGCAGAACCCGCTGGCGAATGGTCTCCAGTATCGGCCGTCGGAGGACGTCGACCGCACGAAGGAGGGCGACGGCGCCGAGGCCGGCGACGGCGCCGCGCGGGCGGGTCCGCGCCCGGGGTTCGCGCGCCGGGGGCCGCCGGACGGGCCGTCGCCCCACGTCGACTACCGCGGCCCGGAGCCGGGCGCGCGCTACCGCCCCGGCGACCGCGACCGCGACCGCGACCGCGACCGCGGCCACTACGGCCCCGGCGGCCCCGACCGCCCGCCGGACCGGAAGCGCGCGCGCGACGACGACGACGACGGCGACGAGCGCGCGGCGGCCGCGGAGCGCGCGGCGGAGCGGCGGCGGGACAACGAGGGCCGCGGCGACGAGAACCGCGCGCGGCGGCCGGGCCGGCCGAGCGGCGGCGGGCCCGAGGCGGGCGGCGTGCGGCGCGTGCCCGACGCGCCGAGCCGGTCCGGCCGCGGCGTCTACGAGGACAGCGCCGTCAAGGCGCGGTCGCGGCGGCTCTTCGGCGGCCTGCTCGGCCACCTCGGCTCGGCGAAGAAGAAGCTCGAGGCCGACGCGGACGTGCTCGCGAAGCGGCGGAGCCAGCAGGACTTCGCGGCGTCCAAGGCGCACCGGCTCAAGCGCGAGGCCCTCGCGGCGGCGAAGCACGCCTGCAAGGAGGTCAAGTACAAGGAGCTCGCGGCGCGCGACGAGATCCTCACGAACCTGAGAAAGACCGAGGCCGCGCTGCTCCACGCGGACTTCGCGGCCAAGTGCGACCTGCTCAAGGCCTTCCTGCGCACCGAGGCCGAGCCCAAGATCTTCTGGCTCCCGAAGCGCCACACCGACGCGACGCGCGCGAAGCTCGCGGCGACGGCCGAGGGCCTCGACGGCGACGTCGCGGCCAAGGCCGAGGCCTACGACGCCTTCGTCGCCGAGCACGACAAGGCCTTCGCGACGCGCCGCGAGCGCCGCGAGAAGGCCGCCGAGGACGCGACGGCCAAGTTCACGAACGTGCCCGGCGCGCCGCCGCGCGCCGCGTCGCCGTCGCGCCGCGACGCGCCGCGCCGCCGCGAGAGCGACGAGGAGCGCCGCGACGAGGGGCGCCGCGACGAGGAGCGCCGCGACGAGGGGCGCCGCGAGAGCGGCGACGACCGGCCCCCGCTCGACGTCGAGGACGAGCTCGCGGCCATCGACGACATGGACGACGAGCGCGACCGCGAGCCCGAGCCGGAGATCCTCAGTTAGGCGACGCGTCCTAACGGCCTCAGTCGTCGTAGCCGTCCTCGTCGGGCGCGCTCTCGGCCGCGGGCGCCGCCGCCGCTGGTCGCGCGGGCGTCTTGCCCGAGAGGACCGCCTCCGTCGCCTCGACGCCGAACTCGGCCTCGAGCTCGCGCTTGCCCTCGGCCATGAAGTCGTCGGCGAGCTGCGCGCGGGACATACGTCGGGACGGGCGCGCGCGCCGCGGGCGCCGGAGACGCGCGCGCTCGTAGGCGTCCGATTTGTCGATGAGCAGCGCGGTGACCGCCGCGCCGCCGACGCCGACGAGGAAGAGGCCGATGCTGCGCGCGCGCGGGGTCCGCCGGGGCGCGGGGGAAGGGGGACGTACCCGCCGAAGAAGATTGGGCCATAGACCTCGGCGCCGACGGCCTCGGTCACCGTCGCCTTCGTGTCGGCCGTGGCCTCGGCGAGCAGCAGCAGCGTGTCCGGCAGCGCGGCGCGCGGCGCCGCGCGCACGCGAGTCGGGAGCGGCGGCCGGAAGGCGCTGGCCGTGGCGAGCAGCAGCGCCAGCACAGGCAGCTTGGCTAGAGCTTGAGCCATAGCTTTGCTCGGTTCTGGCCTGATGAGTCGATCGTCCGGGGCCACGCCGGCGCCGGGGTCGCCGTCCGCCGGGAGCTCGCCGCCCACAAGTCCTTGCCGTCGCGACTCGTGACCAACGTTGAAGTCTAGCACGCGATAATGAGATATTCCCCTCACAGCCGCTCGTCGACCCAGGCGGGCTGGAGGATGGAGCGGCCGTCGTCCTTTCCTTCTTCCTCTCTCCTCCTCGGCTTCCGCGCGAGGCGCGCGGCGCTCTTCCGCAGCTCGTCCTGGCGCTCGCGCTCCGCGGCGAGGACCGCGTCGGCGACGCCCGGCGCCGAGAGGGGCCCCTTCTTCACCTGGCGCTTCACCTTGCGGTCGTCGCGGTCGTCGCGGAGGCTGAGCAGCGTCCGCCGCCGCTCGTCCTCGGCCGCGCGCTTCTCGCGCGCCGCGGCCTCGCGGCCGTCGCTCCGGCGCCGCTGCTCCGCGTCGGCGGCGTCGCGGGCCGCGCGGCGCCGCGCGAGGCGCCGCTCGCGCCGGTCCTCGACGAACGCGTCCATCTCGTCGAGCGCCTCGCAGGCCGCGTCCTCGGGCGACGCGGGCGTCTCGAAGAGGTGGCGCGCGTAGGACGCCTTGAAGCGCCGCGTTAGGACGTCGCCGGCGCGGCTCGCGTCCAGGTCCCCCGCCTCGAGCACGTCGCGCCGGTAGCGCGCGAAGACGGCGACGAACGCCGCCTCGGCCGCGGCCGTGAGCGGCGGCACGGCGACGGCCTCCTCCTCGGCGGGTTTGCACTTCTTCGGCGCGGCCGCGGGCGGCGCGGCCGCGGCCTCGAGGAGCGCGGCGCGCTCCCGCTCCTTCGCGAGCTTCGCGGCGGCGCGCTCCGCCGCGCGGTCCGCGGCGGCGCGCTCCGCGGCCGCCGCCGCCCGCTTCTGCGCGGCCTCGGCCGCCGCCGCGCGCTGGCGCCCCTGGGCGACGGCCGGCGCCTCGGGGCACCGCTCGAGGAGCGTCGCCTTGAGCGTCACGTAGCCCTCGAGGGGCGCGACCATGTGGGCCCGGTAGGCGCCGCCGTCGATGGCCCTGCCGCCGTCGATCCAGACGGTCGTGCCCTTGCGGAGCTCGCCGACCACGTACGAGTCCATCGCCGGCGCCTCTCGCACGATCACGCCTCGCCCGCCGACCACGGTGTATTTGTCCCCCTCGGGCATCGTCGTGGAAGGGCTGCTGCTCTGTTGGGGTAGCGAGCCAAAGTTATCGATGTTGAGGCTGCCCCCGCATGGGACGAGCGCGAGTGTGGTTTTTCACCGAGGCACCGAGGCGCGCGGGCTCCGCGCGTGAGCTCGTTTTGCACCGAGGCGCCGAGAGGCGCGCGCTCCCCCGTCGTCCACGATGATGCTCCCGGAGCCCAACATCATCCTCGCCGTGAAGAACAACGATTTGCCGTGGCTGCGCAGGCTCCTCGGCGACAAGAACGTCGACGTCGACGAGGACGACATCGGCGGCTGGACGGCGCTGCACCAGGCGGCGGACCACCAGAACGCCGAGGCCGCCATGCTCCTCCTGGCGCACCACGCGGATCCGACGCTCGAGAACGGCATGGGCCTCACGGCGCGCGACTCCGCGCGGATCCAGTTCGACAAGCACGGCGACTTCGAGGTGCTCCGCGCCGTCGACGCGGCGATCCTGCGGCGCGAGGCGGTCCGCGCGTGGATCCGGTGGACCCGCGCCGTCGCGCGCGCGCGGGCCGAGGCCGCCGTCGTCGCCGTCGTCGTCGCGCGGAAGCGCGGCCAGCGCGTCGCCACCTGGCGGCCCTGGCTCGCCGTCCGCTACCGGCCGCCGTCCGCCGCGTGCCGCGCGTTCCGCCTCCACATGTGGCGGGACGGCCTCATCGGGGCGAAGATCCGCGCCGACGACCGGTGGCGGCTCAACTAAGAAAGTACCTTACGTTCGCCGAAGAGCGCGTCGAGGTGGCCGAAAAACTGCTGGTAGGGCGGGCCGCCGTGGCCGTGGTGCGCGCGGTGGTCGCGCGCGCCCCGGAGCAGGCGCGGGAACGCGCGCGAGAGGCGGTAGGGCGTGTCCGCGTGGGAGTCCGTGAGCAGGTACGTCACCACGACGTTGTGCGCGAGCCGCGCGAGGAAGTTCTTCGGCGCGCCGAGCGGGCCGCGGCGCTGCGCGAGGATGTTCGCCAGCACCTGGAGCGCGCCGTCGGCGAGCGAGTGGTCGAGCACGCCCGCGGCGGTGACGCGCGCCGCAGCGTGGTGCCGCCCGTGGCGCGCGAGCCGGCCAACGCGCGACTCGTGCATGAGTTTGTGCAGCGCGAAGAAGATGAGGTCGTAGAGCACGACGCCGTAGACGACCTCCGCGAGGAACGCCGCGATCGTCGGGCAGCGCCAGTCGACGGCCGCCGGCGGCGCGACGCGGCGGAACGCGGCGACGCCGACCGCGTAGCACGTGCCGGCGCGGAGCACGCGCGTCGACTTGCGCACGTCAAAGACAGCGCGCAGAGCTTGGCGCGCGTCGCCGCGGCTCTCGAGCACGCGGAAGAGATTGATCCACAGCGCGAAGGCCGCCGTCGCGACGAAGGGCTCGACGGCGCCGTGCCGCGCCCAGAGCGGCGCCTCGCAGGTCGACGGCGGCGCGTTCATCGTGTAGCAGTAGGCGCTTGTTGCGGATGGTCTAGCGCTTCAGCTAGCACTTCAGAGCGGCTCGTTCCATGCTTTGCCGGGCGCATTTGCCACAGCCAACTTGAACAAAGCACGCATAGTGAAGTGGGTGCACTTTGGGGTTGCACGAGCAGCCCGATTCGGCTTTCTGACAGTTCGAACACCTCGGCGCCGCGGTCCCCTACTCCGACACGACCATGAAGCTCATCACTTCCACGCTCGGCGTCGCCCTCATCGTCTCCTGCGCGTCCGCATCCTCCGTCAAGACCAAGACCGTGCGCGTCGTCGCTCCTCTCCTCGTCGGCTCCGTCAAGGCCTTCCCGGGCTTCGGGGGCGGCGCCGTCCAGGCGGCGCCCGCCGTCCCGCCGAACAACGGCTACCCGTACCCGGTCCAGGGCAACCCGTACCCCTACATGATGATGCCGCCGCCTCCGGCCCAGAAGGATTGGACGGACATCGTGCCCATCCTCCTCCTCCTCGCCGGCTTCGCGTTTCTCTTCCTCAAGATCCAGGACAACAACAACGCGAACGACAACCGCCGCTACAACGGGGACGGCGCCAGCGACTACCGCTACCTCGACGGCGTGCGCCGTGACCACGTCACGGCCCAGATCCAGACCACGGCCGGCCGCGCGCGCATGAACGACGCCGTCGAGGCCCTGTCCCCGGGACCCGACGTGTCGGGGCCCAACCGCGGCTCCAACAACGGCACCACCAACAACATCCACAACGACAACTCCCAGAACCCCGTCAACGCGGACCGTGGTGGCGCCGCCCGCCAGCGCTAGACGCGCCGCGCCTCTTCCCCGCCCGCCGCCTCCTCACCGCCCCCGGCACGACGGAGGCCGCCAGATCCGCTTCGTCATCGGACGGCCCGTCGGGCAGTCCTGGTGCGTCGTAAGAGATACCCGTCCCCATACGACTCGTTGCCAGAGAAGCTTACGCGTGCCCGTCCTACGCGCCCGGGCCGAGACGCGTCGAGCGGCGGGCGCGCGCGCGTGGTGGTGTCGGGCCCGGATCGCGACGCGATCCGGCGCACTCCGGCGCACGGCCAGGCCGCGTCCACGGCGGCCGCGCGGCCGACGGCGGCGGCTCGCGCGGGACGCGAAACGATCGCTCGATGGCGCCCGGAGCGCGCGTGCACACGGACACGACCAGCGGGACCGTGGACGAAGAGGCGACGTCTGCGTGCGGATCATGCGCGACCCTCGCGCCCTGTTCGCTCCAGCGCCGCGCCTTCGAGGACCGTGGCAGAACCGCCGGCGTCGACGCCCGGACGTAGTCGACGCCCTCCGCCGGCGCGGGCCAGGACTTGTGCGTCTCGTGCGTCACGAACGTGACGCGCGGTCTATCGCGCACGACTCAGCTCGAGTGGGGCGGCAATGCGACGCGCAGCACCGCGCCGCGCATGCCAAAGGCGAAGCAGCAGAGCACCGGCGCCAATCGCTCGTGTAGCGGCGACTCGCTCTCGAGCAGCGCGTCGAAAGCGACGCTCTAGGCGTTCGCGCTCGAGCCGCTCGTCAAGCAGCACGTCGAAGCGATCGAGTGGCTCGTTCACTGCAGCGGTGGCGCCGAGGCGCTCATCGATTGCGAGCACGGAGAGCGCTCTCGAGAGCTCGAGGCGGCACCGGCCGGGCGGGCGCGCCGGCCGGCGTGTCCGCCGACGACCTCCGCGCCGCGCGGTCCATGGCCCCAACGCCCGGCTATATACGAATAGGAGACTACATAAGGAGGAAGACAAGGCCGGCGGGCTGGCTCTCGCGGCGACGAAGCCCGGGGCGCGCGGCGCGGCGACGGAAGGGCCGCGCGGCGCTCAGCCGCCGGAGTACGTCCGCCGCAACTTCGACGGGGAGAGCAGCTCGCTCTCCGCCGGCCGCTTCTTCGACGGCGGGCGCGGCGCGGCGGCGGCCGGCGGCGGCGGCGGCAGCGCGAAGCCGGAGGCCGGCGCGGCCGGCGGCGGGCGCGGCGCTGCGGCGGCCAGCGCCGGCACGGCGACGCAGCGCAGGTGGCCGTCGACGACGCGGAGCTCGCGAGCTGGCGGCGGCGGCAGCGCGAAGCCGGAGGCCGGCGTGGCCGGCGGCGGGCCCGGCGCGGCGGCGGCCGGCGGCGGCGGCGGCAGCGCGAAGCCGGAGGCCGGCGCGGCCGGCGGCGGCGGCGCGAAGCCGAAGGTCCGCGCGCCGGCGGCGGTCGGCGGCGACGGCGGCGCAAAGGCCGGCGCGGGGACCTCGCCGGCGCCGGCGGCGACGGTGCGCGCCGTCGCCTCGACGGGGCGCGGCTCGCCGAGCTGGCGCTCCAGCTCCGCGATGCGCCGCCGGAGCGCCGCGTGGTCGTCGCCGACGGACCGCTCCTCGGACGCGGGCGTCCGCAGGAGCGTCGCGGGCGTGGGCACCTCGCCCGCCGCCGCGTCGGCCATGGGCGCGGCGGCGGCCGGCGGCGTCGCGAAGACGGAGGCCGGCGCGGGGACCGCGACGGCGTTAGCGCCGTCGACGCGCCAGATCTGCACGAGGTCCGCGGCCGAGCCCGCCGACGTCGGCTTCGCCCCGACGGCACTCCGCGTCACCAGCGTGAACTGGCGGCCGTAGCAGCCGTGGAGCCGCCCCGCGTCCTCGCCCGTGCGCACGCGCCGCGCCATGGGCCGCGCGGCGACGCCCCGCAGCGTGTCCCCCGGCGCCCACCAGAGCTCGGCGCCCGAGATCGACTGGAACGCGACGGACACGACGGACGCGGCCGCGACGTCGCCGCCGCCGCCGCGGTTGTAGCGGCTCCGCGACGCGACGTAAGCCGCGTGCGCCTCCTCGAATTTCGGAAACGGGGAGGCGCTCAGGCGCACGGGCAGGTCACCGGGCACGGGGCCGTCGCCGGCGAGAGCCACGAGCAGCGCGAACATCTCGGCCAGGTCCACCTTGGCGCCGGCGGCGACGGCGCGCGCCGTCGCCTCGACGGAGCGCGGCTCGCCCGTCGCCGGCAGCGACGCGAGGCCCGCCGCCGCGTCGGCCATGGGCGTGGCGGCGGCGGCCGCCGGCGGCGGCGACGGCGCGAAGACGAAGCCCTGGGCGGCCGGCGGCGGCGGCGCGAAGCCGAAGGTCGGCGGCGGCGGCGGCGGCGCGACGGCCCGCGGCGGCGGCGGCGGCGGCGCGAAGGCCGGCGTGGAGACCTCGCCGTCGCCGCCGGCGGCGGTCGGCGGCGGCGGCGGCGGCGCGAGGCCCGCCGCCGCGTCGGCCATGGGCGCGGAGACCGGCGCGTCGTCCTGGAACTCCTCCGGGTTATCCTCGATGTAGCGGAGCTCCGCCTCCTCGAGGGCCTCGTCGATGCTCTGGCCCGGGAGCTGGACGACGTTGTAGATCGTCGGCCGCGCGCGCGTCTCGCCGAGGCAGGCCGCGCGCTGCACGCCTCGGCGCTGCACGCCTCGGCGCGGCGCCACGCGCTGCGCGCCGTCGTCGGTCGAAGCCGCCGGCATCTGGAACGCGGCCGCGACGGCGGGCTTCGGGTCCCAGCCCTTGCCCGGGAGCGACGGCGTCATATAGGACGGGAGCGACGACTTGGTCTTGGCGCTCGCGTTGAACGCACCCCAGAAGCAGCCGTCGGACGGGCGCACCTCCTTGCGCACGGGCCGCGGCGGCGGCACGACGATCGCGACGTCCGCCGTCAGCACGGCTTGGAGCCGATCGCGCTTCGCGCGCTCCTCCTTGGCCTTGCGCTCCGCCGCGGCCTTGGCGTCGGCCTCCGCCGCGGCCTCGACCTCGCGCTCCACGCGCTCGGCATCGGGCTCCGCCGCGAGAGCCCGGCTCTCCGCCGAGAAGAGAGTCGGTGGCGGCAGCGCCTCGCCGTCCTCGTCGAAGTTGACGGGAGGCCGCTGGTAATGCGCGAGCATGGCGTTGACGGCGCCCCCCGCCTCGTCCTCGTTGTCGTACGCGCCGCACGCGATGCGGTCCTTGAGCTCGGGAATATACGGAGACGCCCGCCACTTCCCGCCAATGCGGCTGACACCCCAATACTTGGACGACACCTCCTTCCGCCGGCTCAGCAGATCGAGCGCCGCGTCGCGGCGCGCGCGGTCCTCCCGCTCGTCACAGGCAGCGTGATCCCAGTCGATCATGCTCAAGTTCGCGTCGAGGGCAGCGCGCAGCCGGTGGGGCATCGCCGGGCCCTCGTCGACGACGGGCTCCTCGGCCTCGGCGGGCCGCAGCCCCGCGTCGGGGTCCGCGGCGATGGACATCTTGATCTTGCGCAAATCATCGCGGAGCGGCACACCGCTCGCATCAAAGTTCACAGGTTCGTAGCCTTTTTCTCGCAAAGCCTCGTCGACCGCCTGCGCGGCCTGGACCTCGCAGTCGAAGTAGACATTCAGAAGGACCACATTATCGCGCTGGACTGTCACTCGCCATCTCGCCGCCTGCCCGTCCCATGAGACGTTCTCGTAAAGGGACGTCTTGCCTCGGCTCCGGCTGAGGCGCGCCTCCGCCTCGCCCGCCTCGCGTTGGCGCTGCAGGGCGCGCTCCCGTTCGTTGTAGGCGTATCGCTCGGCCATCTCCTTCAGCATCTGGGGCCGGTGGACGTCGCGTTCATCCGGGCGCGAGCCCATCACAGCCGCCGCACGGTCGCTGAGCGTGTCGCAGACGCTGCGGACGAAGTCCATGGCGCTGGCGGCGCGGCAGCGCGGCGGCGCGGCGGCGGGGGGGCGGAAGGCGCGGGTGGAGGCGGTGGCGTCGCGCGGGTCGGGTCGCGGGCGTCGACGGCGCTGGTTGCGTTTGCGATCTGCCTCAGCTCTGAGACCCGAATGTTTGATATTGCGCGGCACCGGCCGATGGTGCCGCTCTTCGTCCGCGCAAATGCCCGACATCGATGCTCGATGCAGCTCGAGTCGGGCTGCCGCGAGACTGTCCGGCACGCGCTGCCTTCCCAAATAACACAGCTATAAGTCTGTGACACCACAAGGCGCTCCAGCCACCCAGCAATATCACTCGTGCACGAGCAGAACCCCATGCAACTCCCGCTCCCAACCCAGTGCGATGGCCCCTTTTTCGAGGCTGCAAAGCTAAAGATCTCCGCACCCAAGTCCAACCCCAAAGTCCCCGCCACCCCCGCCACCCCCAAGACCAAGACCAAGACCACCGCGGGCAGCCGCACCACCAAGACCAAGACCAAGATCCCCATGCTCCTCGTCGTCGCCGCGGTCGCGGTCGCGCCCGCGGCCGCGTTCCCGAGCCGCGTGTCCTGCGGCCAGCGCGTCGCGGTCGGCGAGGTGCTCATGGCCAACCTCCCGGCCCTCGAGGAGACGACGCTCACCTTCGCGTCCGTCGTCCTCTCCCGGGGCGACACGCCCGTGCCCTGCGGCGGCGCGTACGTCCCCGGCGAGACGCTGACCGCGGACCTCGTCGCGGACGCGGGCACGCAGTGGCTCTTCGACCTCGAGGGCAACGGCACCTTCGCCGGCGGCTCCTGCGGCGGCCGGCGCGCCGACGGCGCGGCCCAGCTCGTCGCGCCGCTCGAAGGGCCCGTGACGATCCGCGCGGGCTTCGCCAAGGCCTACGGCGCCGTCACGGTGACGGCGGCCTGCACCCTCGAGGCCTCGGACGTGCCCGCGCCGTCCCGGGCCCCCACGGCCGCCGGCGGCGCCACGGCGCCGCCGACGACGCCCAATTATTACGAGACGGACGTGCTCGTCGTCGGCGCGGGCCTCGCGGGCTCCGTCGCGGCCTGGGCCGCCAAGGCCGCGGACCCGTACGCCACGGTCACCGTCGTCACGGCGTCGCTCACGGACGTCACCACAGCCTACAGCGGCGGCTGGCTGTGGCTCCCGAACAACATCCTGCAGGCCGACGGCGCGGACCCCGAGGACGCGTTCGTCGAGCACGCGTCCCAGATCGCCTACCCCGCCGGCGGCGCGCCGGCCTGGGCCGACGCCGGCCTCCGCAGCTTCTGGGAGTTCTCGCCCGCGGCCATGACCGCGCTCCGCGACGCGCACGTCTTCAACTGGAGCCTCCAGTACGACATGACGGGCCAGCCCTTCCCGGACTACTACGGCGCCGACGCCTACCCGAACAACACGCTCCCGCGGGGCCGCGTCATCCGCGCGACGAAGGGCGGCCGGCCCCTCGCGGGCTACGAGCTCGTCGCCGAGCTCCAGGACGCGGCGCTCTCGGACGTCGTCCTCGAGGGTTATCTGGTGGACGCCGTCGAGGAGCGCGGCGACGGCTCCACCGTCGTGACCGCGCGCGCCAAGGACCCCGCGAACTCCGACGTCGTCATCACGGCGGCGCGCGGCGTCGTCGTCGCCACGGGCGGCAAGATCCGCGGCCTCGAGCCCGACGCCGACGACGACGCGACGCTCGACGGCAACTACGGCCTCGACGCGCACGTCGTCGGCACCTGCGCGTCGCCGGATTCCCGCGGCGACGCGCTCGACGCCGTCGCGACGCTGCCGGGCGTGCGCATCGCCAACAAGGGCAACAGCTGGATGTTCGAGGTCGACAGCACGGGGCTCAACACGATCTGGTTTTTATGGTACGGCCAGCCCGGCGGTGATTTCTTCGTCGTTGACGGGACGGGAAAACGCGTCTACAACGAGGGCCTGTCCTACAACGCGCGCGGCGAGTTCCACCTGGACCGCGTCGTCGACAACGACGGCGAGTCGAGCGTCGAGGACGACGCCGCGCGGAGCCAGCTGTTCTTGGTCTACGGCGACGCGGCGAAGGCGACCTACTCCTACCTCATCGACTCGGCCGACACGATCGCGACGAACGTGTCCCGGGCCGGCGACGCCATCGCGGGGGCGCCCTGGTTCTCCCTCGGCGCGCTCGCGGACGACTTCGGCGCGAACTTGCGAGACACGCTGGACGCCTTCAACGCGGCGGCGAGCGGCGACGGCGACGACCCCTTCGAGCGCGGCGTGCCGGGGACGACGGCCTACGAGTCGTCCATCGCCTGGTGGCAGTTCGCGTTCGCGTATCTGGGCGCGGCCGCGCCGGAGACGATCGGCTACGGCGGCAACGCGCTGACCCAGCCCTTCGCCGGCGACGGCGCGTCCACGCGGTTGTACGTGCGCCCGCTCAACTTCGGGTCCATCGACACGAAGTTCGGCCCCGAGTGCGACGGCGACATGCGCGTCGCCGGCACGGCCAACGTCTACGCCGCGGGCAACGCGGCCGCGAGCCCCTTCGGCCAGACCTACACGGCGCCGGGCAACACGCTGGGCTTCGCGCTGACGTCGGGCTGGGTCGCGGGCCGCCGCGCCGTCGTCGACGTCACGCGGCCGCCGACGCCCGAGTTCGTCGTCGCGTGGGCCGGCGAGCCGTTGGCGATCCCGCCGGGCGCCCACGCGCTCCCCGCGTCGCTGGAGCACCAGGTGCTCCAGCTCGCCTACGCCAACTCGACGACGGTCGTCGCCGCGCGGTCCTACGGCGGCTTCCCCTGGGAGGGCGTCGGTCCGCTGCCGCTCGCCGTGTCCTGCGACGGCGACGGGCTCTGCGACGCGGACTTTCCCGAGGGGCTCTGGCTCCTGGGCTTCGACGCGGCGCCGGAGTCGGACCGCGCGGCGGCGTCGCGCCTCCTGGGCCAGGCGACCTTCGGCGCGACGACGGCGGGCGTCGACGACGTCGTCGAGGTCTTCGGCAACGACACGGCCGCGTGGCTCGCCGAGCAGATGGCGCTGCCGCCGACGTCGCACCGGGCCTACTTCCGGCGGCGGGCCCTGCCGGCCTTCGCCGGCGCCTGCGACGCGTCCGAGGCGGCGACGGACCCGGCCCTCGGGAACCCGCGCTACGGCTGGTACTACGGCGCCGACGACCGCGGCCGCGGCGTCGCGTTCCACGACGACCTCGAGTTCCCCCACGACGAGGAGCTCGGCAAGGGCATGGTCTTCACGAACATCGCGCTACACGCCCCGGACCAGCTCCGCCAGCGCGTCGCCTGGTCCCTGTCGCAGGTCTACGTCGTCGGCGTCGGCGGCGTCGAGGAGGCGCGCGACGAGGTCGAGGTCTGGCTCAAGTTTTATGATATCTTCGTCGAGCACGCCTTCGGAAATTTAAGGGACGTCCTGCGCGCCATCAGCTTCAGCCCCGTGATGGCCGTCTATCTCACCTACTTGGGCTCGCGCCAGTTCGACGGCGTCGACCAGTACCCGGACGAGAACTACGCGCGCGAGTTCATGCAGCTCTTCACCATCGGCCTCCGCGAGCTCCGCGACGACCAGCGTCGAGCGACGGGAGTGTTTTTTCGCGTGAATTTCGCCTAAAGTTGTGAGGAAATCCGACCCCGTCGTACTTGGTAGGCGACGACGGCGCGCCCACGGGCTACGAGACCTACGACAACGACGATATAGCGACGCACGCGCGCGCGTGGACGGGCTTCGACGTCGCGCCGCTGCGCAGCAACGTCGAGGCGAAGCGCGCGGCGAACTACGTCGACGACCTCCGCGTGCACGCGGACCGCCGCGACCCCTTCCCGAAGCGCGACCTCTACGGCGGCTACATCGGCGACCGGCGGCCGCGCTGCGCGGACCTGGACCCGCTCGGCGCGGGGTCTTTGTTCGTCAAGGTCGCCGTGAAAGACGCCTACGCGGCGCCGCTGTCCAACGGGACGCTCTACGCGGCGCTCTGCGCCGAAACGGACGGCGCCTGCGCGTTCCCCGAGACCGTGGCGCTCTCGACGAAAATCGACGGCACGCTCGCGACCCCCCGCGTCGCCCTGGCCGAGGGCCGGCGCTACGGCGCGGCGGCCGTCTACGAGTACGCGCCGCCCGCGTGCGTCGCCGTCGCGTTCTACGAGAGCGGCGTCCGCGCGACGGACGCCCTCGGCCGCGCCCTCTGCGCGGATCGCGCCGCCCCGGCCTGGCGCGCGGCGGGCGCGACGATCGACGAGGAGTCGCCCTGCGCGACGAAGGTCCAGGTCCACAAGACGGGCGCGGTGAATTTGGTCCACGACCCGGCGTCCGACGACGCGTTCCTCGCCGACAGCGACCGCCTCTTCCGCGTCGCCTGGGCCGGGGCCCACCCGACGGCCGACGGCGGCTGCGGCGGCTGCACCGCGCGGGGCGTGACCTGCGTCTGCGACACCGAGGCGACCGCGGCGGCGGCCTTCGACGGTATTCCGGCCTGGGACGACGCGCTCGCGACCCTCCACGTCGGCTCGCCCGTCGGCGACCCGGCGACCCACGAGGGCTACGCCCTCTACGGCGAGGTCGACGGCGTCGCGGCGTACGTGAAACTCGCGTCGTGCCCCGGCTGGTGCGAGAGCAGCTCGCAGCCCGACGAGGTGACGTGCGCCATGTCCGCCTGCATGGAGTGCCACTTCTGCGGCGTCCTCTCGGGCCTCGCCCTGGACGAAGAGGCCGTCTTTTCGTTGACGGACGAGGTCGGGACCGCGATCCATCTCAAGAACGTCGTCGAGACCGTCGACGTCGCCGGCGGCCTCTACGCCTTCCGCAACGCGCCGCACTTCGTGCCCTTTGGGCTCGCGGGCGCCGAGGACTTGGACGACGCGGGGGCCCTGTCGGTCGCGGGCCGCGCGGCCGTCGCGGAGACCGAGGCGCTCATCGACCACATGTTCGAGCACTCGAACACGCCGCCCTTCTTCGCGCGCCACCTCATCCAGCGCATGGTGACGTCGAACCCGTCGCCGCGCTACGTGGCCGCGGTCGCGGACGCGTTCCGATCGGGCGCCTACGACGGCCGGACGTACTCGGGCGCCTACGGCGACATCGGCGCCGCCGTCGCGGCGGCGCTGTCCGACCGCGAGGCGCGGTCGGCCACGATTTTAGCGGACCCGACGCACGGCCGCCTCCGGGAGCCGCTCCTCAAGGTGCTGCACTTCGCGCGCGCGATGGAGCTGTCGCCGACGGGCGGCCGCGAGGTCTCGCTCGAGGGCATGGACCAGAAGATCGGCCAGATGGCCCACGAGGCGCCGAGCGTGTTCAGCTACTACCTGCCGGACTACTCGCCCCAGGGCGCCGTCGGCGACCGCGGGCTCGTCGCGCCCGAGGCGCAGGTGTTGACGGGCACGCAGATGATCGGCCTGCTCAACGGCCTCCACTCGCTCATCGACCACGGCCTGTCGCGCTGCGCGTCGGGCTTCGGCGGCGAGACGGGCTCCTGCCAGTGGCCCGCGGCGGGGGGCCTCGCGTTCGCGCCGGCGGACGACGACGCGGCGGCCGCCGTCGCGGAGCTCGACGTGCTCCTCACGGAGGGCCGCCTCAGCGCCGGGAGCCGCGCCGTCGTCGAGGCGGCCTACGGCGCCGCGACGAATCCCGCCGCGGCCCTGCGCGCGGCCCAGGAGCGCATGGTCCTCGCGCCCGAGTTCCACGCGACGAACGCACACGAGCCCGGCGCGCCGCGCGACTCGTCCAAGTACGAGAAGCCGTCGTCGGCCAAGTTCAAGGCCGTGGTCATGTTGTTTTTGAACGGCGCCGTCGATTCGTATACCATGCTCGTGCCCCACAGCCAGTGCGAGAATTCGAACCGCCTCGCGCGCGAGTACCGCGAGTACCGGGGGCCCGTCGCGGACATGCCCTTCGACGTCACCGACGACTACCTCCTCATCGAGCCGAGGGAGGACACGCAGCCCTGCGGCACCTTCGGCATGCACCCGAGCCTCGCCAACGTCCACGGCCTGTACGAGGACGGCGACGCGGCGTGGTTCGCGAACATCGGGCCCCTCGTCGAGCCGATCACCGTCGACGAGTACCGGTCCGGCGCGAAGCGCACGCCGCCGTCCATCGGCGCCCACAACGTCCAGCAGCGCATCGCCCAGTCCGTTCATTCCGACGACATGAACGCCCAGGGCGTCATGGGGCGCATCCTCGACGCGCTGTCGAACCCGAAGGCGAACCCGCTGAACGCCGTGGGCTACAGCCTCAACGGCATGCAGAAGGCCCTCGAGGGCTCCGGCGCGGCGGACGTCGTCGACCTCAACGGCGACACGGCAACTTCCCGCGCCTGCTGGACTACGACCGCCTCAGGGCCGACTTCGAGGCGCTCACGGACCCGGAGAGCTCGTCGGCGTTCGCGGACACGTTCGCGGGGCTCGTCGGGTCGGCCGTGCTCAGCGCCGAGGAGATCTCCGCCGTCTTCGAGGGCAACGACGGCCTCACGGCGACCTTCCCGAACACGGGCTTGGGGAACCGCTTCCGCAACGCCGCGCGCGTCGTCCGGAGCCGGGAGGCCCTGGAGCACGAGCGCGCGGCCTTCTTCCTCGAGATCGGCGGCTTCGACACGCACGGCAACCTCGACAGCCTGCCGGGCAAGCTCACGGAGATCGACGACGCCGTCGCGGCCTTCGCGGACGAGATGAAGGCCCAGGGCATCTTCGAGGACGTCGCGATCGTGACCATGTCCGACTTCGGGCGCACGCTGACGTGGAACGGCGCGGGCACGGACCACGGCTGGGCGGGCCACCACTTCATCGTCGGCGGCGGCTTGAACGGGTCCCAGATTCTGGGCCACTACCCGGAGACCATGGGGCCCAACGGGGCCATGAACATCGACGAGGGTCGCGGCCGATTGATCCCGACGACGCCCTGGGAGTCCATGTGGGAGCCTCTGGCCAAGTTCATGGGCGTCAAGGACGAGGACATGGACTACGTCATCCCGAACCGGCACAACTTCCCGGATCTGCTCGTCGAGAGCGACGTCTTCGAGACGGGGCCGACGTCGATGCCGACGCCCGTGCCGTCCGCGCCGCCGTCGTCGAGCCCGTACCCGACGCCGGAGCCCTCCGCGGACCCGACGGAGGCGCCGAGCCCCGCGCCGACGCCCCTGCCGTCCATCAGCCCCGTGCCGTCCGCCGCGCCGTCGCCCGAGCCGTCGATGACGCCCACGGTCTCCAAGGTGCCGACGTCCGCCGCGCCGAGCGCG
The DNA here is from genome assembly GCF_000186865.1 of Aureococcus anophagefferens. Classification (NCBI taxonomy): domain Eukaryota; class Pelagophyceae; order Pelagomonadales; family Pelagomonadaceae; genus Aureococcus; species Aureococcus anophagefferens. The sequence continues at coordinate 3,354,789 of NW_008705562.1, forward strand.
TCGCCCGTCCCGACCGCGGCGCCGTCCATCTCCGCCGCGCCGACGCTCGCGCCCGTGTGCGGCGGCGTGCCCGGCGTGACGTCCTACGGCCCCTACGACCTCCACTGCCTCGCGCTCGGCGACGGCCAGATCGTCGACGCGCTCGCCGTCGAGGGCGGCGCGCGGACCTGCCGCCACACGGACGCCAACTCCTGCCCCGAGGGCTTCGACATCTGGGTCCCCCGGTCCTACGAGCACGCCGAGGCGGTCTACGAGGCCCTGGGCGCGCCGCTGACGGGCCTCGTGGGCGTCTACAAGGAGTCGAACGGCTGCGCGGGCTGCACGCGCGTGCCCATGAACTCGGCGGCCTACGACGCGTGGGTCGCCGAGGATCTCAGGGGCCGCGTGAGCGCCATCGACGCCTCCGTCGGCGGCTGCCTCTACGCGTTCAACCTCTACGACGCGGACGGGACCGCGAACCAGTTCGGCGACCCGGAGGGCGTGGCCTTCGACGGCCTCGAATTCGTCAACACGACGTCGGAATACGTGAGCCGCGTGCGCCACTACGGCGGCTGCGACGAGTCCCTGGGCCGCGGCGTGACCTTCACAATCAGCGACTTCCTCGAGGGCGACCGGAAGGTGAAGGACGTGACCTACGGCGCCACGAACGCGCCGCTCGTCGGCGACTTCGAGGCGGCCTGGCCCTGCCAGATCACGGGCGTCGACATCGACGGCGCCGACGTCTCCGGCGCGGACATTTACTGCGGCGGCGCGCGCGATTCCTGGACGTCCGTCGCGGGCGACGAGTGGTTCCTACGATCGGAGACGTACACCGAGCCCAACGGCAACTATCTGGCCAACTGTTGGCTCACGACGAACTGGCGCAACGGCTGGGAGGCCGGCGTCGGGTTCCGCTTGGACGACAACCAATGCAATTTGTGCTTCGACGACTATTTGTGTTCCACGAATCGCGTCGACTACGACGGCCCGACGAGCGCGCCGTCGGCCTTCCCGAGCGGGCATCCGACGATCTCGCCGCTCCCGACGCACCCGCCGACGACGTCCGTACCGAGCCACGCGCCCGCGCCGCTCCCGACGGCCGTCCCCACCATCTCGTCCCCGCCGTCGATCGCGCCGACGCCGGCGCCGTCCGTCGTCGGCGTCTGCGGCGGCGAGGCCGGCGAGTTCGAATACGGGGACCACGCGCTCCACTGCCTCGAGGTCGACGGCGAGGTGCACAACGTCATCCCGATCACGGGCGGCGCGCGGACGTGCTCGCGCCTAGACGAGAACTCGTGCCCGGGCGGCTTCGACATCTGGGTCCCGAAGACGTACGCGCACGCCGCGGCCGTGAGCGACCGCTTCGGCGGGTCGCCGTACACGAACGTCGTGGGCGTCTACCGGGAGGAGGGCGGCTGCGGGGGCTGCACGTCCTACGCGATGAACTCCGAGTCCCAGGCCGTCTACGAGGCGTCGTCCGACGGCAACCTCGGCTGGCGCGCGGTCGGCGGCGGCGACTGGTTCATGCGCAACGCGCCCTACTCGGAGCCCAACGGCGACTACAGCGCGAACTGCTGGCTCACGTCCAGCTCGTGGGACGGCGTCGAGGAGGGCCTCGGCTTCCGCTTCAACGACTGGTCCGGGTCGCACTGCGGCTACTGCTTCAGCACCTATCTATGTTCCACGAACACGGCGGAGATCGCGCCGACGGCCGCGCCGACGGCGTCGCCGCGCCCGACGGCGGCGCCGACGCCCGGCCCGACCGTCTCGCCGATCCCGTCGCCCGCGCCGACGGCGACGCCCGCGCCGTCGTCCGTGCCGACGGCCGCGCCCACGCGGCCGCCCGTCTGCGGCGACGGGCCCGGCGTCCACGCCTACGACAACGGCGGCGACGTCCACTGCTTGGTCGTGAACAACGACACGCTCGTCAACGTCTACCCCGTCGCGGGCGGCGACCGGACGTGCCGGCGCACGGACGCGAACAGCTGCCCCGACGGCATGGACCTGTGGGTGCCGCGGGACTACGCGCACGCGGCGGCGGTCCGCGCGGCCTTCGGCGACGCGATGACGAAGCTCGTGGGCGTCTACCGCCCCGAGAACGGCTGCGGCGCGTGCACGACGACGCCGATGAACTCCGACGACCAGAGAGCGTGGGCGGCGCTCGACCCGGGGAACAACGTCGCGTTCACGTCCGTCGCGGGCGACGGCGAGCCCTGGTTCATGCGCAGCGCCTGGTACAACGAGCCCAACGGCAACTACCAGGCCGACTGCTGGCTCACGACGACCTGGCGCGAGGGCTGGGAGGAGGGCGTCGGGTTCCGCCTCGACGACAACCAGTGCAACATCTGCAGCGCGAGCTACCTCTGCTCCACGAACCAAGTCGAGCGGCGCCGCGACGAACCGACGCCCGCGCCGACCTTCGCGCTGCGCGTCACCGTCGACTGGGGCGGGCTCTGGGCCCCGGCGTCGAACGCCGCGGCCGGGGCCGCGACGGCGGCCGCGGTCGTCCGCGTCGACGCGTCCGACGGCGCCGCGGCGCTCGCCGCGGGCACCGCGGCGACGTTCGAGTGGACCGGCGACCACGACGTCTGGCGCCTCGACAAGGACGCCTTCGAGTCCTGCGACTTCTCGAACGCGACGTTCCTCGGCGCGGCGCCGGGCGTCACGGTCGTCGGCGCCGCGGGCGACGAGGCCTACTACGCCTGCGGCGTCGGAAACCACTGCGCCGAGGGCCAGAAGCTGGCCATCGCCTGGGCCGGCGCGCCGTCGGCGTCGCCCGCGCCCGCGCCGACGCCGCGGCCGACGCCGCGGCCCTCCGCGGCGCCGACGCCGCGGCCCACGCCCCGGCCCACGCCCCGGCCGTCGCCGGAGCCGACGCACGCCAACGCCGTGGCCGTCGACTGGTCCCTGGACCCGCCGTCGCAGACCGCGGCCTACGCCGACGACGCGACGCTTTTCTTCGAGTGGACGGGGTCGCACGACGTCTGGGAGTTCGCGACGGAGGCCGCCTGGGCGAGCTGCGACTTCTCGGACGCCGCGCTCCTCGGCGACGCGTCGGGCGTCGCCGTGACGAGCGCGGGCACGGGCTTCTACGGCTGCGGCGTCGGGAGCCACTGCGCGGACGGCATGAAGCTCCGCGTGGCCTGGTACGCGACGGACCCGACGGCCGCGCCGACGCGCGACCCGACGCCCCGGCCGACGCCGGCGCCGACGCGCGACCCGACGCCCCGGCCGACGCCGGCGCCGACGCGCGACCCGACGCCGCGGCCGACGCCGCGGCCGTCGCTCGCGCCCGCGCCCGCGCCGACGCCCGAGCCGACGCCGCGGCCGAGCCGCGCGCCGTCGCCGCGGCCCACGCCGGAACCCACGAAGCGCCCCACGCCGGAGCCCACGAAGCGCCCCACGCCGGAGCCCACGAAGCGCCCCACGCCGGAGCCCACGCGGCGTCCCACGCCCGCGCCCGCGCCGCGGCCGACGCAAAAGCCCACGAAGCCGGCGCCGACCCCGACGCCGACGCCCGAGCCCACGCGGAAGATCGTCCCCGCGCCGACGCCGCGGCCGACGCCCGCGCCGACGCGCGACCCGACGCCGCGGCCGACGCCGGCGCCGACGCGCGACCCGACGCCGCGGCCGACGCCGCGGCCGTCGCTCGCGCCCGCGCCCGCGCCGACGCCCGAGCCGACGCCGCGGCCGAGCCGCGCGCCGTCGCCGCGGCCCACGCCGGAGCCCACGAAGCGCCCCACGCCGGAGCCCACGAAGCGCCCCACGCCGGAGCCCACGCGGCGTCCCACGCCCGCGCCCGCGCCGCGGCCGACGCAAAAGCCCACGAAGCCGGCGCCGACCCCGACGCCGACGCCCGAGCCCACGCGGAAGATCGTCCCCGCGCCGACGCCGCGGCCGACGCCCGCGCCGACGCGCGACCCGACGCCGCGGCCGACGCCGGCGCCGACGCGCGACCCGACGCCGCGGCCGACGCCGCGCCCGTCGCCCGCGCCGTCGCCCGGGCCCGCGCCCGAGCCCACGGCCGCCGGCGGCGACGTCATCTCCATCAAGTGGCCCCCGGGGGACACGTACCTCGAGGTCGAGGCCGGCCGGACCGTGCGCTTCGAGTCCGACCCGGGCCGCGAGATCATGCGCATGTCGAGCAAGACGCGCTTCAAAAAGTGCAGCTTCAAGAACGCCGAGGCGGTCTCGTCCGTGGCGTCGACGGTCGACGAGGTCGGCGACAACGCCTACTTCGCCGACGCGGACGGCTGCGACGACGGCGAGAAGCTCCACGTCAGGTGGTACCTGCCCGAGCCGTCGCCCGCGCCGGTCCCCGCGCCGGCCTGCGAGGACAGCGCGTCCTGGTTCTACAAGAAGCCCAAGAACACGTGCGCCAAGTTCGTCACCAAGAAGGCGAAGAACTGCAAGAAGAAGGACAGCTCCAAGGTCAAGGCCATGGAAGCCTGTCCCGAGACGTGCGGCGTGTGCGACCTGTGAGTGTGTGTAATAGAATGTACTGTGGTTGTTTTTTGGGGGTGTTTTTTTGAGAAGCGACCTCCACCGAAGGGGTGCTGTGAACACCCCGGCTCTCGACTGCGTGGTCTCCACGGTCGCCGACCTGATCCGCATGCGCCGACTGCCGCCCACGGGCGGCCGCCAAAGTCCCCACGTTAAAGCACCCATAATAATAATCATAAGAGGGTCTCTCTCTAGCGCATTAGGCGGCGCACCCCAGTGAAGAGTAGACCCGAGGGGCAAGGAGTACCGTCCGAGGGCGCAGCCCGAGGACGGTGCGACGCAGCCTCGAGCGGTCTACTCTGAGTGGAGTCACCCTTCCGCCTCCTGCATTCTGCTGGTCATGTTTTCTCTCTGCCGTCGCTCTGTGAGGCGTCGTCGAAGTAGGGGCCCATCGTCGACCCCCCTTATTTTAAATCTTAACTCTAGTTATTCGTGATATATATCCTTCCGGCGTTGTGTTAAACGCATACGTATGCGGGATCGAGTGGCTGTGAGAGCTCAGAAGCGCACTGACAGCCGGTTCCCAACCCACCCCGCATGGCGGGCGACGAGGACTGGGCCCCGGGCCTGGTGCCGTGGGGCATGGAGCAGCCCTCCCCGGGCCCCTCCCCCTCTCGCCCGAGCGTGTCCGTGACCGACCGTGTCTCGAGCGCGCGCGAGAGCCTCGGGGGGCTCTCGCTCTTCGACGACGAGGACCTCGCGGACCTCGCGGGGTCCGACGACGGGCTCCTCGACTTCCCGGAGTTGCCCGTCGAGGAGACGTCCTTCGAGGACGCTCCAGCTGCTTCGAGGACGAAAAGGCTGAGGAAGCCGCGGACGCTCATGAACGTGTCCGACACCAGCGGCCGGAGGTACGCGTCCCAAGCCCCCCCCCCAGCCTCCCCACCCGCCCCGCGCGACATCTCCAAGGGCGTCGCGCCCGCGCGGGGCCGCGGGGCTGGGCCTCCCGGGGCGCGCCCCGCCGGCCGGCCGGCCGGCCGGCCGGCCGGCCGGGGCCGGGGCCGGTGCCGGGATCGTCTCGGCGCGCCACCGCCGCCACGACCTGTACCCGCTCCCCAGCCACCTGTACCCGCTCCCGCACCTCCACCACTCCCTCGGGGCGCTCCTCCTGCTGGGCGAGGGCGAGGAGCCCCTCCTCTTCCCCACCCTCGACCATCGCTTCCTCGCACCCATGCGCCCCGAGTTGAATCGGTCAAAAACGCCACTGGTGCGCCCACCCCCACCCCTCATCATACCTTTCACCACATCCCTCCCTCATAGGTCTGAACTCCTACGACTCTACGCTGAACAGAATTTTCTTTTCGGGCTACGACGGCGAGGACGTCGACCTGTTCCGCGTCGCATGCGAGGCCCAGGTCAAGGCCGAACTCCAAGCAGGCCGAGCTGTAGCGCCCGTTGACGCGCTCTACATGGTCAACCACTCGGAGCGCGTCTCCTGTTTAATCCTCTACATGCAGACGGCAACGTGCCTCGACAACCCATCCCGGATGTATGCCCCCACCGGCATCAAAAAAAATCTTGACTCCATTCAGTCATATCTACGGTCGGGCCAGCGTCCCCCTTTTTTTTACACTTTTTGACTTTGAGATTTTGGAACATGACACTCAAATCGTAGGTTGCGGGAAGGCAAGGACAGCCAAAGGGCTACGGAATTGGGCAATTGGGGTTTTTGGAACAAAACTGATACTGCTTACCGTCGCCTGAATCAGTCGTACAAGGATTTTGGGTTGCGTTTCCAGAAAGAGATTACCTTGTCAAATGCTGAAGGCCGTGCGGAGCTTTACGCTCGAGTGGGCCACACGAAGACCGACCCCATTCCAGCAGCTATCTTTGACCACATGAAAAAATACGTGGACCGCCTCATCACACTTACTCGTGGAGACGGACCTAGTTTGAAAATACAACTTCTTGACGACTATCACCGACGTTGTGTTTCCTCCGGAGACACCCGCACTGTCCACCTCAGCAGATTTGCTCAACACCTAACTCTCATCAGGTTCCGCTTTCAGCTGGACATCGCCTACAACGCTCTTGGTCGAGCGGTCGAGCAATATGAAAAGCTCTGCACTTACGATCTGATCCCTGTGAACTTAGCTGGTGGCAAAAAAGGACTTTGGGGATTGGAGACATGGCCGCTGAAGACAACGAGGATTAATGCCATGGGCAAACTTGTCCAAAAACCGCCATACTTTATCATTGACGGTGGTACGAATGCTGGTATAGTTGAACGGTTTGAGACTTTGCTCAGTGGCAGGCCTCCTGGATCTCCCTCAAGCGAGCCTCCTGGACAGTTTCGAGTAAACGACAAGCTGCCGCCGAATGATGTCCGGTTGATACTAAAGCCGCGGGCAGATGTTACCAGGGCTTCGAAGGTTTGGTGGGGCCAGCCGGTTGGACGAAATATGATTAATTTTATTCCTTCGCTTCTCAAGGCCATGAGGACTGACCCAACTATTCCACCACCGACGAGAGAGCGATTTGGGAAAATGATTCCGGAATCTGGGGTTTACAGCCTTGGAAGCGCCCGTTACGGAATGGACTCGTACCTCACTGAACGTGGGGTACCAGATCATTTCATCATGCTTCTTCTTGGGCACGTGACGTCAAGACTCAAAGCGATTTCAGCCATGGATTCCAATGCAGGGACTTATCGTACCGGAGCCATGAAGAGCAGCGCAGACCACGCACGTCTTGCACTTCTTCTCACCCATCCGCCTAAGGTCACCAAGTACTACAAGGATTGCACACCGAGCAGTGAACTGGTCGAGAGTATCAACGCTACGATGCCGGATCAAATTAAGAGGTCAGATGTGGACTTGGATCGACTTGCTTCGGGTCTTGCTTCGGAGCTGGATAAAGAGTTCGAGAATGACGATGATGGCATGGATGGGATGAATGCTCTTATGGATGATTCGCAAGCCCCGGCACCTGCTACACGAACTTCTCCGACTCCTGCTGTGACTTCTGACTCGCCTGTGCCTCCTTCGTATATGCCTCCGTACGCTAATCCGAGCATCATCTCAAATTCCAATCAATTCTTCAGTGGAGCTCCAATGCATGCCCATCAAGCCATGCCTTTGACTCCACTGCCCATGTACCATCATCCCATGCATTCCATGCCCCATCAATCCATGCCTCAGATGCACCATGCACCTCCTGCGACTCCGAGGGGCAATACTGGGAACTTGATCGCAAAGATTTCGGAACTGAATGATCTCCTGACGGCCCGGGCTATTACCCAGAGCGAATTCGATACTCTCAAACGAAATTTGCTGTCGTCTCCGCGATGATGGCGCATCTGGGACGTGCTCCGATTCTGCGATCCTGTTCTGCCAGGATCTGCCCCGACGCCTCCCTACTTCTTAACTATCTTATCGTACTCTTCGTTCTGTACTCCCTACTCCTCTGTACTCCTAAAAGTATAGTCCGGATTTCTATGGGGCATACTGTACTCCGGGTTACTCCACCTCCTCTACGTGAGAAAGTCGCGACCAGGGTAGATTCGTGACTTAGCGATTCTTTACCGCAGGCCTCGAGCGTACAAAACTGGTCGACGCCGCCGCGGCATCGCCGCGCGTCGCTTTTTCGTGGCCACACGCCGAAGTCCCGCGCCGTCGAGGAATCGTCCCGGTGTCATCGCCGGACTACCGCCAGTCCATGGGCCGACGCACGCTTGTCGTGCTCGTCGCGGCGGCGGCCGCCGCGAGCGGGTCGAGGCCCGGCGACGAGCGGCGCCCGTCGACGCCCTGCGCGGACTCGGCGGCCGTCGTCTTCAAGGGGAAGCGGCGCGACCGGACGTGCGACTGGGTCCGGGGCGACGCGCGGCGGTGCGAGTTCCGCGCGGCGCCGGGCGCCGCGCCGCTCGCCGAGGCGTGCCCCGCGGCCTGCGGCCGCTGCGACGCGGCGGGCGACGGCGCGGCGGGCGACGGCGCGGCGGCCACGGCGGGCGACGGCGCGGACGACGGCGCGGACGACGGCGCGGACGACGGCGCCGCCGCGGGGCCGTTCCGCGCCGCGGACGTCCGCGTCGCGGCGCGCCAGCAGGTCTACCGCGTCGGCGACGTCGTCCTGCGCAAGGGCAAGCGCTGGAAGCAGGACCGGCGAACGATCCTGAGCGACCCGACCTACGAGCGCAGCATCCTGCGCGCGTACCTGCGGGACATGGCGCGCGACCCCGAGTGGCGGCTCCTGAAGCGTCTCTGCCGGAGCGCGTTCCCGGCGCCGTTCCCGCACGAGGACCACGTGAGCGTCCACCTGCGCGCCGGCGACCGCAACGCCTTCGCGACGGCCAACGTGACGCGCTGCGTCGACGGCCACCTGCGCGGCGGCGCCGACCGGACCGTCTACGTCGTCGCCGTGCTCCACTTCGGCGAGAACGACAAGACCGGCAAGTATTTTTCCACGCCCGCGCAGATCCGCGACGGCCGGGCGCTCGTCCTGGAGACCATCGGCGCGCTCCGGGACCGCGGCTACGCCGTCGAGCTCCAGTCCAACCGGTCCGTGGACTACGACCTCTGCTCGCTGGAGCGGAGCAAGCACGTCTGCCTGAGCAAGGGCGGGCTCGACCACGTCGTCCAGCGCCTGCGCAAGCTGGACGCGGGGTAGATCACTCCCCCCCCCCAACTTTGAACCCTTTAAAAAGGTTGGAGTCGCCGCATATTAGAGCTGCGCCGCGACGATCCCGCACAACATCGCCAGCTCGGCCGCCATGATCGCGAGGCCGACGAGGGACGTGCCCGCCGCCTTGCGGCGGCGCGGGGCGACGTCGTCGTCCGCGAGGTGTCGCGCCCCCGGCGCGACGCAGGCGCCGAGCGCCGCCGGCGAGCCGTCGCCCGAGCAGTCGGCGACGTAGAGCGCGCCCGCGTCGCGGAGCGCGAGACACTTGGCGCGCCAGCCCGCGCGGTGGTTCGCGTGGAAAAAGACCGCGGCCGGCGACGCCCCGACGTAGCCGGCCTGGAAGAGCGCGTTGTCCAGGACCCGGACGTCGTAGTCGCCCTCGCCGTATCCACACGACGCGCCGAGGTCGTAGAGCGCGTCTTTCACCGCGGCCTCGAGGAACGGCTGGTTCTCGATCTTCGCGGATCCGCGGGGCCGCCGCGCCGTCGGCGCCCGCACGTTCGGCGTCACCAAATTCGCGCAGGCGCCGAACCAGGCCGACAGCGCTTTTCGCGCGACGGGCGACCGCGCGAGCGCGAAGACGAAGCCGCCGTTGATCTGCTGCGGGCACCGGCTCGAGTTCGAGTTGTGCGTGAAGACGAGGCTGTCCTGCCTCGCGCGGCGCCGCCGCCGGCCCCGGGGCCCGCGCGGCTGGAGGTAGGTCACGACGTCGCGGCGCCAGACCGCGTCCGCGTCGTGCGTGACCGCGTCGCGGTCGAGGCGCGCGACGGCGTAGGGCATGAAGGCCTTGAGCGCCGAGAACCGCGCGTACGCGCCCGTGTCGTCGTCGGGGCCCGTCGCGCGCGCGAGGTCCGGCCCGCCGGCGAACCACGCGGTCGCGTCGAGGGCCGCGACGCCGGGCCAGCCGGCCGCGAGCGCGCCGAGCGAGCACGCGTCCGCGGCCCAGACGACGACGTGCGCGAGGCGCGACGCGTTCGCGGCCGCGACGCTGCAGAGCCAGTTCTCGAGGAGCGCGTGCGCGCCGCAGGAACTGAGCACGTGCACGGACGGCGACGGCGCTTTCGCGAGCGCCGCGTCGAGCCGCTGCCAGAGCGCCGAGCCGTAGGTCGATCGCACGAGCGACGCGCAGAGCGCCGCGGCCGCGGGCGGCGGCGCGCGAAAATGACGGCAGGAGGGGCGCGAGCCGCGGGCCGTCGCGTTCGAGCACACGGCCGGCGGCGGGCCGCGGGCGCCGGATGCCACCAAACTGAGGAGCTCCGACTCCTCGGGCGCGCCCGCGGGGAGGGGGGTCGAGGCGGCGAGGCGGGAGGCGACGAGTAGGAAGAGGTGGCGACGCATGGACCGAGTGAGCTCGCGATTTCTTTACGACGAGATTTTTTCGTTCGTTTGTGGTCTAGGCGTACACGAGGGTCTCTCGTTTGTAATCGAGGCGTCCACGAGGGTCTCTCGTTTGTGGTCGTCGAGGTGCGGGCCAGTGGCGAAAAGGCAAAAACTGGAGCGATGCCGTCGTCAGCCAAAGTGCGCTCTTGTCCTCAACGCCTGCTTCTCGACACCTGCTCGACGCCGCGCGCATCGCCGCGCCGTCCGACGCCCTGACGACCACCGGTGCGTCCCCCTGCCGCCCCACGCGACGACCCGCAAGAGCCCCCCCTCACCTCGGCGCCGGCCGTCGGAGCCTGGGCCCCATTCTGAGGGTCGCTCGCTCGCGCCTCAAGCCCATCGCCCCGGCGCCCGCCCGCCTCGCCCCGGCGCCCGCCC
>NW_008705562.1:3365771-3386088 GCF_000186865.1 Aureococcus anophagefferens
GCGCGCCCCCCCCCCGCGGCCGACCGCCGATCCGCCCGCAGGCCGAGACGCGATGCTTCGCGCCGCTCCGCTCCTCGTCGCGGTCGCCGCGGCCGCGCGGCCGTACTGCAAGGAGCCCCACGCGGACCATCTCCAGGCGCACCGGGTGCCCACGGACTACAAGCTCGCGCTCCTGGGCATCTACTACAACGACGTCGAGGGGGAGGACCGGCCGACGGAGGCCGACCTGCGCGCGTGGTACCACAACGACGCCGCCGTGGCCTACCTCGAGGAGGTCAGCGACGGCTGCCTCGACGACATGACCGTCGAGTTCTTCGTCGCGGAGAACGGCATCGGCCACGGCCTCGGCGCCGGCTGCGACGACGACGAGTTCTTCAAAGAAACGTACATCGCGGCGCCGACGAACGGCGGCGGCCGCGCCTTCAACGCTTCGGACTACGACGGCATCGTCGTGTTGCCCCTGGGCTACTGCACGACGAGCGCGTGGGCGGGCGCCATCGCGCTCCACGTCGACGAGCGGACGGAGGAGTTCTCGGGCGTCTACATGGGCCGCGACCTCGGAGGCCCCGGCTGGCGGAGCGCGGGCGACGGCGACGACGCCTGCGAGGACGACGCGGCGTGGAGCGCCGGGTCCGTCGACTGCGCCTACATCGCCGAGGACCCGGCGGCGCGCTGCGGCGACGTCGAGGCGGCGGCGGCGTGCCCGGACTGGACCTTCGACTACGCGCAGTACGAGAACACGATGACCGCGACGATCCTGCCGAAGATCGGCGGGACCAACCAGGTCGAGGGCGCGCTCTCGGCGTGGATCGACGGCGAACGCCACGCGCAGTCGGGCGGCACCGACGTGCTGCCGTTCGGCCCCTACGCCGGCCAGTCCGTCCACCAGGCCATGATCTACGGCGGCGCGGCGCAGGAGGACGGAGCGATCGTCTGGAAGCTCTGCGTCGACGGCGCGATCTACGCGAGCGTCGGCTCCGCGGAAACGTTCCAGGCCGACGAGACGCTCGGCGACGCGACGAGTCCCACCGTCGTCGACTTCGTCAAGGAGACTCCCGAGGCGAAGTGCCCGAAGACGTGCGGCGCGTGCTCCGCGCTCGCCTCCACCTACATGCACGAGCTCTTCCACATGATGGGCGCGCAGTACCACGCGACGGGCCTCGTCTGCCACGAGCCCGAGCGCGACTTCCAGGACCTGCTCCACCGCTGCGCGGACACGAACTACGGCGACTTCTACGACGTCATGGGCTCGGGCAACGGCTTCGCGCCGAACCTCCAGGCGGCGATCCGCTACGACATGGGCTGGATGGGCAAGGACGACGTCGAGTTCGTCGAGACCAGCGGCGAGTACGCGATCTACCCGCTCAACGGCGGGCCGGGGTCCCACAACCGGACCGATCCCAAGAAGCGCGCGCTCTTCTTCGCCACGGGGCCGGGCGTGCCCGTGCACCTGACGCTCGAGTGGCGCACGCACCACGACGCGCCGGGCGTCAGCGCCGCCGTCCTCGAGCGGAACCCGGGCTTCTTCGTGCGCTCGGGCACCGCGCTCGTCGACGCGGACGTCGCGTCGTGCGAGCCCTTCGGCGACGACGAGAAGCTGCGGACGACGCTCCTGCCCGACGCGGCGCTCGTGCTGCACATGGACGGGACCGTCGTCAAGGCCGACAAGGAGGGCCCGCGCGACGACGGGACCATGGCCGTCGAGATCCGGTTCACCGGCGAGCGCCAGGAGTGCCACCGCGGGCTGCCGGCGATGCACACTGGGCATCTTCAACGGCGTCGATGATTTACATGATTTCAAGGAACCGTACGAATCTAGGTACTTCGGCGAGTACTACAACTGCGGCAGTTACGGCTCGTGCGCCGGCGACGGCGGCGACGGCCAGTACTGCGACGCGGGCGCCTGCGGCGACCACGGCGCGTCGCTCCGCGTCCCGAAGCGCCTTTCCCGTCCCCCGATCCGCGCGTCTCCCTAGGCAACTTCTGGGCTCCGTTCTATACGTGCCACGACGAGTGCCTCGACGAGACGAAGGTGTGCGACGACTACGACTTCCGGGGTCACCCGTCCGTGGGCTACCCGCTCACGCCCGACGCGACCATGGACAGCGGCTACGCCTACCCCTGCTGGGACAAGGACCTCGGCGACGTGCCCGCGGACCTGCGCGACGCGTGCTCCCAGATGTTCCAGGGGCGCTGCACGGCCGGGACGCGCTTCGCGCGCGTCAGCCACCACCACATCTCGCACCTCGCGAACGCGGACCGCGACCCCGGCTGCCACGGCGACGAGGGCGAGTTCGACATCGAGCTCGTCGCGTCGACTCTCGACGGGGTCGGCTTCGAGGTGCAGCAGGACCCCTCGTGGTATTCGTGGTTTCCGATGCGCCGGCTGAACATGGCGCCGGGCGACGGCCGCCAGGTCCACTTCGCCTACGGCATCCCCGACGCCACGCCCGACGGCACCTACGACAGCTGCATCTCGATCACGAACACGTTCACGGGCCTGCGCAAGGGCTTCCTGCACCGGCTCACGCTCGGCCAGCCCTTCGACGAATTCCGCCACAACCGCCTCGCGAGCTTCGGCCCCGTCGACTACGACGGCGACGGCGACGTCAGCGCCGGCGAGCAAGGGCTTTTCCTGGCGATCGAGGCCGCCTGCGACGGTCTGGCCGGCTGCGCGCCCGGCTACCCCGACTGCGAGTGGGACTGGCATCCCGACTTCTGCCACGTCGAGGACGAGGTCGCCTGCGACGGCGCGGACGCGGCGCTGGGCACGGAGGACCGCTGCTGGGAGGCGTCGTGGTCGCCGGACGACGCGGCGCACTACGCCTCCCGCGGGCGCGACCAGTGCGAGAACCTCGGCGCGTTCTGCAAGGGCGGCGCGAAGATCCTCGAGGCCGAGGCGTGCGACGACCCGCTGCTCATGCCCTGCAAGAACCAGGAGTTCTGCTTCCAAGACACGACGGCGTGGACGGAGCTCGGCCGCACCTACGACTACGCCGGCCGCGTCGTCTCGGCGCTCGACTACGACGCGGACGCCTCGCTCGAGCCCTGGGCGACGCCGGGGCCGTGCCAGACGGCCTGGACGCTCGACCCGCTCCGCGACGCGCTGCCGACGGCGCCCGTGGGCAGCAACTTCCTCTGCGGCGAGGACGGCGCGGGCGGCGCCAACTCGCTCCACGGCACGGCCTTCTGCGAGCACACCGCGAGCAAGGCGGACGTCGACGCGCTCGGCTGGACGTGGCCCGAGGAGACGGCCGCCTTCCCGCACGCGCGCTGGGCGGGCTTCATCCAGGAGGGCCACGCGTGCTGGGCCCAGGGCGAGCCCGACGTCGAGTGCGCCAAGCGCCTCTGCGAGGAGACGGACGAGTGCGGCGGCCTGACCGTCGGCTGGGTCGAGAAGGACGCTCCCATGTCGGCGCCCCCGGAAGAGCGCCGGGGCCGGCCGTTCTTCGTCTACTTCCTCCAGCGGGGCCTCATCGGCCGACCGGACCTCGACAGTTTCAACAACTGGAACAAGCGCGGCGAAGGCTCGGGGAGCACGGAGATCGCCTGCCTCTACAAGCCGCAGGCGTCGTCGACGGCGGACGAATGTACGTGCTTCGGCGTCTACCTCGACGGCACGTCGCCGATCGTCCCGTCGGGCGCCTGCCCCAAGCCGACGCCCGCGCCGTCGCCCGCACCGATTAGCGATACGACGACGACCACGACGATGACGACCACGACGACGACGGCCGCGCTCTCCGCCGCACCGACGCCCGCGCCGACCGGCGACGCGGCCGCCGCAACGTGCGAAGACGACGCGGACTGGCTCGCGCAGTCGAACAAGAAGGCGAAGAAAAAGTGCGCGAAGAAGACGACGAAGAAGAAGTGTAAAAAAAAGTGCGCGTGGATCGAGGGCGCGTGCGTCGAGAAGCTCCAAACATGCGAGGACCTCTTCTACAAGAAAGGAAAGCCCCAAAAGGAAGGCGCTAAGCTCGTCAAAACCTGCAAGAAGCAGGGCACGATCGGCGGCGCGACTTCGAAGAAGGCCAGCGCCGCCTGCCAGAAGGCGTGCGGCACGTGCGACGACGTCGGCGCGGTCGTCAGCGCGACGACGACGACCGCCGGCTTCACCGATCTCGGAGAGTGGTGCGCGGACTCCGGCACCCAGCTCTGCAAGATGCAGTGCGAGGTCCCGGACTGCCCGATCGGCGAATGCGCGATGCGCCAAGGCACCTGCTGCGACTACACGTGCAATGGTCCCTCGTGCGAGTCGAAGAGGGGCCGCGACTCCTTGTCCTGGCACCGGAAAGACGCCCCGACGAAGACCTGCAAGTGGGTCGAAAGGAAGCCGACGACGCGGTGCCGCAAGAAGGGCGCGACCGGCGCGCGGGCCGTGGCGGAGTGCGTCCGCGCCTGCGCGTCGTGCCCCTCCGAGGGCGCGTGCGCGGACGACGCGACGTGGTACCACACCAACAAGAAGAACAAGAAGCTCGACTGCGTCAGCGTCGCGCGGAACCCCGCGCGCCGCTGCGGCATGCCCGGCGCCAAAGCGGCCTGCCCGGCGACCTGCGGCACGTGCTGAGTACGCAGCCCGAGAGCCCCGCGCCGAACGCGCGGGGCCGAACAAGAACCCCTTCCCCCGACGCGCTAAAAGACGCCACCTACGCCCCGAGCGCGCCGTCGGAGATCGGGAGCAGGAGGCTCTTGAAGGCGAGGGCGACGATGGCGTTGACGGCGACGTTCGCGAGCGCGCCGTCCGGGTCGTGCTCCCGGAGCGTCTGGGCGACGTCCTCGGAGTAGGCGCCGAAGCCCGAGAGCGCGCCGCAGAAGGAGCCCGCGACGCGGTCGAGCGCGGCGTGGAGCCGGTCGCCGGCCGCGCCGCGGCGCGCCGCGAAGGCCGCGTAGGCCGGGAGCCGGAAGACGACGAAGATCGACGACGCGACCGCGAGCGCGACCTGTGTGGAAATCAAATCTTCAACCCGACTTCAATGTGCGCGTATGCGACCGTTTCGACGCGAGGTTTTCTGCTGTGCTTCGAGAACTCGACGAGAGCAATCGATTCGTCCAAAAATCAGCCAAATCGACTTCGATTTGACCGAGCTAGAGATTTCTGAAGTTTGGCCCCGACGTCCCAGCTCACTGGTTGATTTCCACACAGAGCGCGACCGCGTTCGCGAAGGCCGTGCCCCAGTTGACCTCGCCCTCGTGGACCTGCGCGGCGCCCGGGCTCGCGCGCGCGCCCGGGTGCGCCGTCGCCGCGCCGGTCGCGGGCGGCGAAGGACAGCTCGTAGTCGACGAGGTGGCCGACGAGCTCGCCGGCGACGCACGCGAGCGCCGTCACGGCGCAGCCGAAGGCGAGCGCGGCGCCGCGGCCCGGGCCCGCGGCGCACTCGCGCGCGAGCGCCGCGGCCAGGAGCGCCGCGAGCGGCGCCGCGAGGCCCGCGGCGTCGCCGGGCGGCGGCGCCGCCGGCGGCGGGAACGCGGCGAGCGCCGCGCGGCGCCCGAGGAGGTGGAACGCCGGGCCGAGGAGGAGGCAGCCGAGGAGGTACGGCGTCGACAGGTCCACGGTCTCCTTGTCGCGCTTCGCCTGGGCGACGGCGCGGGTTTTCGAGCGATCCCACGCGTCTTCGGACGGGCGATCGGCTCGCGGCCCCGTCTCGAACGCTCGTCGAAGGGTCCCCCGCGCCGCGCGCCGCGAGCTCCGCGGCGTGGACGACGAAGAAGACGAAGGACGTGTAGGCCGCGACGAAGCCGTCGTTGAAGGCGCTCCAGAGGGCGCCGCGCCGGCCGCCGTGGGCCGCGAGGACCGCCGCGAACCCGCCGAGCGCCGCGCCCGACAGGTTGAGCAGCGTGCCCTGGAGTTCGACGCCCAGCACGCTCCCGAGGTCCGGCGTGACGACGCTGTTCCAGCACTCGGCGAGCGCCGCCATGAGGCAGACGAGCAGCAGGCTGTGGGCGTTGCCGCTGAGCCGCGCGCCGAAGCGGCTCGTGAAGGCCACGTGGGCGTGGGGCGGCCGCGCCGCCGTTTTGGCCGACTGCGTGAAGGCGCCGGAAATTGCCAGCAGCAGCGCGACGATGAGCGGGCCCGCGCAGAACGCGATGGCGTGCGCCGTCGTCATCGCGCGAGCGCGCGGCGGCGCGGATGTGCCGACGGCGTGGGGCTCTATGGGGCTGCCCCGACGCAAGAAAAACGGATTGAAGACTGCATCGACCGACGGTGAAGTGCGGCCCAGCCAAGCAATGATGCCTCAGTAGACTCAGCCTCTTGCCAACCGCTGAATGGCGCCCGTGCCGCGCTTCGCGACCGTCGTGCGCTACGCGCTGGCCTCGCGCCTGCTCTGCGTCGCCTGGTGCGTCGTCGCCGACGCGTTGCTGCCGGACCACGACGCCACGGGCGTCCGGCGCTGGCAGGTTGACGCCGCGCCGCTGCTGCCCGTCTGGCTGACGCGGCCCTTCACGCGCTGGGACGCCGCGCACCTGCTCGGCGTCGCGCGCTTCGGCTACGCGTCGGACCTCGACGCCGCGTTCTTCCCCGCGTACCCGGCGCTCTGCGCCGCGGTCGGCCGGTGCCTCGCGGCGGCCGGCCTCGGCGCCGCGGAGGCCCTCGTCGTCGCCGGCGTCCTCGTCTCCAACGCCTGCTTCGTCGCCGCCGCCGGCGGCGCCTACGCCGCGTCCGCGGCGCTCCTCGGCGACGAGGCCGCGGCCTTCCGCGCGGCCGTCGCGTTCTGCTGCACGCCCGCGTCCGTCTTCATGAGCACCTGCTACTCCGAGAGCCTCGCGGCCGCCTGCTCCTTCTGGGGCGTCGCCTGGCTCGTCGACGACCGCCTCGTCGCCGCGACGGCCGCCCTGGCGCTCGGGGCCGCGACGCGGAGCAACGGCGCGCTCTACGCTCTGGTCGTCGCCGCGCGCGGCGCGGCGCGCGCGGCCGCGCGCCAGCCGGCGCCGCGGCGCGCCGCGCGGCTCGCGGCGGCGGCCGTCGCCGCCGCCTGCGTCGCCGCGCCGCCGCTGGTCAAGGACGTCCTGCACCACCGCGCGCGCGGCGGCGGCGCGCCGTTCTCGTCGGCGTACGCGGCCGCGCAGGCCGACGGCTGGGACGTGGGGTTCCTGCGCTACTGGCGGCTCCGCCAGCTGCCCAACTTCGCCCTCGCGGCGCCGGCGGTGGGCATCGCCGCGCACGCCTTCGCCGCGGAGGCGCGGCGCCTCGCGCGGACGCCGCGGCGGCGGCTCCGGGCCGACGCGCGGTGCGGCGCCGCGGACGCCGCCGTCGTCCGCGGCGCGCTCGCGGGCCACGGCCTCGCCCTCGCCCTCGTCTGCGTCTTCGTCGCCCACGCGGAGATCGCCACGCGCCTCCTGGGCGCGAGCAGCCTGCCCTTCTACTGGAGCCTCGCGGCGCTCGAGGCGAAACGGCCGCGCGCGGTCCGCGCGTACGCGGGCCTCTTCGCCGTCGTCGGGCCCCTCGCCCACTGCAACTTCCTGCCCTGGACCTAACCCCCGTCTGGGTGGCGTAGATATACGCCGCGTACGCAGCGACGCCCGCGGGCGGGGATCGGCTGGCGGTCGATAAATTGAGAAGAACGCGGACGCGTTGCGGTGTGGGAGCTCCGCGGCGCGTCGCCCCGCGCGGTCGGCGCCGCCGCCGGGCGCCGCGGCGCACGGGTCGCGCCTCGGCGCCTACTCCATGAAGTCGGCGTCGCCGCCGGCCGCGGCGGCCGCGCCCGGCCGGTCCGAGATCACGCCCGCGCCGCCGGAGCCGCGCTGCTGCGCGACGTACTTCTCGTAGGTCCACTCGTGGTCGCTGTCGTCGTCGTCGGAGTCGGAGTACATGGGCGCGATCCACTTGAGGTCCTCCTTGAGGTCGTCCTGGGCCGTGCCGAGGTACGTGAACGCGAACGCGTCGCCGTTCGCGTAGCCGACGTCGCGGACCGTGTCCTTCGCGTCGCAGGGGATCCAGTTCACGTAGTCCTTGAGGCGGCTCTCCATCATGGCCTTGTGGTCGTCGTCGACGGGGCCCGAGTTGTACTTCTTCACGGGCAGCAGCGGCTTCTCTTTGAGGCCCGTCTCGCGGCAGATCGTCGCCTGGGAGAGATTCGAGTTCGCTTCGACACGAGCGTCCCGCGCGTTCCGAAAAAGCAACCATGCTTCGAGACCGTTCCGAGCAATGATCGCGCGTCCAAACATCAGCCGAAACGAGTGGAAACGGCCGAGAGAGGAGCCTTGGAAGTTGGGAAGTTCGCGCTCTTTTCCCGCCCCGATTCGTCGCCTTGAGGTCGACGACGGGCGTGTCCGCGTAGACCTCGACGGTCATGACCTTGTGGTCCTTGTGCTCCGGGTGCATGACCTTGAGCGTGATCTCCGGGCCCCGGGTCCGCGCCGCGGGCGCCTCGGGCGCCGCGGGGACGGCGTAGCCGCCGGCCTCGCTGCTGAACCAGCCGCCCTTGGACGCGGCCGTCGCCTTGGCGCGCATCCAGGACCCGTCGAGCTCGACGACCTCGAGCTCGTCGCCGACGCCCCGCGAGCACGCCGGCGTCGAGTCCACGGCGGCCCACTTCTTGAGCACGAACTTGGCGCTGCCGCCGCCGACCTCGTTGCTCGCCGTCACGACGAACTTCGTACCTGCGCGCGGGCCGGGGCTGGGCCGGGGGGCCCGGGGGGGGGGCGACCGCACCGACGTCGCCCATCGCGCCCGCGGCTGCTACGACCGCGGCCATGGCTTTGATGGGAGAAGGTAGTCGACTTCTAGCGTGTGGAGGCAGCCCAAGGGGATCTTGAAGATCCCCGCCCCGATTAATAAAGTTCAAGTCCGGCAACGTTGAATTCACCATCGCGAAGTTGGCGAGGCGCCACGATGGTCGCAGCATTTTCCAGCGCGTAAACGAAGCCATTCAGCAATGCCATCGGTTCGTACGCTGCTCCTCGTCGTCGCGACGTCGGCGACGGCCGACGAGGTCTGCGTGGACCGGACGCTCGTGCGCAGCGCGCAGGCGGCCTTCGGGTCGCCCGGCGGGTCGCGCGTCGTCGCGCTCGACGTCGGTTCGGCCCTCGCCGCCGACGAGACCGTCGTCGCCGCGACGCTGCGCGCGGCCGTCCGCGGCGACTTCGGGTCCGCGGGCGCGGCCGCGACGGCTTCCGCGGGCAACGCGACGGTGGACTGCGACGGCGGCGGCGTCTCGCAGTGCAACGCGTGGCACGCCTGCGGCGGCGCCGCGCTCGACGGCCCGTCGGCCGCCGTCGAGGCCACGGTCGCGCTGACGGACGCCGTCGACTGGGACTACTGCGACGGCGGCACCGTCGCCGAGGCCGACGTCGAGGTCGAGTTCGTCGCGCGGTCGTGCGGGCCCGCGCCGTCGCGGGCGCCGACGCCGCGGCGGTCGCCGGCGCCGTCCCCGGCCGCGACGCGCGCGCCGACGTGCGGCGCGCGGTCCGAGGGCTCGGCGACGCGGTCCTCGGCCGTCGCGCGCGTCGGCAGCGCGTCGTCGGCCGCGACGGCGTCCGTCGCGGCGCCGCCGCGCGCGGCCGGCGCGTCGGCGGCCGTGCTCCGCGCCTACGCGCGCGGCGACTTCGGCGGCGGCGCGGCGCCGGGCAACGTCACCGTCGGCGGCGCCGTCGTCGGGTCGTGCGACGGCGGCGCCGCGAGCCAGTGCGCGAGCTGGAAGGCGTGCGCGCTCGACGGCGGCGGCAACCTCGACGTCGCCGCGGCGGCGGGCGGCGTCGACGCGACGCTCCGCGTCGGCGCGGGCGTGTCCTTCGACTACTGCGACGGCGGCGCGGTGGCCGAGTTCCGGATCTTCGTGGACTACGGCGTCCCGTCGTGCGACGACGCCGCGATGGACGCGGCGGACGACGACGACGAAAGCCGGGCCGTCGACCTCGGCCGCTTCCCCGCGCGCGTCGGCGTCGCGCTCCTCGCGCTCGCGGGCGCCGGGTTCGCGGCCGCGGGCGGCGCGCTCGCGCGCGCGTGGCGCGCGCAGGCCCGGCGGCTCCGGGGCGAGAGCGGCGGCGGCGCGCTCATCGGGGACCCCGGCGAGACGCGCCTGTAACCCGACCTTAGGTGTGCCCCCCTAGAAGCGCGCGCAGGCCCGGCGGCTCCGGGGCGAGAGCGGCGGCGGCGCGCTCATCGGGGACCCCGGCGAGACGCGCCTGTAACCCGACCTTAGGTGTGCCCCCCCTAGAACAGGTCGGGCTTCTTCTCCTTGACGGTGACGAACTCCTTGAAGGGCTTGCCCGTGCCGTAGATGGAGTTGTTCGTCTGGAGCCGCACGCCGGGGATCTCGTCGGCCTTGGCCTGGAGCTTCTCGATGCGGTCCTGGTAGTTCGTCGGCTGGCTCGGCGCGTAGAGCGACCCCCAGTCCTTGTACCACTGCTTCGACGCTTCCAATTCCGACTTGACGCGCTGCTCCCAGTTCTGCGCGTCGGCGACCTGCGCGGCGCTCGAACGCTCGGACGTTTCGGCGCCGTCGCCCCGGCGCGTCGTTTCTCGAGCGCCGCGCCGCCCGACGCGCTCCCCCGGCGCGCCCCCTCCCCGCGACGTTGGGCAGCCCCCGCGCGTCGGACGCGGCGCTGCGTGCGTAGCTGTGGTCCTGCTTCGCGCGCTCCTCCATGGTGCGGCGGCCGCGGCGCGACGCCGGGAGTGTGAGAGGCCTCGCGACGGCGCCCGCGCACGCTACGAGGTCGGTTGTCGGGGGCCGAAGCTGTGCGCTGATTTGCGTGCCCTGCTCCTTCGCGGGCAGCGTATCCAACGCTGCCCTTCTCCGCAGCGCGGGGCAATGGCGTCCCGGCCGACGCCCGCCAAGTCGAAGTCGCGCTTCCAGGTCTGCGCCGAGGAGTTCTGCGAGTCCTACTTCAAGTGCAGCTACCAGTGCCACCTCCAGGAGAAGCCGAGCAGCTCCAACGTGCGCACGTTCATCGCCACCTTCAGCAAGCCCACGCTCCTGACGCCGGCGCCGCCGGCCGTCGTCCGCGTCAACCTCGAGGTCGTCTACGAGGGCGGCGGCTGCAAGGTGAGCCGCTTCAAGGTCGACGGCAGCAGCCACTGGCTCGACAGCGAGACACCGTTCCAGGAGCTCTGGTTCGACCGCGCGCGCGCCCGCGCCCCGACGACGCGACGCGCGCGCCCGACACCACGCGCACCCGACGACGCGACGCGCGCGCCCGACACGCGCACCCGACGACGCGACGCGCGCACCCGCGCCGCGTTCACGGGTACCCCGCGCAGGTCGTCCGGCGAAAGCTCGCGTGCCAGCAGATGGTGTCGCTCGACGACGCGTTCACGGAGACGCGCCTGCCGCAATGAACGAGGGACGCCGTCCTAACAGGATTAGATCGTTCGGTCACGACCGGCCGACTTGACGAGGAAGCCGAGGTGGTAGAGGTGGGCGATGAGCTTCCCCCCGAGTTTCCCACGGATGACACACCAGGTCTCCGGATTGCCGGCGGGCGCCCGGAGCGCGGCCTCGAATTTCCGGTAGAGGTTGGGGCCGAGCAGGAGCCGCGCGCGCACGGCGGGCTCCAGGAGCTCGCTGCCGCCGTAGTTGCCGTTGATGATGACCCAGGACGGCTCCGCCGCGTCCTCGATCTCGTGCTGCATCGTCGCGGCGTAGAGCGGGTTCACGTCTAATTTGCACGGCCTCATCCCGCCTGGCTCCGGATCGTTCACGACGTCGATGACGAACTCGCCGTCGTCGTCGCTGTCGTCGTCGCCGTCGCTGTCGTCGTAGGGCGTCCTCACGCCGTCGCTTCGAATCACCGGGTTCCGTTTGCAGGCGCGCGGGAGGATCGCTCCCGTGAAATTGTCGACGTCGAGCTGCCCGACGATTTGCTTGAGCTCGCCCAGGAGCCGGCGCAGGTCGTCGGCCGCGCCCGGCCCGGACGTCGCGCGCGCGCGGAAGGCCTCGCGGGACGAGAGGCAGTGGCGGAGCGACGACGTGACGACCTCGGCCCAGGACGGCGCGACGAGCGACACGTTCAGCGACACGTTGTCGTCGTCGAGCGACTCGACCTCGTGGTAGAGGCCCGCGGGGAAGTACAGGACGTCGCCCGCTTCCAGCACGAACTCGTCGACGTCGTCCGCGTCGCGCTTCCGCTTCTTCGACGACGGCGCGGCGCCGCGGTCGCGCCCGTGACATAGGCCCGCGGCCTTGCGCTGGTCCTCGGCGACGGACGCGTCCGCGAAGTGCAGCGAGTGCGCGCGGAGCGGGTGCGTCTCCGTCGACCGCGCGACGCGCCAACGCTTCGACCCCCGGAGCTGGACCGTGAAGTTCTCCTGGAAGTCGTAGTGCCAGCCCGTGACGTGCCCCTCGCGCGCGCAGAACATCTCGACCTCGCCGTGGCCCGCGAGTTGGCCCGCGCCGCGCCGCGGCGGCAGGCCCAGCGACGTCTCGCCGAGGAGCGCGTCGACGAGCGACGCCTCGAGGCCCGGCGGCCCGCGGCAGTAGAGCGCGTGGCCCGCGCCGTGGAGCGCCGCCGCGGAGCGCGCGTCCTCGGCGACGACGGACGTGAGCGCCGTCGTGGACCGCGACGCCGGCAGGCCCCAGCGCCGCGCCTCGCCCGACGGCGCGGCGCCGCCCGCGCGCACCCAGAGCATGAGCCGCTCCGACGAGCTCGCCGCGGCCACGGCCTCGACGTCGCCGGCCGCCGCCTCGGGGAAGAGCGCCGCCGCGCGCGCCGCGCCGCCGCCCGCGACGACGACGGCGCGGCGGCGGAAGTGGGTCTCCAAGAAGGCGTCCTTGCCGAGCGGGTGCAGCAGGGCGTCGAGCGTCAAATTGCCCGGGTCCAGCGGCGGCGCGTCCGCGTCGGAGACGACGCGGTGGGCCATCGTACTCGCTGCGACAGGTCTCACCAAGCCAGCATTAGAGTGGTTTGTGGTGTGAGCTCAGCGAATCACATCACCGAGCAGGGCCGTCTCACTAAGCCATGCGATGATGCAACCTTGGCGATATGAAGGGTGGTGCAGCCCGCCTTGCACTTTTGTGTGTGGGCTACGCCTGGACAAGATCTTCCCGCCGCCCGCCTCTTTGCGCGCCGGGTGGCACCTGCGCGTCGGCCGCCGCGTCGCGCCTCGCCGGCCGGACCGCGGCCGGCCCCAGCTACGAACCACCCGCCGAACGCCGAAACCGAGCATGTTCAACATCAACTGCGGCGACGACGCGCAGCCCGGGCCGACCTGCGGCATGTTCGACACGGAGCGGCCCGGCGGCGACGCCAAGGGCCCGCCGGACATGTCCCTCGACGAGCTGCTGTCGAAGCTCGACCTCTCGGAGTACAAGAGCAAGTTCGAGTCCGCGGGAGTCGCCGACGTGCCGACGCTCGCGCGGCTCACGGAGGACCAGCTCGACGGCTTCGACATGCGCAAGCTCGAGAAGCGCAAGCTCCTCCACCACCTCTCCGGCGTCGCCGTGCCCAAGGGCGACGACAGCATCATGTGCTGACGCGCGGCGCGTCTGTGTCTAAATCCCCCCGCGCCCGCGCCCGGCGACACGCCGCGCGCGGCGGGGCGGCTACCTCGTGACCCTCCGGCCCGGGGCGTCGGCTCGCGACCGTGGTGGATGTTAGGACCCCGCGCGCGCCGCGCTCGAGATTGCAAGTGAGATTGCCACGCTCACGCCGCTCTGGCCAATCAGGGCAGCCCGATGCCGACCGAGTGCTCTCCGACGCGTCCGAGGACTAGGGGCAGCCCGTCGGCGCCAGGCCCGGCCCCTCGAGCCCCGCGACCATGCCCGACCCGCCGCCGGAAGGCCTCGTGCGCATGCCCGCGGCGCGCGCCCTCGCCGCGCGGCCGAGCGAGGAAAACATCGCGCACACGGCCCTGCGGTCCCCCGGCCGCGACACGCTCCTCGACCGGCCGTCGCACCTCAGCGGCCGGTCGACGCGCGAGGACATCGAGGCGTACCACGCGTCCATGCTCGACGACACGGAGGCGGAGGCGGCGGAGGAGGCGGCGGCGGTCATCTTCAGCGGCCACCTGAGCAAGCGGGGCCACGTCCGCGCGACGTGGAAGACGCGGTGGTTCGAGCTCCGCGAGGGCGCCATGGTCTATTTCGATAGCCAAGGGGGGCGCCCCCTCGGCGCCGTGCTCCTCGGGCCGGAGACGTCCGTCGTGCCGAGCGGCCACAAGCCCAACTGCGTCTTCATCTCCACGCCGGCCGCGGCCAAGGCCGCGCGCGGCGCCGAGGTCGAGGCCCTGGGCTGCCGCGTGCACAAGAGCTTGTTCGTGGAGTGCGGCACGTCCAAGGAGAAGGAGCGCTGGATGAGCGCCGTCTTTGCCGTGATCAACCTGCAGCGGGGGCCGTCGCTCGCCGTCAAGGGGCTCCGGGACCGGCACTGCGCGTGGGAGCCCGACTCCTCGAAGGCGCGGACGCTGGAGCAGGTGGACCGCGAGCGCTTCGCGAACATCATCTCGGACGGCGGCAAGGCGACGACGTCGGACCGCGAGCTGATCTTCGGCGAGGTCATGCGGGGCGTCGAGAAGTGCCGCGCGGAGCGGCCGCAGCTACGCGTCAAGGTCCACGCGGGCCGGGACCTGCCCTGCGTCGGCGACGCCAACGGCCTCGCGGACCCCTTCGCCAAGGTCATGCTCGGCGGCGTCGTCGCGCGGACGCGGACCTGCCCGGAGTCGCTCGACCCGCGATGGGGCGAGGCGCTCACGCTCGACTTCGACCGCGAG
The DNA here is from genome assembly GCF_000186865.1 of Aureococcus anophagefferens. Taxonomy (NCBI): domain Eukaryota; class Pelagophyceae; order Pelagomonadales; family Pelagomonadaceae; genus Aureococcus; species Aureococcus anophagefferens. Next base: position 3,380,413 of record NW_008705562.1, read on the forward strand.
TCCATGCGGTTTCTAGTCGTGGAGGTCTGGGACGAGAACGCGACGATCCGCGGGCCGAGCGAGGAGTTCATGGGGCGCCTCGTGCTGCCCCTCGCGGCGCTGGGGCCCGACGTGCGCGTGGACCGCTGGTTTCACCTCGGCCGGAGGTCGTCGCGCGACCGCGGGTCCCGGGGCCAGATCCGCCTCGAGATCGCGACGAACGTGCCCCTGCTGGCGGGGCTCTCCGAGGCGCTGGCCCACGCCGCGGCGCTGCCCGTCTTCGCCGGGGGCCCGGGCCGGGGGCTCGGGCTGCCGCTCGCGGGCGCGGAGGCCGTCGAGGACTGCGCGTCCGACGTCACGCTGGTCTGCACCGCGGGCGACCAGGGCGCGACGGCGGCGAACGACGGGGTTTTATTGCTGACGAACCACCGCCTCTTGTTCGCGCGCGACGAGTACTGGCCAGGGCAGGAAAAGAGAGCGAAATTCCCAACTTCAAAGGCTCCGATCTCGGCCGTTTTCCACTCGTTTCGGCTGATTTTTGGACGAGCGATCATCTCTCGGAACGGTCTCGAAGCATGGATGCTTTTTCCGGAACGCGCGCGCGCAGAACACTCATGTTGAAGAGAACTTGAATCACCCTTTTCCTGCCCAGGTACTGGCGCGGGTCGAAGCGGCCGGGCCTCACGTGCCACGCGTCCCTCGGCGCCGTCACGGGCGCGGAGCTGCGGACCAAGGGCGGCGTCGATTCGTTGGTCGTGCACACGGCGACGGCGCGGACGTTGGAGTTCCAGTTCCACGGCGTCGCGAGCCGCAAGGTCTCCGCGGCGGCCGACGACGGCGCGGCGGCGCGGCGCCTCGACCGCGGGCTCCTGAGCCGCTTCGACGCGATGCTCGGCGCCGTGCTCGGCCGCCGCACGGGCAAACCCAAGGAGGACCGCGCGCGCGTCGAGAGCGTCGTCATCGCCGCGCGCGAGACGGAGTGCGCCGCGCCGGAGCGGCCGCTCGCGGGCCTCGACGCGCCCGACGCGGACGAGGGCCCGCCGAGCGCGCGCATCCACGCGCGCCTCGAGTTCTGGCTCGCGAACCGGCCCCGGCTCCTCGAGCGCTGCGCGACGGCGGCCGCGGCAGCCATCGCCGGCTTCACGTCGACGTCGTCCGCGGCGCACGCGGCGCTGTCCTACCAGCGCGGCACCTACGACGACGACGACGACGACAACGACGGCGACGACGACGACGAGGCGTCCGACGGCACGGACGACGACGACGCCGAGGGCGGCGAGCTCACGGCCTACGCGGCCGCGCGCGCGTCGACGCGCGTGCCGCGGCTCCTGAAATTCGGCTGGGACCTCTTCGACGCGGCCCGCGAGCTCCAGCGCCTGGGCATCCCCGACGGCGCCTGGCGCGTCACGGCGGCGAACGAGGACTACTCGCTCTGCCCGACCTACGCGCGCGTGCTCGCCGTGCCGCGGTCCGTCGACGACGCGAGCCTCCGCGCGGGGAGAGCGTGATTCAACGTCGCTTCAACGTGAGTGTTCCGCGCGCGCGCGTTCCAGAAAAAGCATCCGCGCTTCGAGAGCGCTCCGAGAGATGATCGCTCGTCCAAAAATCAGCCGAAACGAGTGGCCGAGAGAGGAGCCTTTGAAGTTGGGAATTTCGCACCCTTTTCCCGCCCAGGCGAGCCTCCGCGAGGTCGCGGCCTACCGGTCCAAGGGCCGCATCCCCATCCTCTCCTGGCGCGACCCCGTGACCCACGCGACGATCTCGCGCTGCAGCCAGCCCCTCGTGGGGGCAAGAGACCGGCGTCTACCGGGCGGCGAAGCAACCATCGAGCATCCGCGCAGGTGCTCCACAAACGGTCCGTCGCGGACAACGCGATGCTCCTCGCCGTCGCGTCCGCGAGCGGCTGGCGGTCCCTCGAGGGCGACGACGAGCTGGACGCGGAGGCCGCGACGCCGCCGGGCGTGCTGTCGACGGCCTCGGACGATCTGACGCTGCGGGCGCGGGTTCCGCGCGGAGATGTTTCGTCGAACCCCCCGACCACGCGCCGAGAGTTTGTTTGGATCTTTTCTTCGAACCGCGCCGCTCCAGGCGCTCGCGAAGGAGACGTCGCTGGGCAAGGCCGTGCGCCGCGCGAGCGGGCGGCTCGCGGGCGACGCGGCGACGGGCGACGCCGCGGCGGAGCGCGCGCGCGAGGGCCCCCGCGAGGCGCTCTGCGAAGACGACGAGCGCGCCGCGGCCTGCGAGTCGCACGTGAACTTTGGGGACCTGCCCAAGCTCGGCGACCGGCGCGTGTCGCTCACGCCGCGGTCGAGCGAGGCGCCGGCGGACGACGCCGCGCCGCCGCCGGCGGGCGACGCGACGCCCCAGCTCCGGCGCTACGCGGCGTGGCGGTCGCGCGCGCTCCGGCGCGCGCGGCGCCACAGCCTCCGCGAGTCGCTGCCCGCGGGCGCCAACTACGCCGCCGCGCGGCGCCGCGCCGGCGTCCCAAGAGAAAATGTTCCGACACTTATCGTGTCATCTACGAGGTTCCGCGACCGGTCCCGACGAGCGTTCAAGAGACACTTTTCGCGTAGGCCCGCGAGCTCCCAGAGCGCGCTCGCGCACCGCGACGCCGACGCGAAGCCGCCCATGCTGCTCGTCGTCGACGCGCGGAGCCCGCTGGCCGTCAAGGGGAACCAGATCGCGGGCGGCAAGGGCACGGAGACGTTGGAGCACTACGAGGGCGTGCGCATCAGCGTCCTGTGGCCGTGACGATTTTCGAGAGATTTCGGCTGGGAAAACGACGAAAAATCGTTACCGACATGCTTGGTAGGTGCGCATGCGCCTCGAGTTCATGGGCATCGCGAACATCCACGCGGTGCGCGCGGCCCACGACGGCTTGGTGGACGCGGTCTGCGGCCGCGGCGACTTCGCGGCGGCGTGCGCGTCGAGCTCGGGCTGGTTCGCGCTGCTCCAGCGGCTGCTCGCGGCCGTGGTCCACGTCGTCGACGCCGTCGCGCGCCACGGCGTGCCCGTGCTCGTGCACTGCAGCGACGGCTGGGACCGCACGCCGCAGCTGACCGCGGGGTCGATGCCAGCGTCCTGTGGCCGTGACGATTTTCGAGAGATTTCGGGTGGGAAAACCTATGAGAAATCGTCACCGTCACATTTGGCAGGTCGATGCTGCTCATGGACCCGTTCTACCGGACGATCCGGGGCTTCGCGGTGCTCGTGGAGAAGGAGTGGTGCGCCTGCGGCCACAAGTTCGCGGAGCGGCACGGCTTCGACGACAAGGGCCACGCGTCGAGCGACCGCAGCCCCTGCTTCCTCCAGTGGATCGACCTCGTGCACCAGGTCCGGCGCCAGGCGCCGGACGCGTTCGAGTTCAACGTCGAGTTCCTCGTGACCGTCGCCGCGGCGGCGAGCGACGGCTGGACGGGGACCTTCCTCTTCGACTGCGACCGGCTCCGCGAGGCCCACAAGCTCAAGGACCGCGCCGTGTCGCTCTGGTCGCACGTCGAGGCGCGGCGCCGCGACTTCAAGAACCCGACCTACCGCCCCGACGACCGCGTCATCTACCCCCTCGTGGGGCGCCAGCACCTCGTCCTCTTCGACGCCTGGTTCCAACGCTGGCACGGCGCCGTCAACGGCGTCTACTGGGACGCGGACTAGTGGGAGGGGACCCCCGGGTAATCGGCTATCTGGCCGGGGGTCGACTCTGGGGTCGTCGCCGTGGATTTCAGCTTGCCCGATCCTCAATCCGCAATGGAGCCGTGTCCAGCAGAGATCGCTACCGCGCCCGCTCGCGCGACGCCACCCCGACACGCGCGCAAGACGCTGTGCGCGACGCCCGCTCTCCGCGCAGGTTTAAAAAATGCAGAAGCTCATCATCGCCCTCACCGCCGCCACGGCCTCGGCCTTCGTCGCGCCCAGCGCCGCCGCGCCCAAGACGCAGCTCGCCGCCGTCCAGGACATGGAGGGCATCACCATGCCCATGGGCCTTTTCGATCCCTTCGGGTTCTCCAACGGCTGCAGCGACGAGGCGCTCGCGTGGTACCGCGAGGCGGAGATCAAGTCCGTTCCCGGTGTCCCCGATTTTGTTGATCCGAGCCAAAGACATCGCCCCGCGCGCGCCGCCGTCTCACCCCGCGCCCCTCAGGCACGGCCGCGTCGCCATGGCCGCCTTCGTCGGCTTCCTGGTCAACTACCAGGGCTACACGTTCCCCGCGAACCTCGACATGTCGGGCAACAAGTTTGCGTCGCTCGGCACCGGCAACCCGCTCCTCGCCTGGGACAACCTCTCGGAGAAGGGCAAGTGGTCCATCCTCGGCTTCGTCGGCCTCCTCGAGGTCCTCGGCGAGGCGGAGAAGCCCCACTACACCAAGGGCGGCAAGAGCGGCTCGCACGAGCTCGTCTGGTACTTCGGCTCCAAGTACATCTCCGGCAAGTCCCCCGAGGACCGCCTCCGGAGCCGCAACGCCGAGATCAACAACGGCCGCCTCGGCATGCTCGGCATCATGTCCCTCATCGCCGCGTCGACGGTCCCGGGCTCGGTCCCCTTCTTCACGTCGGACCTGGCGCAGTACACCGGCGACGTCTGGGCGCCCTTCTAAGCGGCGCCGGCGGCTGCGAAGCCGGCGCCGCGCCGGCGGTCTCCCACCTCCATCCCAAAAAAAAGTCGCCCGGCGGCGGGGCGCGAATCGTCGCGAGGCCGCGCGGCACGTCGTTCCCGTAACGGCCGTGCGCGCGGGTGATTCGTCGTTCTCTGCGGGGGGGGGCGTCTCTGCGCGGAGCGGGCGTCGGGCGGGGGCGGCGCGCCGCGTCGTCGTGGTCGAGCTCTCTACGGCCGACCACGACACGCGGAGGCGCCCGCTTGCCCGTCGCCGACGGATGTCTCGCGTCGGACGTCTCGCGGCGGCGCGGGGGACGCGTGCCGCCGGTCGCACCCACGCGCCGGCCGCCGCGTCGCCCACAGCAGACGTCAAAAAATCCCCGGGAGCTCGCACGCGGCACCACTGCGATGCGTCTCCCGTTGGGGGATATGTGGGCGGCTCGCTCGCTCGGAAGAGGGAACATCAACTTTGCGGCGGGTGTTACACAAATGAGGTATCCTCTGGATGAGCATCTCTAGCAGCGCTCACCACAAATCTCCCCAGACAGCGCGGGTGAAACAGGCCGCCTGGGCATCGTCGAAGAGAGGCTAGTCGGGTGCGCCGTCCACGCTCTCTCGTACCATGTCGTGCGTCGCGGCGTCTCTGCGAAGCGAAAACGTATTGCGAGGCGAAATGGAGAACCCGGGCTGCGGTCTCCGGGGCTGCCGCGCCGGCTGGCCGACGCTCGCTCTCGCTCCGGCGAGGCGGCCCCGCCGGGGCGGGGCGGCGGCCCCGGCGGCGGCGCGCGGCCACCCGGCCGGCGGCGCCGGCCGCCCGGCCGTTCGAAGAGCCGTGCGACGGACGGGCGCCGCGCGGCCGGCGGCCGGCCGGCGGCCGGGCCGCGCTCGCGCTACCCGCGCGCGCGCTTTGCGGCGCGCGAGGTCCGACCCGCGCCCTCTTTTCCCAGGTACGCGGACATGACCAAGCCCGAGCTGAAGGCGAAGATCAAGGAGGTCAAGGCCGAGATCGAGGACCTGGCCATGGCCGTGAATAAGAAGCTCAAGGAGAACACGGTCGCGTCGCCCTTCGCGGAGGACACGGGGACGCAGCCGGGCTGCGCGTCAGC
>NW_008705562.1:3386138-3410561 GCF_000186865.1 Aureococcus anophagefferens
CCTCATGCCGCTGAAGTCGGCCTGGGTCATGTTCGCCGAGGCGTCCCAGGACGACAAGAACATGTGCGCGTCCGGCGGCCTCGACAACGTCTGCACGGTGTGGCAGCTGCCGACGGCCGCGGACCCCGCGGGCAAGCTCCTCTTCTCCCTCGAGGGCCACGAGGGCTACGTCTGCAACGGCCGCTTCCTCGGCGACAACAAGCTCCTCACGACGAGCGGCGACAACTCCGCGTCGCTCTGGGACATGAACGCGCTCCCCGAGGGCAAGGACATCGACATGCGCGGCTTCATCTTCGAGGGCCACGACAAGGACGTGACCAGTTGCGACTTCAAGCCCGGCGCCTTCAAGGAGTTCGTCACGTCGTCCGCCGACGGCTCCATGATGACCTGGGCCATCGGCCAGAAGACGCCGACGTCGACGATGCGCCTCTACCAGGCGGATCTGGACGCGGGCATGAAGCGCGGCCAGACGAAGACGCTCATCGACGTCAACAAGGTCAAGTACCAGTCCAACGGCTTCGGCATCGGCGTCGCCACGGAAGCCATGGGCTCCTTCCTCTACGACGTCCGCACGCTCGGCGCCGCGAACACGTTCGTCGGGTCGTCCGCGGAGTCCAAGTCCATCCCCAAGTACTCCTGCGCCTTCTCCAAGTCGGGCCGCCTCATGTTCGTCGGCACCGAGGACAACACCATCGAGGTCTGGGACACGTTCAAACCCGACGCGGGGTCGACGCTCCAGTCGCTGACGATGAACCACGACAACCGCATCACCGAGGTCTGCGTCCCGACGACGGGCTGCGTCTGCGCGTCGGCCTCCTGGGACACGACGGGCTCCATCATCCAGCCCTAGGGCGCTTTTTCGGGGCCGCGGCGCGCCCGAGACGCGCCGCCGGCGCTCGCCCGATTGGGCGAGGCCGCCGACCCGGGAGAAGTACCGAGCCGCGACGGGCCAGCGCTCCGACTCCCGGGCGGCCGCGCGCCGGCGGCGCACCGGGCGCGCCGCGCCCCCGCGCCCAAACCACCCGCGCCGCGCCGCCGAAGCTCCATCGTCCTGGGGGGAGCCGGAGGCGGCGCGGCGGACCCCCCGGTCTATCCGCGCCGTTCGCGACCGACCCCCCAGCCCACTCCCCGCTTAATCTTCATCTTAGGTTCTAAGGGGGTTTAATACGAAGTCAGAGTTGCGCTATGGTTTCGGAGGTCCCGTTTTCTGATGATCGGGCTACGATTTAATCTAAGAGCGACCTGCGCGGTCCCCGTACTGCCAGATGGCGCATGATTTAATATGCCATCATCGTGTTTTTGGACCAACCATGGCCATTGAAAAACAGAATCATGCAGTCAAGGTATCTTCTGCGACCACGGTTTTCTGGGCGTCCGATGCAGCGGTTCCAGGACTTGGCGCGGCGCTCGGTCTGTGGACCATGCCGCGCCTCGGGCCCGACTGCGAGTCGCTCGGGAAAGACCACCGGTCGATGGCGAGCAACTTGGTTCGCGTCGGGGCAGCCCGTGGATGACGAGAACGGCCGTTAACGATGGTGGGCGACCGACGAGGGGCCCAACTTAGTTCCAGAGGTCGAGCGGTGCGCTAGACCCTGGGTAAGCCACCCCTGGAATGTTTTCCCGGAGGTCTCTGCTTAGCACTGGCGCACCGAACGTCTCATTCATTGCGCGGTGAGCACCGTGTCACCCGCGGCGCCGCGCGCCCGTCGGAGGCGCTGAGATGATCTCGATCAAATCGACTCGAGCCGAGGAGCTGTCGCGAGAGCATCTGGTGGCCCCCATGACGAACGATTCCCGACGCTCTGTGGCTCGAAAGCGACCCGAAATTGGGTCGGGGGACGCTGCCGAGCCTCACTGCACCCCCTGAAGCTGCCCGTTTGCGCCACCTCGCAATCGTTTGGATGTCGCGTCTTCGCAGGTGCCTCGCCCACATGTTTGCGGACCTCGAAGCCACTGGGATCGTTGCACGTCCCTTCATATTCGCGGAGCTCTGGACGTCCAACAGTTCACCAAGCATCTCGTCGGTCGAGCGCAGCGATGCGGAGATGCGATGCGGACCGGGCTGTCGAGGTATCGTTGTCGTCAATGTTGACGAAATTCAATGGCTATGGTTGATTTAAAATGGAATTAAATCGGCGCGCAGGTTGCCGGCGCCGGCCAGCCTCCGGCGTCCCTTCTAGCCGACGTAGATTAAATAATCCAGCGCGACGGCGTTGTGATTATTTCGCAGGGACATCGGCGTCGGCAGATCGATTTGTCTCCCCTTCGTTCCCTAGTCTAGCTTAATCTACCCAGATGAAGGAGCGCGGGGCGTCGAGGCGGCTGGCGGGATACGTGGGCGCGCGGAGACGCGCGCGGCCGCACGCTCGAGGCCATAAGCAAAACTAACCCTCGACGGAATAAACTTCACTGAGCTCGATGAACTTTGGGATATGAATGGCTGTGAGTGCACAGCCAATATTGAAGACGATGCAAACTTTAAAACGAGTGGCTCGCATCGTTTATGATATATACGTTGGGCAATTATAATCACTACGGCTCATCCTATATTATGCCGGTGAGGCCGGCGACGCCCGCCGACGGCCAGATCCGCCGTGGACGCGACTGGTGCATCAGCTCCTAAAGCAACATCCACGCCGCCCGCGCCGCCGCCGCCGCCGACGCCTCGCCGGAGGCCGTTTGGCGTTTCCCACAATGTCGTCGCGCCAGCCGATCCGCCACGGGTGGCTGCTCTGGGCGGCGACGGGGACGACGGCGACGATGAACGCCTACCGCTACCCGCCGCTGCTGTCGACGGCCGTCGGGTCCTTCGTGTGCCTCATCTGGATTTTGTACAACGTGTCGACGCGCATGCTCATCTGCAACTTTCTGAGCGGCTGCGTCGACATCTTCTTCCGCCAGGTCGCGGTCGCCGGCGCGCACAAGCTCAACGCGAGCGACTGCCCGCTCCTCGTCGCGATCGCGCCGCACAGCAACCAGTTCATCGACCCCATGATCGTGCTCAAGACCTTCGAGCGCAACATCGGCTTCCTCTGCGCGGCCAAGTCCATGCGCTTCAAGGGCGGCCCCGCGGACATCGTCGCGTCGCTCGCGCGCGGCTTAGACTGCGTCCCCGTGGAACGCGCGCAGGACATCGCCGCGGTCGGCGCCGGGAAGCTCGCGAAGGCCGCGGCGGCGGCCGACGGCGGCGCCGTGCACGTCCACGGCAGCGGCACGGCCTTTGTAAAGCAGGTGAAGCCCGGGGACCAGCTCCTCATCTCCGCGGGCGCGTGCAAGGGCGCGCTCGCCAAGGTCGCGGACGTCGTCTCCGACGAGTTACTAGTTTGCGCCGCGCCGGCCTTCCGGGGGTCCGACGCGAACCCCGACGCGACGGCGGCGGACGTCAAGGACGCGGCCTTCAAGGTCATGCCCAAGGTGGACCACAGGGCAGGAAAAGAGAGCGAAATTCCCAACTTCAAAGGCTCCTCTCTCGGCCGTTTTCCACTCGTTTCGGCTGATTTTTGGACGAGCGATCATCTCTCGGAACGGCCTCGAAGCATGGATGCTTTTTCCGGAACGCGCGCGCGCGGAACACTCACGTTGAAGCGACATTGAATCTCTCTTTTCCTGCCCAGGTGGACCAGCACGACATGTACGACGCGATCTACGACGCGCTGGACGACAACGGCGTCATCGGCATCTTCCCCGAGGGCGGCTCCCACGACCGGTCGAGCCTCTTACCGTTGAAGGCGGGCATCGCCGTGATGGCGTTGGGCGCCTGCGCGAAGCACGGCGAGGCGCTGCGGTCGCGGCTCCGCATCGCCGCCGTCGGCCTCAACTACTTCTCGGGCCACAAGTTCCGGAGCCGCGTCTTCGTCGACTACGGCGAGCCCTTCGAGGTGTCGCGGGATCTCGTGGACCGCTACCTCGGCGGCGACAAGCGCGGCGCCGGCGACGCGCTCATGGCGGAGATCCTCACGGCCGTCAAGGCCGTGACGGTGCAGGCGCCGTCGAGTGACATGGCGGAGATCTTCTGGATGCTCCGGCGGCTCTACGTGCCCGACGGGAAGCGGCTGACTTTGGAGGAGAAGGTCGCCCTGACGCGGGGCTTCGCGGCGTCCGTGGAGCGCGACGAGGGCGCGCACCCGGAGGTCCGCGACGTCGTCGTCCGCGTCGAGAAGTACCACGAGACGCTCAAGCACTACAACATCCACGACCGCCAGGTGCTGCTGGGCGGCGCCGACGACGACGTCGTGGACCGCTTCGACGCCCTGGCGATTTTGGGGCTGCGCGTGACCATCCTCTTCGCCTACAGCCTGGCCATCTTCCCGGGGCTGCTGCTGGCGTCGCCGCTCCTCGTGTTTACGGACGCGATCTCGAGGCACAAGGCCAAGGTCGCCTTAGCCGGGAGCCGCGTGAAGCTGCGGGGCAACGACGTGCTCGCGACGTGGAAGGTGCTCTGCGGCATGATCCTCATCCCCGCGCTCCACCTCACGTACACGGCCGTCGTCTACGCGCTCTACGGCTTCCCCGAGGCCGTGCTCTACTTCTTCTTCATGCCCTTCGTGTCCGCGACGTCCATCTACGCGTCCGAGTCCTTCCTCTCCGTCGCGTCGTCCATCGGGCCCCTCTACCTCCTCATCGTCAACCGGTCCACGGGCACGCGGCTCCGGGCGACGCGGAAGCAGCTCCAGGCCGACGTCCGCGAGATCGCGAACAAGCTCGGCTGGGCCGAGATCATCCGCAAGTCCCGCAGCGCCCACGCCGCGCTCTCCGAATACTCCCCGTGATGGTGCGCGCGGCGTTGGCTGGAGCCCGAGCTACCCTAGGCGTCGCAGTCGCCCGCGCCGAGCTCGCCGAGGCTCGCGATGACGTCGCCGTGGGCGTGGGCGAGCTTCGAGAGGTCCTCGTGGGCCGGCGAGAGCGCGGAGAGCGCGCCGCGCCAGAGCGCGTCGCCGGGCGCGTCCGCGAGCGCGAGCGCCTCGGGCGCGTCGGCGCAGGCGCGGAACCAGACGGAGCGGTCGAGCTCGTTGAGGAGCTGGGCCCGCGACCAGCCGCAGTAGCCGCAGAGGATCTTGTAGTCCTCGAGGCCGCGCCGCTCGATGGCCTCGCGGACCGCGGCCAAGTCGTGCGTGAACCACGGCGGCGCCGCCGCGCCGTCGCCGGCGAACCCCGGCGCCCGCACGGCCGTGAGCGTCTGCGTCGCGACGTCGCCGCCGACGTAGAGGTCCGCGTCGAGGATGGCGTCGCCCAGAAGCGCCGCGCCGTGCTCCGTCGCCGCGTCGCGCAGGCCGAGGCCCGCGCGCTTGTTCACGACGACGCCCATGACGAACTCGCCGTCCGACGAGCCGCCGTTCGACTCCTCCGCGGCGACGAGCACGACGACGGCGCCGTGGAGCGTCGGCTGGCTCAGGCAGGCCATGGGGTGCGACAGGAGCACGGAGCCGACCAGAGCGTCGTCCGCGGTCGCCTCGCGCAGCGCGACGCCGGCGGACGGCGCGGCAACGGCGGCGTCGCGCCGCGCGAGCGACGACGAGATCGCCGCGGCCTTGCCGAGGTGGCGCACGGCCGCCATGCCCAGCTCCGCGGCGTCGAAGCGCCCGGCGTACGTCGCGGCGTCGCGCGCCGCCGCCGTCGCGACGGCCCGCAGCGACCGCGAGCGGTGCGGCGTGTAAAACTCGGAGCCGCCGTTCGCGCGGAAGACGAGATGGTCCACGGCGTCGTCGGCCGCGCGCGCCTCGTCGCCGGCGGACCGCGCCTCGCGGGGCAGCGGCACGACCTTGCCCTCCGAGCGGCTAAAGTATTTCTCCGGGCACGCGCTCAGCGATCCGCGGCGCGACGGCGCTTCGAGCTCGCGCGTGAGGCGCAAGATGGATCGGTAGAGGGTCCGCTCCAGCGCCTGCATGGCCATGACACGTTCGGACGTCGGTGTGGCGCTCCGATGCTTCGAGCTGTGGCAGAGCACCTTGTGGCAAATACAGTGGCAAATGTCCTGGCGAAGGTCAAAGCTGCCCCCAGAGCAGCCCTCGATCAAGGGGATATAAATCTAGATGGGGTGGCAGGCGAAACGCGAGGTCCTCGTACTACTCGGGGCCGCCGCTAGCGTTTTCTTTCTTCTTCCACGCCGCAGCGCGCGGGCTGAGTGCAACGATGGCGGGTCGCGCGGCGCGGCGCGGCTGCGGAACCCTTCGACGGGGCGGGGCAGCGAATTTGGGCTGCTGAGATCATTGCGTTGGCTCGCGAGCGCGACGGTTGTTCGGCGGCGGGACGAGAGGGCGGCGGTGTGAGTCGAGTGTGCGATATTTTCTTGTCCTTAGAGGTTGGAGGCGCCCTATGGGTACCCGCGGGGGGCTCGAAACCTTCAGGACACACTTTTCCCACGATCTCAGAGCCTGCGCAGCCCCGGCGCCGACGGTGTCGCAACACAGTTTCTCGGGCAGCGTGCGGGCATTCGAGGTCGAGAACTTTTCGTGTCCTGAGATGCTCGAGCCCATCCATAGGTACCAACGAAGGGCTCTGCAGCGCCAGCAGACGGTCCACGACCATCATCATCGCGAACACGTCCAAGAGCTGCCCCAAAACCCCCTTCCTCGCGTGGCGCCAAACCGGACACGGTGCCCTCCAGCGCGCCTCGGTTTCCTTCCACCGGACCCGAACCGCCCGGACGCGTAAGTCTTGTCGCGGGCGCCTTCGCGGGGGAGCGAATACCGCTGCGGTCCGTCTGGGGCCGCGTCGACGACGGCGGCGTCGAAAAGTCCCCGGCCAAAAGTCGTCAACATTGCCCCAAAACGATGGGTTGCAGTACGAGGAGCTCGCGCAACATAATCTCGTTGAGCTGCCACCCCATACTATTTATTACCCCTCTAGTACTATTTATTACCCCTTGCCTCGATCGCGTTGAGATCGCGCCGCCGGTTGCAGCGGCGTCGAACCCCGCCGATGGGTGCGCCCGACGCGGCGACGCAGCTCATGGACGTCGCGACGACGGCAGCGCCGACGCCGGCGCCCCTCGCCAAGGACCACCCGAAGCAGCCCAAAGAGGCCGTCGCACCCGCCCTGCCCACGCCGACCGCGCCCGACGCCGCGGAGGCCGACGAGGACGAGGCGCCGCGGCGCGTGCTGCTCGTGGCCAAGTGGAACAAGCAGGAGATCGACCTCTGCGTCGACGCGAGCCTCACCGTCGGCGACCTCAAGATCATCCTGGAGTCGGAGACGACGGTGCCGCCGGAGCGGCAGCGCGTCGCGGGCCTCAAGGCCCAGAAGGGCCGCGTCAGCGACGCGAGCGTGCTCGGGGACCTCGTGCTCAAGCTGCCCCAGCACAAGTTCATGCTCGTGGGCACGCCCGAGGCCCAGCTCCTCGTCGAGCCGGCCGAGCGGCCCGAGGTCTTCGACGACACCGCGGACCCCTCGGAGGCCCGGACGTCCCTGAGCGCCTGGGAGTGGCAGCGGCGCAGCCGCGGCGAGCTCGACGACCTCGGCGCGGCGACGGGCCGGCCCTGGCGCCTCGTCTTCGCCGACGCGTTCGACCGCGACGGCCCGCCGGACCCCGCGCGGTGGGAGCACCAGACGGACTGCAACGCCTGGGTGAACAACGCGGTCCACGCGGAGCGGCAGCACTACACGGACGCGTCGCGCGACAACGCCCGCGTGGCCGGCGGGCGCCTCTTGATCCGCGCGGCGAAGGAAGCGAGCGGCGGCCAGGCCTACTCGTCCGCGCGGCTCACGACGCGGTCCGCGGCCAACGGCCGCTGGCGCTACGGCCGCGTCGAGGTCTGCGCGCGGCTCACGCCGGGGAAGCGCGGCCTCTGGCCCGCGATCTGGCTCATGCCCTCGGCCTCGAAATTCGGCAAGTGGCCCAAGTCCGGCGAGATCGACGTCATGGAGAACGTCGGCTACGAGCCGGGCGTCATCCGCGCGTCGGTCCACACGGAGCACAACCACAGACGACGCGGCAACCACAACCGCCGCGTCGCGGGCGTCCGCGACTGCCACGACGACTTTCACGTCTACGCCGTCGAGTGGACGGCGGAGCGCCTCGACTTCTTCGTCGACGACCGCAAGTTCTACACGTACGCCAACGAGCACAAGGGCCACGAGCAGTGGCCCTTCGACGAGCCCTTCCACCTCATCCTCAACGTCGCCGTCGGCGGCTCCTGGGGCGGCCGCCGCGGCATCGCAGACGACGCCTGCCCGGCGGAGATGGCCGTCGCCTACGTCAAGGTCTTCCAGCGCGCCGAGGACGCGGGCGACTAAAGTAGCGGGGGTGGGTCCGTTCGGGGCGCGCGCGGGGACGCGTCCTGGGAAGTGTTGAAGTGCAACATGCACGGCACGAAGCGCTTCCCAGACGGTCGATGTGAGGCTGCGATCGACCGCGCGACGTCGACATTCGCCCAGCGCACCAGCGACGTCGACACTCGCCCAGGCGCAACCGCATCGCGTCGATGACGAAGAGCCCGATCACGTCGCGGTCGCGGTCCGGCTCGCCGCGGAGCGGCGCCGACGCGCCGCCGGCCAAGAAGCCCAAGCCGGGGGCGGCGCCGGACGCCGGCGACGCGCCGCGGGAGCCGGCGCCGTCCGTCGCGTCTTCCGAGCAGGTCGTCGAGCAGCCCTGCGCGACGCCCGGCCTCTTCCGGCGCGTGCAGCGGGGGGAGGCGCTCGTCCGCGAGTACGACGTCGAGGCGGGGACGACGAGCGGCCGCGCGGCGCACGCGCTCGCGCTGACGCTCGCGCGGTCGTTCCGCGCGGAGCTCCACGGCGCGCGCGTCGTCGAGGTCGGCGCGAGCGACGGCTGCGCGGGGCTCAACGCCGCGAAGCTCGGCGCGTCGGCGGTCTTCTTCACGGACGACCACCCCGAGAGCGTCGCGGCGCTCCGCGTCGACGCGATGTACAACGGCGTCGTCGCCAAGGCCGCGGCCCTCGACTGGGAGTGGGGCGCGCCCCTGCCGAAGCGCATCGCGGCGTCGGGCGTCGACATCGTGCTGGGCTCCGACCTCCTCTTCTCGCCCTGGGAGTGCACGCGCCTCGGCGTGGGACTGGACGCGCTCGCCGCGCTCAACCCGAAGCTCCGCTTCCTCTTCGCGGCGACGCGGGACCCGAACCTGCGCCTCATGGAGGACGCGTGCCTCGCGGCCCTCGAGGAGCGCGGCTGGGCGAAGCGGTCCCTCCGCATGTCGCCGGACGACGCCAAGGCCCTCGAGCCGGACGACCCGGCGTCCCTGCCCGAGGGCGCGACCATCGCCCTCTGGGAGTTCACGAAGCGGGCCTAGGTTCTCCTAAGGCGAGACAGGCAGTATTACGGCGCGGCGCCTAGCCCTTCTTCTTCCGGACCTTGCGCTTCTTCTTCGCGGACCGCTCGAGGCTCTGCTGCCGCCGGAGCGCGAGCCGCTGCTTCGCGGCCTCGACGTCGTCCGCGGGCGTCGCGGCGCCGCCCTCCGCGTCGCCGCCGAGCGGCGCGAGCCGCCGGGGCGGCGGCGTCGCCGCGGCCGCGTCCGGCGCCGGCGGCGCGGCGCGCGTCGGCATCGCCGCCTTCGCCGGCGTCTCGACGTCCGCGCGCGGCGCCTCGACGTCCGGCGCCTCGACGTCCGGCGCCTCGGCGTCCGGCGCCTCGGCGTCCGGCGCCTCGGCGTCCGGCGCCTCGGCGTCCTTGGAGAAGGTGCACTGGGCCTCGTGGGCGACGCAGGCGTCGAAGTTCCCCCGGAAGCCGCAGAAGTTCTGGCACTCGTAGAGCTCCTCCGCCTCCGCCTCCGGTTCGGGCTCGGGCTCCGGCTCGGCCTCGGGCTCGGGCTCGGCCTCGGGCTCGGGCTCCTCGGCGGCCGCCGGGGGCGCCTCGGGCTTCGCGTCGCGCCCGCGCGGCGCCGGGCTCGACTCGCGGCCGCCCTCCTCGACGGCCGCGGGCGGCGGGTCGCCGAAGGTGCACCGGGCCTCGTGGGCGACGCAGGCCTCGTAGGTCCCCGAGAAGCCGCACTTGCGCTCGCAGGAGAACGCCTCCTCGGCCGCGCCCGGCTCGTAGGCGCACGAGGCCTCGTGGGCGGTGACGGCGTCGAGCCCGCCCTCGAAGCCGCAGCCCCGCTCGCACATGTAGGCGCCGGTCTCCGCGCCGTCGCCGCCGGCGGGCGCCGCGCCGTCGCCGCCGGCGGGCAGGTTCGCGAGCGGGGGCACGACGGGGCACTTCGTCGAGTCGCCGGCGGGCCGCCAGGGCGCGGAGGGCGCGTGCTCGCAGCGCGCGGGCACGGGCGCCGTCACGGCGCCGGCGGACACCTCGGGCTGGGCCGCGCCGAAGGCGCAGCCGAGCTCGTGCGCCGTGACCTCCGCGAAGTCGCCCGCGAAGCCGCAGCCGCGCTCGCAGTAGTAGGTCTGGACGCCGCCGGCGGGCGGCGCGCCGGCGCAGGTCGCCTCGTGGGCGACGCACTCGTCGAAGGTGCCCCGGAAGCCGCAGCCGCGGTCGCAGTTGTAGGTCTCGACGCCGTCGACGGGCGCGGGGGACGACGCGCCGTAGGCCTCGGTCCGCGGCGTCTCCACGGGCGACTCCTCGTCGATGGCGACGATCTTCGGGGATGGCTTGCGCGGCCCGAAGTCGCCGGGCTTCATGCGCAGCGTCATCTTCTTCATCTTGTCGCGCGCCGCGGCGCCGGCGGCGCCCTTCGCGGCGCCGCCGGGCGCGTACGTCGACGGCTTCATCTTGAAGGTCCGGCCGCCGAGGCGCGACGGCGAGGCCGCCGTGGAGCTCGCCGGCGCCATGGACCGGGCCCCGCCGGCCGGCGAGTAGGTCGACGGCCGCATGCGGAAGGTCCGCGCGCCGGGGCTTCCCGCGGGCGACTTCGCCGCGGGCTTCGGGCTCTTGCCCAAGGAGATGCGCAGTTTCGCCTTGTCGCCGTCGTCCCCTTTGCTGAAGGACGCCTTCGTCGCCGCGGCGGCCAGCTGCGATGCGCGCTGCTGCTCCTGGCCGGCCTGCTCAAAGCGCGCGAGTGCCTTTTTCCGGTCCGCGGGCGACATGACGACGCTGTCGTCGTCGCCGCCGTCGTCGTCGTCGCCGCCGCTCGCGTCGTCGTCGTAGTCGCAGTCCTCCTCGTGGGCGGCGACCTCGGCGAAGGCGCCCTTGAAGCCGCAGCCCTTGTCGCAGTAGTAGAACTCGACGCCGTCGACGGGCGCGAAGACGGCGCCGCCGGCGCCTTCGTCCGGCGGCGCCTCGACGGGCTCCGCGGGCAGGTCCGCGGGCGCGTCGCCGCCGGCGGCGTCCGCCTCCGGCGACGCGGACCGCGGCGACGGCGCGCCCTCGGAGGGGCACGACGACCGCGCGGACGGCTCGCCGACGGACGGCGTCGGCGTCGGCAGCGGCGTCGGCGGCCGGTAGAGGCTCTTGCGGTAGCCCGGCGGCGGCGTCGCCACGGGCGGCCCCGTGTAGAGGCACGCCGCCTCGTGGGCGCCGCAGGCCTCGAAGGACCCGGCGAAGCCGCAGCCCCGCTCGCAGACGTAGGTCGTCTGCCCCGCGACGGGCGTCGCGAGCGCCTCGGAGCCGACGACGGACGCGCGCCGCGTGGGCACGAGCCGCAGCGCCGTCGGCCGCGACGCGCGGCCCGGGCTCGCCTCGTTGTCCCCGCCGTCGTCGAAGACGAGGCACGCGTCGACGGCGAAGGTCAGGTCCTTCGGCACGCGGACGAACGCCGCGCGCGACGCGCCGGCCGCGCGGAGGCTGTGGGGCGCGTGGGGCAGCAGGTCGCCGTCGACGTAGCGCTTCAGCCCCTCGAGGAGCTTGTGGGACACGCAGCGCGTCTCGAGGACGACGATGTCCGGGTTCGCCAAAAGCGCCGCGGCGACGGCGAACGCGGCCGCGTCCTCGTCCGTGAGCGTCGCCGCGTCCGCGGCCGCGGCCGCCGTCAACAAACTCCGCCGCATGCCCAGCGCCTCGCAAACATCAAAAACCAGGGCGTCCTCGAGGCCCGACGTCAAAGCGTCGCCGCAGGCGGCCCGCAGATTGTCCAGCAGCCGCGGCCCGTAGGCGAGCGTCGGCTCTTCGGGCACCAATACCGCGGACGCCTCCGGCGGCAGGTGCACGGCCCCCTCGCGCGGCCGGACGGCGCCCGACAGCAGCCACAGCAGCGCCGTGTCCCGCGCCCGCGCGTGGCCCTCGGGCGCCGGCAGGCCGAAGACGCGGCCGTCAAGAGGGATCGAGAAGTCGCAGCGAACGAGCCCCGCGTCGCCCGCGAGCGCCGCGTCGAAGCGGCCCCACTTCTTCGGCACGCGGAGCCCCGTGCAGGCGCTCAGGTGGATGGCGTCGCATATGAGGTGGACGGGGTGGCCGCTGGAGAGCATGGCCTCGTAGAACGCGGCGCGCTCCGAGGACGCGCGGCGCCGCTCCGCGCGCGCGGCGACCGCGTCGTCGTCGCGCGCGACGGCGAAGGCGAGCGCCTCGACCTGCGCCTGGCCCGCCTGGAGCCGGTCGAGGCTCCCGTTGGCCGCGACGAGGGCGGCGCCCACGACGGCGGCGAGGTAGCCGAAGACGGCGACGTCGTCCGCCGCCAAGGACGTGTCGCGGACCAGCGCCGGCGCCGCGGCCGCGAGCCCCCAGAGCGCCGCGGCGGCGGCGAAGGCCGCGGCGCCCGACGACGACGCCGCCGCCGCCTCGACGTCGCGCCGCGCCGCGAGGCGCGCGCCGTAGGCGACGTTGAACGCGGCGACGCGGCCGTCGCCGAGCCGCAGCGTCGACGCCTGGCGCCGGTCCGCCGCGAGGCCACCCGCGAGGCGCCGCGCGTCGTCGCGCCGGTCCCGGTAGACCGCGGCGAGGCGCGGCCGGTTTGCGCAGGCGCGGCCGGCGGCCGCCAGCGCGACGACGGCGGCCCAGATCGCGGGGAACGCGTAGGGCTGTCGCGGAGCGAGCGCCGCCGAGCACAGCGGCGCCGCGACCACGAAGGCGAGCGCCTGGGCGAGGTCGAAGACGGACCGCCAGGCGTTGGCCACGAGGGGCTCCACGTCGTCGAGCAGCCGCGCGAGCCTCCGCCGCGCGCCGTCGGCGTCGCGCGCGTCGAGGTAGTCGCCGTCGGCGAGCGACCGCGCGAGCTTCACGGAAAAGGCCCGCTCCAGGGCGCCCTCGCCCCGGGGCGCCCGGTAGCAGCGCTCGAGGAGCGCCGTGCCCAACAGGCCCAGGGCGCCGTAGAAGCGCGCCTGGGCCGGCCCGTCGCCGTCGTCGGCCAGCGCGAGGAGGCAGCGCCGGACCGCGAAGGGCGCGAAGCCGCACGCGAAGACCGCGCCGAGAAACGCGCCGACGCAGGCCTCGCCCAGGGGCCGCCGGAAGCCGCCGGGCACCGCCGCCGCGAGGTCTTCGCTCAGCGCCTCGTAGAAGGCCCGGAGCAGCCAGAGGAACGGCGACGAGCCGTCGGCGCGCGAGCCCGCGATCTCGTCGCGGCCCCGGGGGAACGCGTCGTCGCTGAGGATCGTCACGCGGCACGTCGTCCAGTGCTGGAGGTCGAAGGTGCTCCGGCCGCAGCCGTCGATGACGAGGTAGAAGGACGCGGGCCCGTCCCACGTCGACCGCGTCGCCGCGGGATCGACGGCGACGCGCGCGGCGTGCTGGCCCTTGCGGAAGCGCACGGGCTCGCGCCGAATGGCCGCGAAGTGGACGCCGCTCCGCGCGGCGCAGAGGTCGTCGCGCGAGCTCACGAAGACCTCGCAGGGCTTGGCCGCGTCGCGCCGGAGCAGGAGCACGGTCCGCTCGTCGTCCGGCGCGTACTTGTCGACGTGGAAGTGCTTGGACGCGAAGACGACGCCGCCCGGCGCGTGCTCGCGCGCGAGCTCCGCCCGCGTCATGGCCGCCTCGCCGCCCTGCCAGAGCGGCGAGATCTTCGTCGGGCTCCGCGGCGACGCGGGCGCGCCCAAACCCGCGGTGAGCGCTCCCAGGCCCGCGCTCTCGTAGTGGCCGAAGGCGTCGAGCTCCTCGCGGGCGAGCGCGCGGAGCGGCCCCGCGGCGTCGCGCCCGAAGGCGTCGACGACGCCCCGCACGTCGCCGTAGTTGACCGCGGGCGCCTCTGTGACGGCGTCCTCGACGGCGCCCAGCGCGGCGAGAATCGGGTCCCTCGTTTCGGCCTTGGGCTTCTTCCTCGGCCGTCGCGCCGCCGCCCGGCGCAGCGCCCGCGCGCGGGCCGCGGACCGCAGGCGCTCGGACCAGTCGCTCGCGACGAGCGCCGCGGCGATGAGCGCGACGCCCAGCCCGGCGACGGCGACCGTCGCCACGAAGCGCACGAACGGCGACGCCGGCACGAGGTGCCCGGCCCGCGAGAAGAGGCGGTCGTCGCCGTAGTCGTCCGCGTCCAGCACGACCGTGTAATTATGGCTCATGGTACCACGTTATTCCACCATTCCCATGGAGAGCGCGTTTAGTCTGGGCAACCCACTTTGCGTATCTGGCAATATCTCGCTCATGAGTTTCATGAACTAGTCCAAGATTGAGAGACGAAGTGAGAGACGATTCAATGTCGACCTGCGCGAAGCGCATGGTTCTTGATGGTTGGGACCGGTCGGGACTTTGGTCGGGCGCGTGCGGCGCTGCATCGCGCCGCGGAAAAGACCCAGAAATTACACGGCCCGGTTCAGGCGCGCCTCCCCGCGGAAAAGACCCCGAAGTTACACGACCCGGTTCAGGCGCGCCTCCCCCAACAGGGACGAGGCCTCGCCCGGCCGGCGCGCCGTCGGCCGCGCGACGACGTCGCTGAGCTGGACCGCCGCGCCGCCGCCGCTCGGCCCCTTGGCGCCCCGGCAGCGCCGCAGCCCCCCCCGCGCCGCGGCGTAGGCGTCGAGGAGCGCGTGGTGCGGCGACCGGAGCCCCATGCGGTCCCGGTTCGCGCATTTCAGCGCCAACAGCGCGACGAGGCGGAAGAGGACGCCGAGCAGCACCAACACGGCGCAGTTGAGCGCCGCGGACTTGGCGACGTAGTCGTAGAGCAGCAGCCCCATGAGCGCGCTCTCGGCGCGGGGCCGGTTGTAGAAGGCCGGGGGCATGCGCCAGGCCGTCGACAGCGCCGAGATCTCCGCCGCGTAGAGCGCCTCCACCAACCAGCGCGCGTAGGACCCCCAGACGACGGGCCGCGCGGCGGGCCCGAGCTTCCTCAGCTCGCCTAAACGCGGCGCGACGCCGCTGAACATGGCCGCGACGACCAGGAAGCTCACGCTCGACAGCTGCGCCGACTTGGGCTCCTGCGCGACGTTCGCGACCTGGGCGGGAAACGAGAGATTCAACGTCGCTTCAACGTGAGTGTTTCGCGCGCGCGCGTTCCGGAAACAGCATCCACGCTTCGAAACCGTTCCGAGAGATGATCGTTCGTCCAAAAATCAGCCGAAACGAGTGGAAAACGGCCGAGATCGGAGCCGTTGAAGTTGGGAATGTCGCCCTCTTGTGCCGCCCCGTGCGCGACGTGCGCGGCGCCGCTCGCCGCGAGGGCCGCGCCGAAGCAGGGCGCGAAGTAGCGCGCGAAGGCGCAGCGCGGGCTCGCCGTCGGGAACCACGTCGACAGGAAGGCCAGCGTCAGCAGCGCGAGGCGCGGCAGCTCGACGAGGCACGTCGCCGCAAACATGGGCGTCGCGCCCAGCCCCATGCCGCCGAGGTTCGGCGCGAGCTCCCGCCAGAGCGCCTGGCGCGTCGTCCCGAAGGTCCGCGCGCTCGACAGGGCGATCGTGCCGCCGAGGCTCAGCTGGAGGATGAAGGCCACCTGCTGCGAGTCGCCGAACTCGAAGTGCGGGTACAGCGCGCCGAGGAACGCGCCCGCGGCGAGCTGCACGGAGACCTCGAAGACGAACTCGGAAGGCGCCCGCGTGAGCGCGAGCACCGCGCGGGGCACGTGGAGCAGGAACTGGTCCCGGGCGCCCGGGGCTTCGACGGACCGCGACGCCGCCGCGAGCGCCGCGGCCGTCGCCGCGGCCGTTGCTGGTTGTGGCCGTGCCGCACGTTTCACAGACACCACAGCCGCGCCGTCGAAGCCGCCGTGGCAGACGCACTCGAGGACGTAGTCCGGCGGCGCGTCGCCGGGGTCGCGGACGCAGAAGGCGCCGCAGGCGCGCTCGAACGCGGCCGCCGCCGCGGCCGCCGCGCCGACGTACGCGACGCGCCCCGCGGCCGCGAAGATGATCGCGTCGTCGACCGAGCGCCACATGCGCGCGCTGGGCTGGTGGAGCACGGCGGCGACGCAGACGCCCCGCGCCGCCGCGTTCTTCAGCGCCAACAGCACCGCGTCGGCCGTCGACGCGTCCAAACCGGACGTCGGCTCGTCGAGGACGAGGACGGACGGGTCCGCGACGAGCTCCACGGCGACGGACGCGCGCTTCCGCTGGCCGCCGCTCAGGCCCCGGCGCCGCGCGTCGCCGGCGACGCCGACGTAGGCGTCGCGCTCGCCGTAGAGGCCGAGCTCGCGGAGCACGAGCGCGACGCGCCGCTCGCGGCGCCGCGCGGCCGCGGCGCGCGACTCGCCCGCGGGCACGCGCTCGCGGCGCTCGCGGATCGCCGCGTAGAAGCGCACGAGCTCGCGCACCGTGAGCCAGCCCAGGAGCGAGTGCTCGTCCTGGGGCACGGCGCCGACGAGCGCGGGCGACACGTCGCGCGGCGCCAGGCCGTTCAGGGCGACGCCGCCGGCCACGGCCGCGCCGGCCGCGGGCACGCGGCCGACGACGAGGTCGAGGAGCGTCGACTTGCCCGCGCCCGACGGCCCCAGGATCGCCGTGACGCGGCCCGCGCGGAACGCGCCGGTCGCGCCGTCGACGGCGACGCGGCCGCCGGGCAACACGACCGTGACGTCCGCGAACTCGACGTCGACGACCGGCGCCGCCCTCGGCAGCGCCTCCTCGTCGAAGGCGCCCAGCGGCGACGCGCGGTGGTCCGACCGCCGCGGCGCGAACGGCCGCGCGAGCTCGATCAAATCCGCGAGCGCGTCGTCCAATCGCCGCAGCATGCGCTCCCTCGCCAGACTCGCCACGTAGTAGCCCGCGGTCAATAGGATCCCCGCGGCCCACAAAAAGGCGCTGAACCAGCGCCGGTACCGCGGCCGGTCGAGGCCGCCTCTGCGGCAGTCGCCGAACCACGGGCACTTCGTCGGCCGGTCGCTTCCGAGCGCGCAGAAGTGGCGCGGCGGGCACCGCTCGATCTCGACGGGCGTGCGGCAGTAGTAGCCCGTCGGGCAGAGCGTCAGGTGCGCCGCGCCGGGGCACCTGCCCGTCTCCGGCGACCGCGGCTCCGTCGCCGCGGCGCCGCGCGGGTAGCCGCAGAGCGCCGGGTCGTCGCGGCCCGGGTCGCGCGCGCTCGCGACGACGCCGGAGAGCGGCCGCGACGCGTTGCACATGGCGCCGCGCGCGCAGAGCACGAAGCACGTCTGGCCGTTGGGGCAGAACGTGCCGTCGGGGCACGTCCGCGCGAGCCCCGCGTCGTCGGCGTAGTAGCCGCCGCGGCACGCGCCGGGCTCCGCGGGCGCCGCGCCCCCGCAGGCCGCCGGGTCCGACCGCTTCGCGACGATGTCCTCGAACTCGCGCGCGCCGCAGTGGCGCTTGAGCAGCCGCCCCGCGGCCGCGGCGTCGAGGCTCGACGTCCACGCGCCGTACGCGAGCATGAAGAGCGCCGCGAAGTCGCTGTCGTCCGCGGCCCGGCCGCCGTCGTCGCTCTGGCGCGGCGCGCGCCAGCGGCGGATCAACGCCTCGGCGACGGACTCGTCGCTGTCGCCGAGCGCGAGCGGCGACTTGGACCGCTCGCTGTCGGGCAGCTCGAGCGTGTACCACACGAACGCCGCCGGGTCCGCGCGCAGCGCGTCGAGCGACGCCTGCTGGTCCGCGCCGAGCTGGAAGCGCGCGTCGACGACCCAGAAGGCGCCGTAGAGGCAGAGGTAGACGCCGACGTAGAACGCGAGCCAGCGCAGCGTCGCGCGCAGGCGCGGGCAGCGTTGTTTCGCGGGTGTCGCGTCCATGGCTGCAGTTTTAGCGTGCGCCGCGCGTCCCAATCGCTTCCTTGGGTGATGCGCTCTGCTCGGCGCGTCTCTTCGATCGATTCCGATGCGCGCGGTGCGGTTTTGTCGGGCTAATGCACGCGCATCGCAAAAGAGAGCGAGTAGGGTTGCAGTCGGTGTGGCAAACCAAAAGAATCGCTGATCAGAATCTTGTGGCAGCCATGGCTGGTGCTTTGCTCCTCCTCTTCGCGCTGCAAAGCAGCGCGCTGCTGCCGCCGCGCACCTCTCCACGGCACGCGGCGCCGCTGCGCGCCGTGTCCTTCTCGGCGCCGCTCGTCGACGACGGCTACGCATCTGCATCAGCATCGCGACCCGCGCTGCTCGTCTACCTGCCGGGCTTCGACGGCAACGCGCTGGCGCCCTTCCTGCAGTGGCCGGCGCTGCACGACGCGGGCTTCGACGTGCGCTGCGCGGCCGTCGGCGCGGCCGACCGGTCGACGTTCGAGGACCTCGCGGCGGCCTGCGCGGCCTACGTGGACGCGGAGCGCCGCGGCCGGCCGGCGCTGCTCGTCGGCGAGAGCTTCGGCGGCGCGCTCGCCGTCGCCGTCGCGGGCCGCGCGGCCGTCGACGGCGTCGTATTAGTGAATCCCGCGACGTGCTACGGCCGGTCGAACCTCGCCCGCGACGCGCCGCGCGTCGCGAAACTGCCCGCGCTGCTCTACCCATTTGGTTTGATCTCTCTGCTGCCGCTATTCGTCGACAAACACGGCCTGCCCCAGCGTCGAGCGACGGCCGGGAAACGAGAAACAGTCCGACCCCGTCGCCCTCGGTAGGCCTGCCCGCGCTCGTCGAGATCGTGTCGTCGCGGCGCCTGCCCTGCGTCATCGACACGCCGAGGCGCGAGGCCTACCAGGGGAGGATCGCGACGACGCTCCCCGGGCGGCTCCCCTTCATGCCGCGGGGAACGCTCGATTGGCGCCTGCGCGAGTGGCTCGACGTCGCCGCGCGCGTGGACGTCGACGGCCTGTCCCTCCCGACCCTCGTGGTCTACGGCGACGACGACCGGACGCTCCCGAGCGCCGACGAGGCCGCGCGCGTCGTCGCCGCGCTGGCGAGCCGCGGCGTCCGCGCGGCCGCGCACCGCGTGCCCGGCGCGGGCCACGCGGGCACGCTCGGCAGCCGCGTGGACCTCCGCGCGGCCGTCGCGGCGTTCTTCGGCGCCGTCGGCGACACGCCGCTCGCGGAAATCGTCGCCGACGAGCAGAGGGAAATGAGAGCCGACGCGCAAGAACCCGGCGAGGACTCGGCCTGCTTCGGCCTCTTCCCGCGGGCGCACGCGAGCGTGGACCCGCGGCGCTACTACGCGCCGGAGTTCGACGCGCGGGCCGTAAGGTAGGCGCCTCGGCGCTCTCGGAGTGCGGCCGGAGGCACGAGGGCTCGCCGCCGCCCCGAAGCAACGCGAGGTAGGCGCCGTTACAGGTCCGCGGCGTCGGTCACGCGCTCCCGGTAGGGCTTGCCCCGGTAGCGCGAGTGGAGGTGGGGGTGGTCGAAGCGGCCCCAGTTCTCGAAGCGGTCCCAGGGCTCGTCCGGCGACACGCCGAGGCGGTGCCACATCGTGAGCGTGGACTTGTTGCCCGCCGCGACGGGGCACGCGGCGTGCGTCGTGTCGCGCGCGCCGTTGGCGTAGGAGAAGAAGAGCAGGTCGCCGCGCTTCGGCGCGAAGCGGAGGCCGCTGGTCCCCGTGAAGACCGTGGACCCGCCGCTCGCCGGCGCGTCGCAGTACACGAGCGTCGTCGCGACGCGCTTGCCGCGTTTCCCGCCGGCGCCGTCGCTGTGGGGCTTGTACTCGTAGCCCGCGCGGTAGAAGAGGAAGTTGATGGGCTCCTGCGCCTCGTAGGGGATGGTCTCGCCCAGGAGCTCGGACGCGAGCTCCACCGTCTTCGCGGCGACGCGCGTCGCCGGCGCGTCGTCCGCGGCCCAGTCCACGTAGAGGTTCGTCGACAGCGTCTCGCGCGCGTCGCTGAAGGACGTCTTGCCCGCGCCGCCGCCGACGTGCGCGCGGCCGAGGTTCGCGATGGCCGGCGTCGTCGATAGGACGGCGGCGCACTCCGCCTCGGTCAGGAAGCCGCGCGCGGCGGCGACGAACGGCGCCTCCCGCAGCACGTCGACGTCCTGGCCCGGGCTCGCCTCGCTCGGGAAAGTTCTCAAAGCCGCCGCGGGCCGCCGCCGCTCGCAGAGCCGCCAGTAGTGTTCGTCGCTCCAGAGGTCGCGCCACGCGCGCGGCGCGGCTTCGCGGTCGAGGCCGCCGTAGGCGAGCTCGAAGACGCAGGCCTCGAAGTCGTCGTAGACGCCGAGCTCGTGGGCGTCGCGGCTCGACGCGCACTTGTGCGCCGCGCGCGACAGCTCGAGCTGGACGGCGTTCGCGTCGCCGACGTCGACCCACTCCGGGAAGACGCGCGCGGCGCCGTAGCCGTCGCCGTCGACGGCCGCGGAGACGTGGCCGCAGGCGACGCGCGCCGGCACGGCGAAGGCCGATATCGTGGCGGCGCGGCCGGCGCCGACGCGCACGGCCGGGTGCTCGCAGTCGATGGCGGCGTCGCCGAGGTTTTCCAGTATAAGGACGATGGACTTTTGCTGCGACGGCAGTCTCTCTCTCTTCTGCGCGCCGCGCAGCTGCGCGGCGCAAACGGCGCTCGCGACGACGACGAGGCGGAGCCGCGCCGCGATCATTCGCGAAGTTGTTCGCTCTTACCTGCACGGCGGCTGCGCTTCAGGTCGCATCGCATCTATGTGGGCGCGCCATCGAGTTGCGCCAGAGGCCAGCAGTGCACTGCTCTGTGCGTTCAACGAGCTCTTGCTAAAATCGAGAAGACCGCAGCCCCAATCGCATCAGCCCCCGTGCGCGGCGACACCCGCGTCTGGGAAGACTCCCCCAGAGCCCGATGGCCGAGGCCACGGTGAACCCGCTCCTCGAGGAGAGCAAGGAGGAGGCGCCCCCGGTCGACGCCGGCGCCGGCTTCGCCGAGTCGTCGGCGGCGTACCGGCGCTTCGTCTTCGTCGCGGCGCTCGCCTTCGCGGGGACGACGCTGGCCCTCGGCGTCGTCTGGCCCGTGGAGAAGCACGACTTCCAGAAATTGAGCTGCGTGCCCCAGGCCGAGGTGAGCCATTTCATCGCCGCCGCGGCCGGCGAGGCCGCGCCCTACGCCTGGACCGCCGTCTGCCGGGAGAAGCGCGCGGACTGCCGGCGCGCGCGCACGGCGTCCATCGCCGCCGCGACGGCGTATTGCGGCGCGCGCAACGTCACCGGATGCGCGCCGCTCGCGGAGGCGGCGTCTCGCGGGCTCCCGCCGCTCGACGTCGCGCTCGTCGAAGAGGCGCGCGGCGACGACGCGCCGCGCGAGGCCGTGGACGCGGCGCTCGCGGCCTGGTGCGGCGCGCGACAGACGGACCCGCTCTGCGCGGCCGGCGGCGCCTTCGGGACGCCGACGACGAAGGCGGCCGCCGAGCTCTGCGGGGGGTCCGCGGCGTGCGAGGCCGCGGAGCGGTTCTACGACGACCCGAGCCGCTACTGCGCGAACTCGTCCGTCCACCACGCGCAGACGTGCGCGACCGCGAAACGATTCGCCAAGGACGTCGCCGCCAACGTCAGCGCCTACTGCGTGAAACAGGGCTCCGTCGCCGCCAAGGCGTGCAAGGCGCTGAACGCGTCCCTGCACGACCGCGGCCACTGGACGGAGTACTGCGCCTACTCCCTGGGGAACCTGCCGCACTACCTGGAGTGCAAGGCCGTCAAGGCGGCGATCAAGGTCGCCCTGGACGAGAAGGTCTGCAAGAAGGGGCCGAACTACCAGAAGCTGTGCGACGCGGGCTACGCGATCGCCGCGCGCTGGGGCAACGCGACCGCGCCCGTGCCCATCTACGACGCGGCGCTGCAGGTCGCCGAGCTCTACTGCCACTCCGGCGACTGCGGCGCGGAAACGGACGCGACGCCGTTGCAGCGCCTCGAGGGCGGCTTCGGCCTCGAGGCCGCGCAGGACGTCATCCGCGACGTCCCGGCCGTCTGCGGCGCGTGGCCCGCGACGGCCGCGGTCTGCGCGAACGTCACGGCGGCGTTGAAGACCTACTGCGGCAACTCGTCGGTGCACAACCTCGAGTGCGCCTGGCTCCAGGAGCTGACGGCCTTCAACCTGTCGCGGCCGCAGCCGTGGAACGTGTCGCGCGGCGACGACCTCTTCGTCAAGACCTGGGCCGCGGCCGACGCGCTCTGCGCGGAGCCGCCGACCACGGCCAAGGCCTTCGCGCGCGCGGCCTTCGCGCCGCCGCCCCACGAGGCGGACCGGCCGAAGGTCCTCGACCTCGCGCTGCCGTCGCCCGCGGACGTCCGCAAGTACGCGTGCCTCGCCGTCGCGAGCATCGACAAGGCCGCGGACCAGTGCCCGGACATGCTCCCCCTCGTCGCCGCGGCGGAGGCGGGGCACGCCGCCTAACCTGATTGATTTAAAAAGGTCAGTCCCGGGCTTAACCCAGCATCGCGCGGAACGCGGCCTCGTCGATGATGGCGACGTTGAGGTTCTGGGCCTTGACGTACTTCGACGACGTGTGCGTCGGCCGGCCGTCGTCGAGGACGTCGCCGGCGATGAGGTGCGTCGTCTTCCCGGACACGGCGGACGTCACGCGGCCGCCGCAGGCCTTGACGATCTGGGCCACCTGGTCGCGGTCGAGGGAGGGAAGCACGCCCGTCGTCACGAAGACGCGGCCCGCGAGGCAGTCCGCGGCGCCCGTGGGCAGCGACGTCGCCTGCTTCGGCGGCGGCCGCCGCTTGCCCGACGCGAAGTCCCAGTGGGCCGTCGGCGCCTTCGCGGCGGCGGGCGCGTCGGCGGTGAGGTCCACGAAGGCGCTCCCGCCCGACGCCGGCTTCGCCGAGTCCGTGAGGTCCACGAAGGCGCCCCCGCCCGACGCCGGCTTCGCCGAGTCCGTGAGGTCCACGACGTCGTCCTCGGGCTCCGGCTCCGGCGCCGCCACGGCCGTCAGGTCGCCCGTCAGCGCCGCGTGGAAGTTGAGCACGGTCGGATGCGCCTTGACGCCGCTCGCGTCGAAGTTGACGACGCGCAGCCGGTCCATGGACGTCGCGCGCGACACCGCCGTGTACGCCTGGCCGTACTCGAAGCAGCCCCGCAGGTCGACCTCGAGCAGGTCGATGGACTGGCCCTGGGACTTGTGGATCGTGACGGCCCACGCGAGCTTGAGGGGAAACTGGGACCGCGACGCGATCTGCGCGTCGCCCTCGTAGACGGACGTCGACTCGCGCTCGACGACGTGGACGCCGCCGCGCGCGAAGCGGCAGCGCACGCCCGTGACCCGCTTCGACTTGGCGTCGCGCTCGAAGCCGACGACGACGCCGCGCGAGCCGTTGCAGAGGCCCGAGACGACGTCCGTATTGTGCAACAGCATGATTTGCGCCCGCGGCTTCAGCACGAGCTCCTCGGGCCACTGGCACTGGACGAAGCGGTCCGCCTGGCCCGAGTCGCGCGCCCGCAGGGTCTCGGGCGCGCCCGTGAGCGCGTCGAGGCGCGACGCGTTGAGGCGGTCGACCTGCGCGTTCGTCGCGTACAATTTCGTCGGCTCGATGTCGCCGTCCTTGAGCTCGTTCGACGCCGTCGCCTCGAGCGTTCTCACGGTCTTCGGCGACGCGCGGCCCACGCGAAGCTCGTTGAGCAGGGACACGAACCCGGCGTCGCGCTGGCGGAAGACGGCCGACAGGCAGTACTGGCGAGCGCCGAAGGCGCCGCGCCAGGACTCCGCCTCGAAGGCGAAGCGCGTCACGCGCACGGGCGGCAGCTGCGCGAAATCGCCGCACGCCAACACCTGGACGCCGCCGAAGGGCCTCGCGTTGCCCCGCGCGGCCCGCGCGACGGCGTCGATCTTGTCCAACAACGCGCCGTCGATCATCGAGATCTCGTCGATGACCAGGGACGCGCACTGGCGCCACCGCTTCCGCGCGGGCTTCGAGAGCTTCGCCGCGAGCTGCTCGGCGCTGCCGTCGCCGCGGCCGACGCCCGCGAAGGAGTGGAGCGTCGTGCCTCCGACGAGGACCGCAGCGGCGCCCGTCGAGGCCGTGACGAAGACGCGGCCCTCGCCGCGCTGTCGCCGCCGGAGTTCGAGGATGAGGCGGTGCATCGTCGTCGTCTTGCCCGTGCCCGCGTTGCCCGTGAGGAAGAGGCTCTCGCCCCGGAGCCCGACGTCGACGATCCGCGCCTGCTCCGCGGTGAGCGCGACGCCGCCGCGCGGCGGCGGCGGCGGCGGCGGCGGCGCGGCGTCGACGTCCTCGAGCCACCGCTCCTCGAAGGACGGCTCGGCCTTGGCCGGCCGCGGCGCGGCCGCGCGCACGGGCCGGGCGGCCTCGCGCGGCGCCGTCGCGCGCGGCGCGGGCGCGTCGACGCGCGTCGCGCCGAGGCGCGCGCCGCCGCCGCGCGCCGCCGCGGGCGCCGCGGACGACGCGAACGGCCGCGCGGTCGCGGCCGGGCGCGGCGCGGGC
>NW_008705562.1:3410611-3425950 GCF_000186865.1 Aureococcus anophagefferens
TGCCCGTCTGGCGGCCGCGCGTCACGACGTAGCGCTTGCGCTTGCCCATCTGTGCTGCGCTTCGTAGCAGGCCCGGCCGCGCAGGGTGGAGGGCGCGTCGATGAACGATACGAGCGGCTAGCAGCATTCAAAATCTGAAGCCATAACCCGACTCAAAGCATTGACGTCATGATGCAGCCAAGTTGCTACTTGAGAGCTCCGTTGGCGGGAGGCTACGCGGGTAGTATCCTGCTCGTATTACACTGGTGCTCGGCACTGCTTCTTGTGCTCCTTCCAGTGCGCGCGCTGGCAGGAGGCGTCGCAGTAGCAGACTTTCTTGCAGCGGGCGCAGTCGTTGAGCCCGGCGGCGCTGATCTGCAGGTATCCCTTCCCGCACGCGGCGCAGACCCGACGGACCTGCCGCCCCTCTGAAAACGAGATGTTCGCCTCATCCACGCCCGATTCCTTCGCAAGCTTCCGGACCGCTTCCATGGCCCGGTCTCGTCTTTCTCCGTGAACGTCCTTGAGCGACGCGCTGCAATGGCGTTCGCGAAAGTCGTCGGAGCGCTTTTGCTCAAAGTCGAAGGTCGCGGCTGCGGGATGATTAGCGATGGCTGCATGATTCTTTTGACATTCGATGTCGTACGCGGCGTCAATTTTCTCCATGCCCTCTTTGCCTCCCCCGCCCTCCGTGTTCTGCATCATGTCTACTATGCGGCGAGCTTTCAGGCAGTACTGCTGGAGGAGCGGATCTTTGACGGCGACGTTCGAGGCCTTCTGGTAGACTTTCGCCGCCGGAACGCGTTCAGAGAGAAGGTAGTGGCGGCGCCCGCGCAACATGCAGCGCACAAGGTCGAGTTGGCAGCAGAAATCGCTGTCGCTTGCGTAGACCGGATTCGTCTTGCGCGCGCTTGCAAGACGCGTGACAAGGTTCTCCGGCAGGGCGGGGAGCATCACATCCTGGATCAGGCTAAGGAGGTTGTTGGTGAGCTTCGAAGATTGTCGTAGGTCCGCGTCTCGCTCGCCGGCGGTTACCGTCTCGAAGGCGCGGACATAGAGGTCGATTGCCTTGGCGAGGTCCTCGTCGACGCCGGGGGCGCCGTTGTAGCAGACTTCAGCCGCGTTGAACGCTGCAACCGCCAGCCCTGCTTGCGCACAGTCCAAGAGGGTCTGGAAAAAAGCCGCGTTCGTTTTGCGCGATCTCCGATCGGTTTTGGTCCTGTCGACTTTATGGTAGCATAGTGCCTGGATGGCTTCCTCCAACTTCCTATGCTGGCGGTGGCTCATGCTTGGCATTGCGTCGGCGCGCTGCGACGGCGCGCTGCGGTTTCGGGCTCCTACTTGAGTAGGACGGCGTTGCATGCATCGCCGGCATCGTGCAGACGAGCTTCCGCGGCCAACTCGAGCACTTGGACCTCGCCGTCTCGTGCCGCGCCGACCGAACGCCACTGTGCGCCCGACAGCCGTCGCGCAGAGCCCCGCCTCGCGCTCGCCGTCTGCGCCGTCGACCGACGCGAGCGACGCCGCCGAAAACCTCAGCGCTCGACCGCGACCAAACAAAATGGACGCCCGCGAAATCGCCTCGCGCGCCTCGCGCCTCGCGGAGAAGAAGAAGAACCCGCACCCCAACGACTGCGCGGAGTGGTACCCGCCGCCGCCGCCGCCGGGCAGCGCGCCGCCGCCGCCGCCGCCGCTGAACTCGTGGGACCTGCCCGCGGCCGCGAACGCGGCCGCGGCCGAGCCCGCGGCGTGGGAGCGGCCCGCGCCCGTGCGCCTCGACCCCGACGTGGCCATCCCCGGCTTCACGCCGCCGCCGCCCGCGCCGCCGCCCGGCGCGCCGCCGCCCGGGCCGCCGGAGCCGCCGGCGCCGCCGCGCGTGGAGAACCGCATGTACGCGCCGCGGCCCGAGCACCTGCAGCAGCCCGCGGCGCCGCCCGGCGCGGCGCCGCCGCCCTTTGGGTACGCGCCCGGCGCGCCGCCGCCGTCGGCCGAGGAGGCGGCGCGGCGGTCCGCGGGCGCCTACGGCTACGGCGTGCCGCCGGGCCGCGAGCCGCCGCCGGCGCCGCGCGGCGAGTTCGACGCGCGCGGCTTCCGCGCGCCCGGCGGCGGCCACGGCACGCAGGCGCGGGCCTCGGGCGACTCGAGCAGCGGCGGCGCCATGGGCAAGCCCCGGGGCCCGGGCGACGGCCGCGCGCGGCCCGCGGGCTGGGCGACGCGGCTCAACGCCGACGGGAGCTTCCCGCCGCGCTTCGAGATCGAGCTCAACCAGATGTACTCCAAGTGCTCCTCCATGGCCGACGTCTTCCGCATCTGGAACGAGTACGGCGCGCTCAACGGCGTCAACCTGGCGACGGCCTTTAGCCGTCTAGGTAGATCCGTCGCGCACGACGCCGTGCTCATCCAGCGCGTGCGCATCTCGTACGAGTTCAAGGACATGCTGCGCCTGCTCCGGGGCAAGATCTGCGACGACGCGACCTGGGCGGGGCCGCGCCAGCTCGCGAACATGGCTCATGCGTTGGCGAAGCTCGACCCCGCGGCCGCGCGCCAGGACGCGACCGTCCGCGAGGAGCTCGCGGCGCTGAGCACGATCGCGCGCGCGAGTAGCCAGCGCTGCCACGAGTTCAACACGCAGGAACTGTCGAACACGGCCTGGGCCTTCGCGACCGCGGGCTGCGTCGAGCCCAAGCTCTTCGAGGCCATCGCGAAGGAGGCGGAGCAGATGGCGCGCGACTTCAACCCGCAGGAGCTCGCGAACACGCTGTGGGCCTTTGCGAAATTAGGCGCGAAGGCCCCCGCCATGTTCGAGAAGCTGGGCGACGCGGCCATCCACCGCGCCGAGGCCTTCACGCCCCAGAACATCTCGAACACGGCCTGGTCCTTCGCGAAGGCGGGGCTGGCGCACGCGCGGGTCTTCGAGGTGTTGGCCAAGGTCGGCGCCAAGAAGATCCCGACCTTCTCCGTGCAGGCGCTGAGCAACACGGCTTGGGCCTACGCGACGAACCGCCACCTCTCGGAGCCCGAGTTCTTCGAGCGGTTGGGCGACGTCGCCGCGCGCAAGGTGCCCGACTTCTCGCCGAACGCGCTCGCGGACACGACGTGGTCCTTCGTGACGCTGGAGGTGCCCCACGTGGGCCTGCTCAACGCCGTCGGCGACTTCCTCGTGCGGCGCGCGGACTACTTCGCGCCCGCGGCGCTGGCCAAGTTCGCGTACGCGTTCCGCGCGGCGGACGCGCGGAAGCGGCCGGGGACGTACGAGCTCCGCGACGAGCACCTGCGGGGCCTCGTCGACGCGGCGCTGCGCTTCGTCTGCGGCCACAAGCCCCTGCGGTGCCGCGACGGCACGGAGCTCTGCCAGGCCTACGCGGCGCTCTACCTGTCGTTCGGCAGCCGGTGCGGCCGCGACGCGTGGCTCCGGCTCTTCGAGGCGCTCGACGCCAACCTGTCCCGCCAGGTGCGCGACGCCGGCGCCGACGAGCTCGCGGCGGCGGCGGCGGCCTTCGCGGACGTGGGCGTCGAGGCGAAGCTCTACTTCCAGCAGATGTTGGTAAGGGTCGTCGACGCGAAGCACTTCGGCGCCAATATGGTGCGGCCGCGGACCGCGGCGGCGCTGCTGGACGCGTCGGCGCGGCTCCGCTGGCGCCACAACCAGGGGTCGCGGGCCTTGGTGGATCTCGGGGCGGCGACGGTCGCGGGGCTGGCGCCCGCGGACGCGGCCGTCGTATTGGCGCGGACGGCGGACCTCGGCGGCTTCCACGACGCGCGGCTCTTCCCGGCCGTCGTCGCGGCGAAGCTGCCCTTCGCCGGGGCGGCGCAGGTCGCGGCGGTGCTCGGCGCCTTCGCCGTGGCCGGCGCCTGGTTCGACGACTACCTGCTGGGGCTGCACGCGACGCTGACGAAGGAATCCGCGGACGCGCTCGACGCGGGCGGCGCGGCGAACCTGCGGGCCTTCCGGTCCGCGGCGAAGAGCGACCGGCCGGCGCTCTACGACCAACTGGCCAAGAGCGACGCCTGGCCCGCGGCGCCGGCCCCGTCGCCCGCGAAGAGCCGCCGGGGGCAGCTCGTCGCGGACGCGTCCTCCGCGCTCGCGGCGCTCGGCTGGGACCACGTCGCGCCCGACGAGGCGTTGGCCGGCGACGGCGACCGGCCGGAGACCTTCGCGGACTTCCTGGACGTCGATAACAAGGCCGCCGCGCTCCTCTGCGACGCGTCGCGCTTGGTCCGCTGCCCGAATACGACTACCACCCGCCCGTCGGGCGTCGCGCTCTTCGCCGCGCGGCTGCTCATGCGCGGCGGCTGGCGCGTCGTCTTCGCGGACCCGCGGGAGATCGACGCCGCCGCGCGCGACGCCGCCGCCGCCGCGGCGCTCCTGGACCGCCTCCGGGGCGTCGTCGCGCCCCCCGCGGACGCGCCCGCGGCCGACGACGCGCCGACGCGCCGCGGCAGCCGCGGCGGCAAGAAGCGCGGCAAGCAGGCGCAGCTCAAGCGCAAGCGCGGCACCCACGTCTCCGGCGACGGCGACGACGATGGCGACGACGACGGCTTCGACGCGCCCGAGCCCGTCGACGACGCGGAGCCGGAGCCGGAGGCGCCCGACGCGCCCGACGCGAAGCGGGCGCGCATCCCCAAAAAAAACAAGCCCAAGCCCGAGCCCGCGGCGGCGCCGGCGCCCGAGCCCGAGCCCGCGGCGGCGCCGGCGCCCGAGCCGGAGCCGGCCGCGGCGCCCGAGCCGGAGCCGGAGCCCGCGGCGGCGCCCGAGCCGGAGCCGGAGCCCGCGGCGGCGCCCGAGCCGGAGCCGGAGCCCGCGGCGGCGCCCGAGCCGGAGCCGGAGCCCGCGGCGGAGGAGGCGTCGCTGACCAAGGCCGAGGTCTCGAAGATGACCGTCGTGCAGCTCCGCGAGCAGCTGTCGCAGCGGGACCTCGAAACGAAGGGCCTCAAGGCCGCGCTCCAGAAGCGGCTCCTCGCCGCGATCTAGCTAGCGCGCATGGGCTTAAGAGGGGTGGCACGAACCTAGGCTCTGCCGAACGCGGTGAGGACCTTCCGCATCGCGCCCACGGCGAAGCCCACGTCGCGGAGGTCGTCCTTGTCCAGGAGGCGGAGCGTCTCGAGGTCGTAGATGTCCTCGCGGTGGAGCGCGCCGAGGTGGTGCGCGAGGCCGAGCGCCGCGAGGAACGACGCGAGATCCGCGGGCGGCGCCGGGGGCGGGCTCGGCGCGCGCCGGCTCGCGTCGGCCTCCGCGGCGGACAACGCCAGCGCGCGCGCGAGGTCCTCGTCGGGCCCTTCCGCCGGCGGCGCCGCGGGCCGGCGGCGCTCCGCCTCGAACTCGGCGGCGGACAGGGCGAGGGCGCGCTGCAGGGCGGCGTCGACGGGCGGCGGCGCGCGGCGCGCCGGCGCGGGCGCGGGCGCGCGCGGGGGGCCGCGCGGGAGCTTGACGACGTCGACCGCGACCGTCCGGCCCCGTTCGCGGCCGAGCGCGTACTCGAGGCGAACCCCCGGCCTGAGGCCGCGGACGCCGCGGACGAGGACGTCGGGCCCGCCGTCGTCCGGCGTCACGTACGGCCGGTCGCCCTGGCCTGCTTGTCCGCGGTCGGGGCTTTTGCCGAAGACGACCACGCCGTGTAACCTCTCCCCGCGCGGCTCCGGCGCCCGCGGCTCCGGCGCCCGCGGCGGCGGCGCCTGTGGCTCCAGCGCCCGCGGCGACGGCGCCCGCGGCGACGGCGCCCGCGGCGGCGGCGCGGCCGTCACCAGCGGAGACGGCGGCGGCGCCTGAGGCTCCGGCGCCCGCGGCTCCGGCGCCCGCGGCGGCGGCGCGGCCGTCACCAGCGGCGACACGGACGGCGCCGGGGGCGGCGCCGCGGCGGACACGAGCGGAGAGACCGGGAGCGGAAGCGCGGGCGCCCGCGGCGGCGGCGCGGCCGACGCCGGAGCCGCGGGGCGCGTCCCGCCGGGGAGCTCAGGCCAGGCGGCCGCGGTCGGCTCCGGCGGCGCGGCGGCCGCCGGCTCCGGCGGTCGAGCGGGCGCGACCGGCGCCGCCGCGCCGTCGGCGGACGACGCGGGTCCCATGCGCAGCACGACCTTCTTCGGTCGCGCGCGCGCGCGCGGCGCGGGCCGCGACGAGGGCGCGTCCGCCGCGTCGTCCCGCGTGTACATGGCGCAGGCGGCCAGGTCGACGTCCGGCGGCGGCGCCGCGGCGGGCGCCGCGGCGGCGGCGCGCGGAGCGCGCGCGGGCCGCGCGACGCGCTGCGCCGTCCCGGCGTCGGCGGCCTCCTCCTGAATGGGCTCGCGCCCGAGCTCGATCCAGCGGTTGATCACGATGACGGCGGCGCGCTCGAAGCAGTCGCTCGAGCACGTCGCCGCGCAGCGCTTCGCCTGGTTCTTCTTGAGGCGCGCTTCCTTGCCGTACTGGAGCTTCTTCTGCTGGTTGATCTTCTTGATGCGCGGCAGCCGCACGGGCCGCGAGCACTTGGGGCAGACCGCGTCCTCGTCCGGCGGGAGCGCCGCGCCGCGCGCCTCGTCGGACAGCGACCGCCAGAACTCGTCCCAGGTAGCGGCGTCGTGGGCGGCGCCGATGCGCCGGCGCCACGCGCGCGACTGCTGCGCGTCCATGGGCGTCCTGCTCTCGGGCCCAGACCGTCTGGACTCTCCGGAGCGGCATGTTCGACTCCGAGCGAAGCGTGGCCGTAAAGTTGCTGAAATGCCAACTCTCCTCTCTCCACCCGCGCGCCACACGCCACGCCCCGGCGCGAGGAATCCAGACTCCGGCCCGGCGGGCGTACACCGAAACGCGTGCCGGACCAGCGACCGCGGCGGGGCGAGGCAGCCCAACACAGAGGCAGCCCCCTCCCATGGAGAACAGCCGCGAGTTCTACGCCGCGGCGGCGCAGCAGCGGTGGCTGCTGCCCGAGGAGGTGTTCGACGTGCTGTGCCGCCACGAGCCTCTGGGCCTCTTCGTCTCCGGGGCGCCGCCGCGGCTCCCGCCGACGGGCGCGCTCTTCCTCTTCGACCGGCGGACGTGCAAGCGGTTCCGGAAAGACGGCCACAACTGGCTCACGCGGAAGAGCGGCGCGCGGATCCGCGAGGACCACGTCAAGCTGCGGGTCGGCGGCCTGCCGCGCGTCGCGGCGGCCCACGCCCACTCCGCGGACGTCGCCGCGTTCCACCGGCGGACGTACCACCTCGCGGAGTGCGACGGCGCGCCGAAGTCGGCCGACGACCTCGCGGCGCTGAGCCTCGTGCACTACCGGCTCTGCGTGCGGCGCGACGCCGACGCGCGCACCGTGCGGCGCGAGGAATCAGCGCGGCGCGCGCGCGACGACGTCGCGCTGTCGCTGGCCTTGGCGGAACCGGCCCCGATGGACGAGGACGGCGTGGACGACGCGGAGCTCTGGGCGTCCCTGCTCGACGACGAGTCGCCGGAGCCCGTGGCCGCGGACGCGCCGGGCGGCCGCGTCGCCGGCGCCGTCGACGCCGCGCGGGGCGTCGCGCACGCGGAGTGCCGGCTCGCGCGGGAGGACCGCGCGGCGGCCGCCGCGCCCGCGTGCCGCGTCGCGGACGTCGCGCCGGCGCACGTCGCCTGCCAGGCGCACCGCAAGGACCGGTTCCTCGTGGCCCTCGAGGCGCCCCTGGATCTGACAGATGAGGCGGACCCCGTGCTCCGCGCGGGCGAGCGCCTCGCCGTGCGCTTCGCGTTCGACGACGGCGCGGAGGCTTTGGCGCCCGCGCGCCTCGCCAACGCCATGTGCCTGCGCTGCGAACTCCCCGGGCGGGCGTGTCCGGGCGTGGCGACTTTAGACGTCGTCGCGGCCGTCGCCGCGGGCGGCCTCGCGCCGCGGCCCCTGAGCGCCGCGGCCGCGGGCGCCGTCGCCTGGGTCGGCGGCCGCGCGTCGCCCGAACTTCTCGCGGCCGACGACGCGGCGTCGTCCGTGTCCGTGACGACGGCGGAGACGGCGCCGACCTGCGACAGCGACCGCGAGGACCGGCCGACGAAGGTCCGCGTGCTCCGGCCGCCGGCGGACGCGCCTTCCGCGCTGCCGGCCATGAGCTCCGAGGGCCTCGCGGAGCTCGACGCCGACGCCCTCGCGTCGTTGAGCGAGGCGGAGCTCGACGCGGCCGTGGAGCAGCTCATGCTCCGCGTCGTGGGGCAGATGTCGCGCCTCGCGTCGAACTCGTCCGAGCTCCTCGACGAGCTCGACGCGCCGGACCGGCACGGCCTGAGCCTCTTGCACTACTGCGCGCTCTACAACCTCGACAGCTTGATCGGCGCGTTGCTGGACAAGGGCGCGGACGCGAACGGCCGGGGCTTGGACACGCCGCTGCACCTCGCCGCGGGCGGCGGCCACGTCGGCGCCGCGCGCGCGCTGCTGCGCGGCGGCGGCGACCCGAACGCGCGCGACGCCCGCGGCGACACGCCGCGGCGCCGCGCGCTCGCGCGGGGCCACGCGAAGGTCGCCGCGGTGCTCGCCGAGGCCGAGGCGGCCGACCCCGGCGGCTATATGGTAGAGGGCGCGCGCGCGCCGCGGCCCGACGACGACGCCGACGTTGTCACCCCGGGCGTGAGCCGCGCGGCGTTGCTCCACACGGCCTTCTCGTCGCTGTCGCTCCACGAGAAGTGCGCGCTCGCGATCGCGCGGAACGCGCCCGGCGACCGGCCGGGAGGAAATCAAATCTTCAATGCGAACGAAAACGACCGTTTCGACGCGAGATTTTGACGGTGCTTCGAGAACTTGACGAGAGCGATCGATTCGTCCAAAAATCAGCCGAATCGACGTCGATTCGACCGAGCTCGAGAGTTCTGAAGTTTGGTCGGGATGCCCAGCTCAATGGTTGATTTCGGCGCAGGCGACCGGCCGCTCGGCGACGACCGCGCGCCGTCGCCGCGCGTCGGCGGGCCCCACGTCGCCTTCGGCGCCTACGACGGCGCGGCCTTCTCCGCCGCGGAGTCGCGGGGCACGTCGAGCGTCATCTCCGACGGCCCCCCGGGCGACGAGGCGTCGCTCGACGTCGCGATGAGCCTCATGGCCGCGGACGAGCGCGGCGAGCTCGAGGACGAGGCCCGGGTCATCACGACGAACGTCAAGGCCTGGATCGTGCGCCGCAACTACATGAAGGTCCGCGAGGCCGCGCGCGTTTTAGAGGCGCGGTCGCGCGACTGGATCCAGCGGCGGTCCGAGGCGCCGAAGAAGCGCGCGGCGTCCATGGTCCTCGACGGCCGGCTGCCGCTGGACGCCGTGCCGGAGCACACGGAGGCGTCGAAGCCGTCGCCGGACTTCGTCAAGCTCCAGGCCGCGTCCCGCGGCATGCTCGCGCGGCGCCACCTCAACCAGCTCAAGCAGCAGATGCTCGCGCTCCTCGTGATCTCGCGCAACTTCCGCGACCGGAACCGCATCGAGACGGCCCTCGCCGCCGCCGCGCGGAAGTAGGGCGCGGGGCGGTTCTTTTATGGTGATCTGCGCGCATGCGGTCTCAGTATCCCGTTGGGTCCAAGGTGAAGTGGGTGCACCAAACGGGTGAAAGCGCTGCCCGGATCATGGAGGCCGGCGCGCGCGTGCGCGCGCTGGGGAAGCTCGGCATGCTCCTGGTGCAGAACGACGACGCGACGTGGTGCATCGACTTCGACGACAACACGGAGGCCGACCTGCCGGCGGCCGACTGCGAACTCGTCGAGGCGCAGGGCACGTCTCCCCTGAAAAGCGCCACGGGTGCCAAGGGCGAGACCGTCGAGTCCCTCGCCGCCCGACACGCCGAGCTCTCGACACAGCACGACGCCGCCCTGAAAGGGGAGGATTTCAAGGCCGCGGGCGAGCTGCTCACGGAGATGGACGCCGTCGACGCGACGCGGCGGAAGCTCGCGCGCGGCGACGGCAAGCAGGCGCGCGAGCGGGAGAAGACGGCGCACCAGCAGAAGCTCCTCGAGCTCCGGCGCCGGTACGAGAAGGAGGCCTCGGCCAAGATGAAGGAGGTGCAGGGCCGCGTCCTCGCGCTGGACCCGCGGCCCGTCGCGAGCTCGTAACAGCGGCTTCGGGCGTCGACGCGCGCCGATGGCCGGTTGTGTCCTCGGGCCTCCCGGCCGCCATCGGCTAATGCAGGTGCTTTGCAGCAGGGCGAGCAGTCCGACGCCTCGTCCGCCATTCCGCCCGTGTCCGCCCTGGTGTCCGCCCGGCTTACTCCTCGCTTCAAAGACTGCAACAACCTCATCAACAACCTGGCGGTGGCGACGAGGAGCTCACTCCGCCTCGGCTGCTCCTACGCCGTCGCGCGCCTGCTCGTCCACCACCTTAAGGCGCCGAACCGCGCCGCTCGATCGATTTTTTGACATGGGCGGCGGCCACCATGAGGCTCTGCCCGAGGGCCCCGCGACGCGGAAGGAGATGAGCGACGCGGGACTCCTCATCGCCTACCGGGACGCCTGCGCGCACCTCCTCATTCCCCTGAACAAGTGCGGCGCCGCGTCCCCAGGAGCGCGCCCGGACTGCGCGCGCGCCGCCGCGAGATGGGGACGCGGCCGCTCGCGCGGTCGCGCGCGCGCCGCGCGCGGCGCGCGGCCGCGGACCCGTTTTTCGCCGGTCGGCGCGGGGACGCCGCGTTTCGAGTCCCCTCGTCGTAGGTGCCGGCGCCAGACGTTCTACATGCCCTGGGAGTGCGGCCACTACCGCCACGAGTACGAGAAGTGCCAGTACGTGGAGTGGCTCAAGCGGAGCAAGGACGAGACGGTCGCGGCGCCGGCCATCGAGAAGGGGTACCCGAAGGCCCTCGACCACGGCCACGACGGCCACTAGTGTGTCGCGGGTTAAGTCTTCTTGAGGAAGGCGAAGGCCCGGGCGAGCGCGCCGGGGGGCTTCGCCGCCGGCTCCGGCGGCGGCGGCGGGTCGTCGGCGACGGCGAGGTCCCCGAGGCCGAGGTCGTCGCTGTCGTCGCTCTGGGCGCCGTACTCCTGGCCCGAGCCCCAGCTCTCGCCCGAGGAGTCGTCGCTGATGGCCGACGCGCCGCGGGGCCGCCGCGGCGGCGACGGCGGCGGCGGCGCGTCCGGCGCGCGCGCGAGGTCCAGGAGGGCGGAGACGTGGGCGACGGCCGCGCGCGAGATCTCGCGGACGTCGTAGCCGCCCTCGAGGACGGAGACGAGCTTCGCGGCCGGCGCCGCGGCCGCGACGAGCCTCGTGATCTCCGCGTAATCCCCGGGCGCGAGGTCCAGGCCGCCGATGGGGTCCTTGGCGAGGGCGTCGAAGCCCAGGGACACGATGACGAGGCCCGGGTCGAAGGTCGCCAGCGCCGGCAGGATCTTGTCCGCGAGGCACCGCCGCACGCCGCGGAGCCCCGCGCCCTTGGCGAGCGGGCAGTTGACGACGTTGCGCGCGACGCCCGTCTCGCCGGCGACCCTGGCGCCGTTGACGACCTTCGCGGAGCCCCGGGTGAGGCCCGTGCCGGGGTAGAAGTCGCCGCCGCCCTGGTGGAACGACGCGTAGAACAGCTCCGCGTCGTCGCGAAAATACGCCTCCGTGCCGTTGCCGTGGTGCACGTCCACGTCCACGACGGCGACGCGCCGCACGCCGTAGGTCTCCCGCGCGTGGAGCGCCGCGACGCCCACGTTGTTGAAGAGACAAAACCCCATGGCCTGCGTCGGCGTCGCGTGGTGGCCCGGCGGCCGCACGCACGCGAAGGCGTTGCCGTAGCCGTCCCGGAGCACGGCGTCGACGGCCCGCATCGCCCCGCCGCAGGACGCCAGCGCCGCCGCGCGCGACTTGGCCATGACCGCCGTGTCGTCGTCGATGGAGAGCATCGGCCGCCGTTTCTTGGTCCGCGCGGGGTCGAAGGGCGGCGCGCGCGCGTCGGCCTCGACGCGGTCGAAGAGGCCCTCGAGCCTGGCGACGTGCCGCTCGCTGTGGAAGCGCAGGAGGGCGTCCCGCGGCGCGTCGGCCGGGCAGGCATCGCGGGCCAGGTCTTTGCTGTCGCCATAGGCCGCGACGACGGCGGCCTCGATGGCGACGACGCGCTTCGGCTGCTCGGGGTGGTGCGCGATGTGGTGCCCCGCGCAGGCCGGATGGGTGATGAGCAGCGTCCGCGTGGCGTTCGTCGGCGCGGCGCTCGTCGGCGCGGCGTTCGCCATGGATTTGCGAGAACTCTGAGGCAGCCGCCGCTTCGGCTCGAAGACTGCCCCTGCATACGCAGGGGACTTAAGCTCGTCCCAGAGGCCGCGGTCGAAGTTATACAGGCTGCCACGATTTGTGTCAATTCCGACCTCGAGGGATACATCCCTACCTTGCAGACGGGCAGCTTGATCAACGGCGGAGCCGGGACGCTACGCTGCCCGCCCCGCCCCTTCGTCGGGCCCAGCCGGGCCTCTCGGCGGTCGGTCCCGGGCTCCGGCGCCCCGCGGCGCGGCGGCGCCCGTCGCTCGGCGCACCGCCCGGCGCGCACCAAAAAACGCAACCATGCGCATCGGCTCGGCCATCCGGAGCGGGTCGAGCCGCGGGCGCGTGCAGCCCGTGGAGTACGCGACGGGCCCGCCGCCCGCGGGGAAGCCGCGGCAGCACCCGGCGACGCGCCAGCGGCCGCGGTCCGCCGGCGCGACGCGGCGCGTGTCCGGCGACGGCAAGGGCGGGTGGCCGAGGACGTTCGCGCAGTTCGCGGGCTCCGGCGCGCGGCCGCAGAGCAGCTCCGGCGGCCGGGGCGCCTCCGGCGGCGGCGGCGGCGACCCGCTGCGGTCCGGCGGCGGCCCGCCGCGGCCCGCGAGCGCCGCGTCGGCGCGGAACGGGGGCGGCTACGCGCCGTCGCAGCCGCGGCCGACGTCCGCCAAAGCGTCCGCCGCGCCCGTGTCCGCGTGGCTCAACGGCCGCCACCCGGGAACACCCGACGTGCCCGGCAGCGCCGGCAGCAACCGGAACCGCCCGGGCTTCGGCAGACCGGGCTCCGCGAGCTCCGCGTCCAAGGGCCGCGACCCGGCGCCCGCTCAATCGTCGGAGCGCCGCGAGTACCGCCCCGGCGCCGCGAGCTCCCAGCGGCCGGGCCACAAGCCCGCGGGATCGTCCGGCTACGGCCAGTCCTACGACCGGCCCGCGTCGGCCCAGTCCCACGGCGCGCGCG
This sequence comes from Aureococcus anophagefferens, assembly GCF_000186865.1. Classification (NCBI taxonomy): domain Eukaryota; class Pelagophyceae; order Pelagomonadales; family Pelagomonadaceae; genus Aureococcus; species Aureococcus anophagefferens. Next base: position 3,423,665 of record NW_008705562.1, read on the forward strand.
GTGACCGCGACTGGGTCGTGCGCGCGGACCGCGATCGCGTCGACGCGACCGCCACCGAAACGTCGCACGCGCTGCTGCAGCAGCAGCAGCAGCAACGAGCTTTAGCGCAGCAGCGCGCGCTCGAGGACCGCGGCGCGAGGCCCTACGGCGCGCCCCCGGCGCGGCCCGGGTCTTCCAGCGGCGCGCCGCGCGCGACGTACGGCCAGGACAAGCCGCACCACGTCTACGGGTCCGGCGGCGCGCCCCCGCGGCCCTACAGCGCCGCGTCGGGCCGCGACGCCGCCGCGGCCAAGGCCGCGGCCTACCAGCGCGAGCAGCGCGACCGCGACCAGCAGTCCGGCGCGCTCCGGCCCCAGTCCGCGTCCGCCGCGCGGCCCCAGTCCGCGTCGTCGAACGCGCACGGCCAGCGGCTGCTCGTCGGCGGCACGTCCAGCGGCGCCTACCCGTCGAGCGGCGGCTACAGCACGCGGCCCCAATCGGCCCAGCCCACGGTGGGCCACCGGCCGGCCATGTCGGGCGCGGACGGCGGCCGCGCGGAGACGACGGGGTCGACGGCGAACGGCCTCGACGAGCCCAAGGTGTCCATGGGCGGCGCGACCGCGCCGGGGCTCCAGGGGGGCACGAACCGGCCCCAGTCCGCCGGCGGCGGCGTGCGCCAGTCGACGTCGGGCCGCGACGCGTACCACTGCGCGCCGGAGCAGCGCGAGTACCTCACGCGGCTGCTCGTGGGCTCCGTGCAGAACCGGCGGGGGCTGCCCGACTTCTACAGCTTCGGCAAGGTCATCGGCGTGGGGTCCTTCGGCACGGTGCGCATCGCCTGGCACAAGCTCACGGGCCAGAAGGTGGCCATCAAGACGTACGAGCGGTCGAAGATGAAGGACCCGCAGCAGTGGAAGCGCGTGCAGCAGGAGGCCAGGGTCATGGAGAAGCTCAGCGACTCGCCCCTCGTCTGCCGCTTCCTCGAGGCCTTCGAGACCATGGCGCCGCGGCGCGCGCACCTCATCATGGAGTTCCTGCCGGGCGGGAATCTGTGCTCGTACGTCAAGGCGAAGCGGAAGATCGCGGAGCCGGAGCTCCAGCCCCTGATGCTCCAGCTGGCGACGGCGCTCCACCACATGCACGAGCTGAACATCGTGCACCGCGACATCAAGCTCGAGAACATCCTGTTCCTCGACGAAAAGCGGACGATCGTCCGCGTCATCGACTTCGGGTTCTCGACGCGGTGCGCGCCGGACCGGCGGCTCCGCCTCTTCTGCGGCACGCCGTCCTACATGGCGCCGGAGATCGTGCGCCGCACGGAGTACCGCGGCAAGCCCATCGATCTGTGGTCCATCGGCGTCGTCGCGTACGCGTGCCTCGGCGGCCACTTCCCCTTCGCCGCGCGGTCCCAGCCCGAGCTCTACCGCAAGATTTTGCGGGGCACCTACCGGTTGCCCGAGGGCCTGAGCCCCAACGCCGTCGCGCTCCTGCAGGCCTGCATCGTCGTCGACGTGAACCGCCGCGTCACCGCGCCGGACCTCCGGCGCCACCCGTTCGTCGTCGCGGGCGCGTCCAACGGCACGTACCCGGGCGCGAATCTGGGGTCCCTCACGCGGTCCCAGAACCCCCAGGACGACGTGCGCCGCGAGGCCGTCGCGCGCATCGAGGCCCTCGGCGTCTCCCGCGACGCGCTCATCCAGGGCATCACGCGCGGCGAGCACACGCCCATCACTTCCTGCTACTACCTCCTCATGGACTCCATGGGCCTCCGCACGGGGCCGGGGCCCCACGGCTCCACGTCCCACGGCACCCTCAAGCACAACAACGAGAACGAGCTCCCGCAGGACGCGCAGGCCCCGGCGAAGCCCCACGCGCAGAAGGCCTGAAGCCCCGGCGCGGGCCGCGCGCGCCCCCCTGTGTCCGCGCGATCGCACGCGCCGCCCCCTTCCCTCCCCCCGCCCCCGCATCGGTCGGTCCCCCCGTCGTAGTACCCACTTAAGCAGTGCCGTCGTCGATCAAAGTGAGGCTCGAGGCATGATGCAGGTCTTGATGCCGCCAACTTGCAGCTCAGGACGACTCAGGCCGGCGGGTCGGCCGACCGCCGCCCGCGCCGAACAAGCGCTCCTCGTCGTGTCCCCAGCGCGCGATCGAGCCTCCTCTCCCTTCGTGGTCTCACTCTCGGACGCCCCGAGGCGAAGGCGATGCGCTGCAGCTCGTGCGCGAAGGAGTTCGCGGCGTCGCCGGCGGACGACGACGAGCCCGCCGTGCCGCCCCTGGAGCCGCAGGTCGACGACTCGTTCGTGGTCG
>NW_008705562.1:3426000-3453903 GCF_000186865.1 Aureococcus anophagefferens
GATGCGGCGCCAGCGGCGGCTCCGCCGCGCGGCCGCGGGCGCGATCCCCGGCGACGGCGCGGCCTGCGGCCGCTGCGCGGCGGCGACGGCCGCGCTCCTCGACGACCACGCGGCGTCGGCCCACGCGCGCGCGGCGCTCTACGTGCGGAGCGAGCGCGAGCACGCGCTCCGCGACGACGCCGCCGAGCCCGCGCGGACGCGGCGCCAGCGCCGCGACGGCGGCGCGGCGGCCCTCGAGCGCCGCGACGCGCTCGCCGAGGCCGTCGCGGCCGCGAAACGCGAGGCGCGGGCGACGCGCGCCGCGCGGACCGAGCTCGCGGCCGCCGCCGCGGCCCTGGACGCCGAGGAGGCCGCGTTCTTCGAGGCCGCGCGCGCCGTCGACGGCGAGCTCGACGGCCTCCGCGAGCGCGCGGCGGACCTCGTCGGCCGCGCGAACCGGCGCCGCGACCAGGACCGCACGCTCGACGACCTCGCCCGGAGCCTCGACGCGCTCGACGTCGACCGCGCGCCCTTCGACCGCGTCGACGCGTACGTCCGCGCGGCGTGCCGGCGGCTCGAGGCGCGGAGCGACGAGAAGAAGCTCGTCGGGACCTTCGTGCCGGACCCCGCCTAGGGGCCTCCTAACCCGAACTCGCGCGGACGACGGGCGTGGTCGCTACGATGCTTCTCTCTCTCTCGAGCCGCCCGGGATAAGCGTCGGGGTACCTCATGACGGGCTCTTCGATCGAGCGCCCGCCGCCCACCCACCTCCTGACCAATCATCTTTCGCCATCCGGGCAGTTGCCTTCAACTTGAAGGCTTCAAGTTGCTGGCCGGCTGTCTCTCATAGGGGCGGACAGTGAAGCCCGGGCGCTTCGGGGCCGCTTCGGCTGGGTCCGGTTCCCTGGATGGGTCGGGAGCAGTGCGCCGAGATGCTGGTTTAGTACAAGGACCTAATTTGGGTATGTTGCGTGAGGCCCGGCCTCACGCATCTCCGCCGAGTTTCGTGGCTGTACTAAATCAGGAACCCCGGGCACCGCGAATGCATGGTGCCGACAGCAGTGGTGGCGGCCCTCGACAAAGCGCTTCGGGACGTCGCGGGTCGACGCCAGGCGCCTCCCGTCGGCGCGGAATCACGTCGCCGCGCGTTCGGAACCGTTCCTGCGTACCCTGCGCCGCTACTCTGAGCCGCTGAGCCTTCGGCGCTGCTCGTGCGCGCCTGGAGCGCCCGCTCTGGTGAGGCTTCGGTGAGGCACTGGAACTAGATCGCTTCGCTGGGCGCTGCTGGGCGTCGCGCCGACGTGTCGAGTGTTCAGTGCACTCCCAGGTCGACCTACGAGGCGCGGGAACACGCGCTGCGCCTACCACTCGTGGCGTCTGCGCTGGCACAGGCGCGAGACGGGATTGGCGTTTCTCGCCTGGAAACGAGGCGATGGGCCACAACGCGTCCTCGCGGGCTACAGGCGTCGGACGGCTGCGCGATGGGTTCCGACGACATGTATATCGACTCGAGTGCGCCCACGCCAGCCCAAAGTTGCCGGAGCGCCTCGTACACGCGACCCCGTTTTGCCCGCGCGGGAGGAAAATCGAGACTTTGCGAGGTCGTAGCTCCGCGAGATTGAGGTCGATTTACGCGAACCCAGACTCTCTAAGTATCAGTTAGAAGTCGGCTATCCATCGCAAGTGACCGCAAGGTCGAACTCGACGGTCCACCGCCGGTCGACTTTCACTGTCCGCCCCTATCTCTCAAACACTGAACTTTTGTGGGACAACTCGGCTCTGGATCGAGTTTCTCTCAACCCACATTCTTGAGCCATCGCGCGCACCCGCGTCCCGTCCACGCCCGCGCCCCCCCCCCCTCGATCGCCTCGAACACTTCCGTCGCGAACGTTGATACCGAAATTCCCGTCCCGGCGGTCGAGCGACGAATTCGGCCGGAAATCGCTCTCCGCGGAAACGCCCCGGCGCGCCGCAGGCCATGACCAAGCGCCTCCTCCTCGCCCTGGCCGCGTGCGCCGGGCCGCGGGCCGCGGCCGCGTCGTGCTCCGTCGAGGAGTGCGAGTACCAGTACGACGGAATGTGCGACGTCGACGCGGGCTACTGCGCCTGCGACCCGCACGACTGCTCGTCCGTCGGGTCGATCCTCGGCTGCGAGGCGTGCGTCGCCGCGGGCGGCGAGTTCTGCGCCAAGGACGCGCTCTGCGCGGCGGCGGGCGAGGGGGCGAGCCTCGCGACGCTTCAGACGTTCTACAAGACGGCGACGTGCGACGCCGGCGACTACTCGACGTCGTGCCCGTCGCGCCCGCTCCCGGACCCCATGTACGACGCCGTCGCCTGGTACCTGGCCGCCATCAACGTCGAGGAGGTCTGGGCCTCGGGGATCACGGGCGCCGGCGTCACGGTCCTGATCAGCGACGACGGCGTCGACGCGTCGCACCCGGACCTCGCCAAGCTGAGCGTCGCGGACTCGTGCGACCACTACCTCAACGCCGCCGCGACCGATTCGCACGGCACGCACTGCGCGGCGCTCGCCGTCGGCTCGTCGAACGACCACTGCGGCGTCGGCGTCGCCTACGGCGCGTCGCTCGCGTCGTGCAGGACCCTGGGCGAGAGCGACGTCCACGACAACCCGACGGCCTTCGCCAAGGGCGACGTGAACTCGAACTCCTGGGGCGAGGACTCGTGCATCGTCGAATCGGACTACGACTACTACTACTACTACTACTACGACGCCCGCCGCCTCGAGGACGCCTGCCCCTTCTCCTCCGACGTCTACGACACGCCGTGCGCGGACCAGGGCAGCAAAAGAGAGCGAAATTCCCAACTTCAAAGGCTCATATCTCGGCCGGTTTCCACTCGTTTCGGCTGATTTTTGGACGAGCGATCATCTCTCGGAGCGGTCTCGACGCGTGGGCGCTTTTCCCGGAACGCGCGCGCGCGGAACACTCACGTTGAAGCGACGTTGAATCACCCTTTTGCTGCCCAGGCGCGGACGCCGCGTGCGCGGGCGCCGACTTCTCGCGCGCGGGGACGCTGGGCGAGGCCTGCAAGGAGGCCGTCGTCGCCTACTGCTCGGAGGGGCTCAAGTTCGAACACGACCGCGACGCGTGCCTCGACCTCGACCGCTACTACGTCGTCTGCTCGCACAACCAGATCGACGCCGCGGGCCAGGACGCGCTCAAGGCGGGCGTCGCCGACGGCCGCGGCGGCAAGGGCATCGTCTACGTCTTCGCGGCGGGGAACGAGTACACCGGCAACGGGAACACGAACTTCGAGGGCTACCTCAATTCCCGCTACGTCATGACCGTCGGCGCCGTCGGCGTGGACTTGCTCCACGCGTCCTACTCGTCCACGGGCGCGTCTGTCTTCGTCTCCGCGCCCGGCGGCGACCAGGGCGACGTCCGCGGCATGGTCACGGCGAACCCCGTCGCGTCGGGCACGAGCTGCGGCGACGCCACCGTGGGCACGTCCTACGCGACGCCCATCGTCAGCGGCGTCGCCGCGCTCATGCTCGAGGCGAACCCAGACCTGGGCTGGCGCGACGTCCAGGGCATCATAGCCACTACCTCCAAGCTCCCGGACGACGACGGCGACCTGCCGCGGTCCGTCAACGCCGCGGGCATCGGCCACAGCTACCAGTACGGCTTCGGCGTCGTCGACGCCGCCGCCGCCGTCGCCGCGGCGCGGACGTGGACGAACTACGGGCAGGAGGCCGTCCTCACGGCCATGGCGTCGCCGGGCCTCGGCATCGCCGACGACGGCGCCGCCGTCAGTTCGACGATCTCGGCCGCGGCCGACGCCGACTTCGAGGTCGAGGCCGTCGTCGTCATGCTCACGGTCGACCACCCGAATCGCGGCGACCTGAGGATCATCCTCGAGCGCGGCGGCGTCGAGTCGCTCCTCGCGCCGGAGTCCGACGAGGAAGGCGACGGCTACGACGACTGGAAGTACACGACCCTCCGCCACTGGGGCGAATCCGCGAACGGCGGCGGCGGCTGGACGCTCAAGGTCGCCGACGTGCGCGCGGAGGACGGGCCCGGCACCTTCGTCTCCTGGACCCTCCAGGTCCACGGCCACGCCTTCGCGCCGACGCCCAAGCCCACGCTCGCGCCCGTCGCGGCGCCCACGCCCAAGCCCGTCGCGGCGCCCGAGCCCACGCCCGAGCCCACGCCCAAGCCCACGCTCAAGCCCGTCGCCGCGCCCGAGCCCGCGCCCGAGCCGGAGCCGGACACGCTCGCGCCCGTCGCGGCGCCCACGCCCAAGCCCGTCGCGGCGCCCGAGCCCACGCCCAAGCCCGTCGCGGCGCCCGAGCCCACGCCCAAGCCCGTCGCGGCGCCCGAGCCCACGCCCAAGCCCGTCGCGGCGCCCGAGCCCACGCCCAAGCCCGTCGCGGCGCCCGAGCCCACGCCGCCGGCGGACGAAGAAGAAGAGCACCACGACGACCACGACGGCCACGGCCACGACGAGGACGACCACGGCGACGAGCTCGACGAGGCGGAGCACGCCGCTGTCGACTGCGTCGCGGCGAACTGCCCCGAGGGCTTCGACACGGAGTACTACTCCTACTCGTACCTGGGCGACGACGACTGGTTCGACGGCACCTGCGGCTCCGTCGAGGGCGCGCTCGACTTCACGTTCCTCTGCCAGAGCGCGGACGCGACGTGCGGCGAGTGCCAGAGCGCGGTGCGCGCCTACTCGGAGCTCCTCTGGGAGACGCAGGCCGCGGCCGTCGGCCTCGACTGCGACCTCGACTGCCCGGCCTACGGCGCCGCGGCCGAAGACACCCACGACGACCACGACGGTCACGACCACGGCGACGCGGCGCCCGAGGAGTCCGACGGCGCCGCCAAGATCGGCGCCGCGGCCGCGTCCGCCCTCGCGGCCGCCTTCGCGCTCCTCTGAGCCCGGACCGCGCGAGTGACCAAGAAGAAAAAGCAAGCGCCGACGCCGCCGCCACGCCGCGCGTCGAGGGGGCGCCGTTCGATGAGCCGCGCCCGGAGAGACAAAACCCACATCCTGCCTGTCTGCACATACACATAACCAACCTACTAGTAAGGCGGCGAACTTTGAAAGGCAAGGCGCCGCTCGCGGTCCTTAGTCCTAGCACGCCTTCTCGCGGTTCGCGCCGTGTTTCCGCTCGTGGGCGCGGCGCCACGCGCCGTAGACCTGGGGCAGCGCGACGACGGCGGCGGCGCGCGCGATCGCGGCCGGGTCCGCGCGCGCCGCGTCGGCGCCGAGCGCGAGGTAGACGCCGACCTCCAAGAAGCAGATGGACGCGCCGAGGAAGTCGCCCATGACGCCGCCGAGCACGGACCGGCCGTACTCGCCGGCGGCTAGAGTGCCGATAGCCGTCACCGACAACACCCTCGTCGCGGCGCCGCGCGGGAGCACGCCGAAGGCGATGGCCGCCGCGGAGAGCATTGCAAAGACCACGCGGCCGGGGCCTAGGAGCCGCCGGCTGTCGCCGAACCAGTTGTAGTACTCGCCCTTGGCGTCCTCGTCGTCCACAACATAATCGTAGAAGAAGACGAGCGGCGCCGACGACGCGCGCGATAGGCCCTGGGCGACGACGATCGCCGGGCCGGCGCCGGCGGACGCGCCGAGCGCCCAGACCGACGGCGCCGCGCCGAGGCGCGCGATGGCCGCGCACTTGGCGATGACCCAGAAGCCGCCGCCCATGGTCGCGTAGGAGCCGTTGCGGCTGTCGCGCATGATCTTCATGATCTGGGCCTTCGTCCAGCCGCCGCCGAAGCCGTCGAGCGTGTCGCAGAGGCCGTCCTCGTGGAAGCAGCCCGTCAACCAGAGCGTGCCGCCGCCCGAGAGCGCCGCGGCGACGAGCGGCGCGAAGAGCGACGCGGCGGCGTCGTAGAGCGCCGCGGCCCAGGCGCCGACGACGCAGGAGCCCAGCAGCGGGAAGTACGCCAACGACCGCATCAAGTAGCCCGGGTGGTGGTCGCACCAGCCGGGGCACGGCAGCCGCGTGAGGAACATGATCGCCGTCCAGAGGCAGCGCGCCTCGTCGCGCGGCCGCGCCTCGAACTCCTCGAGCGGCGTGCGCACGGCCGTGCCCGTGCCGCGGCTCGACACCTCGCCCTTGTCGAGCACGCTCGTGTCGCCGGCGCCGAAGCCGTCGGCGCTCGCCTCGCGGATGTCGCCGCCGCCCTCGTATTTAGCGCGCATGGCCGCCGCCGTGGGCTGGCCCAACGCGTTGTTGGGCGCCATTTCGTGATCGGTGCGAGCTACAACATACGCTGCGATTCAGCGAGCTCTTCAACTTGAACAGCACTGTGGCAAATTACACGATATGGACGCGCTCGATGCCACTTCGGACGCCGCCTCCGACGTGCGCTGCAGCAGCGCGATGACCCCGGCGGAGGTCGCCGTCGACGGCAGCGACGACGACGCCACGCCACACACGCAGCGGCTCCCACGAACACTCCTCCTTCTTTATGCCGTCGCGGCGTTCGAGTTCACCTTCCCGGACACGGCCAACGCGCAGCGGCTCAACGGGTCCGGCGTGCCCCAGGCGACGCAGCTCGCCATGTACGCGACGGGCTTCGCCACGTCGTCGCTGAAGCCGCTCTACGGCGCGGCCGTCGACGCCGCGGGCTTCCGGCTCGGCCGCGGCGCGGGCGCGCGGCTCGTCTACGGCCTCGCCGCGGGCGGCGCCGTCGCCTGCCACCTCTGGTTCGCGGGCGCGACGACGCCGCGCGCGCTTTTCGCCAGCTACGTCGCCCTGAGCGGCTTCCAGGCCTGCGGCGAGATGGTGCTCTCGGCGCGGCTCGCCGACGCCGTCGCCGCCGGCGCGGCCGCGCCCCGCGCGCAGGCCGCGGCGACGGCCGCGCGCTGGGCCGGGAGCCTCGCCGCCGCCGCGGCGACGCTCCGCATGTACCGCTGCGGCCGCGGCGCGCCGCCGCGCGCCGCGCCGATCCTCCGGCTCGCGGCCGCGCCCGCCGCGGCGGGCGCGGCCGTCGTCGCCGTCGAGCACGTCCTCGCGCGCGGCGGCGACGCGGCGGTGCCGCGGGCGGGCCCGCTCCGGCCGGGCCGCGTCGTCCTCGCGGCGCTCGCCCAGGCGCTCGTCGTCTGGGTCGGCGCGCGGACGTCCGCGGTGCCGCGGGCCGTCTGGCGCGCCGTCCTCGGCGCGCTCGCGGCCGCGGCCGCGGCCGCGGCGGCGTTCGCGCTGGCGCCGCGAAAGACGGCGCCCGACGCGCTCGCGTCGCCGCTCCTCGGCGCGCGGCCGCGCGCGGCCGTCGACGCCGCGGTTCTGGCGCCCGCGGTCTTTCTGTTCGCGCTGGAGGCCGCGCCGTCGGCGAACGAGACGCTCGACAACGTCGTCTTCTGGCTCTTCTTCGCCGAAAAGCCCTGCGTGACGCAGTACGTGAGCCTCGCGTCGACGGCCGCGTCCCTCGCGGCCTGCGGCGCCTACGCGGGCCTCCGGAGGCTCCGGCCCTTTGGCGACCGCGCGGCGCTCTTCCTCTTCGCGCCGCTCGCGGCCGCGGCGTCGCTCGCGCGCGCGCCCCTCGCGCGCGCGCGGCCTCTGGGCGCGTCCGCCGGCGGCGTCCGGCGGCTCTGCGGCCTCGGCCGCGCGGACTACGCCGTCGCCGCGTCGGCCGTCGACGCGTTCTTCGGCGAGCTCTTGGTGCTCGCGGCGTCGACGCTCGCGCTCGCGCGCGCCGCGGAGTTCGGGCCGGGCCGGCGCGGCGCGGCCTACGGCGCCTACCTCGCGCTCTTCGACGCCGGCGCCAGCGTCTCGGGCTGGATCGCCGCGGGCATGGTCGCGGACGCGGGCATCGCCTACGGCGACTTCCGGAAGGCGCCGCGCTTCGCGGCCGTCTGCGCGGCCTGCGCCCTCGCGCCCCTCGCCGTCCTGCCCTTCGTGCGGCCCGCGAAGCGCAAGGCGTAACTTCGTCGGAAGCGCGAGGCCATAACCTAGGCGTCGCTTAGGGCCATGGCCTCCGCGAGCGTGCCCGCGCCCAGGAGCGCCGCGGCGGATCGCGCGAGCGGGAGCGCCAGGACGGCGCCGCTCGCCTCGCCTAATCGCAGCGCCATGTCCAACGCCGGCTTCGCGGCGAGCTCGCGCGCCAGGATGGCGCCGCCCGCGGCCGCGCCGGGCTCCTCGGCGAGCGCCGCCGCGAAGAGCATGCGGTCGCGGCTTTCGGGGAACATCTTCCGCGCGCAGAGCGCCGCCACGGCGGAAATCGACCCGTCGACGAGCGTCACGACGCCCGCCGCGCGCGCGGCCGCGTAGGCGCCGACCATGGCCGCGATCTCGAAGCCGCCGAGGCGCCGGAGCGCCTCGCGGGGCGCGAGGCCGGCTCCGTGGAACGCGAGCGCGCGTCGCACGGTGTCGACCTTGTGCGCGAGGCCTTGGTCGTCGAGGCCCGTGCCGCGGCCGCAGCACACCGCGGCGTCCTCGCCCGTCAGCGCCGCGAGCAGGGCCGCCGCGGCCGTCGTGTTGCCGATGCCGACCTCGCCGACGGCGACGCACACCGCGCCGCGCGCCGCCGCGGCGGTCAGCGCGTCCCCGCCGGCTCGCAGCGCCGCCGCGAGCGCGTCGTCGTCCATCGCGTCGCCGCTCCGGAAGTCCGCCGTGCCGCGAGCGACCTTGCGGTGCTCCACGACGACGTCGCCGACGCCCTCGACGCGGCTCAGGTCTCCCGCGACGCCGACGTCCACGACGACGAGCTGCGCGTTCGCGGCGCGCGCGAGCGTCGCGGTGCAGGACACGCCCGCGGCGAGCGCACGGAAGACGGCCTGCGTCGCCGACGCCGGGTACGGCGACAGCGACTCGTCCGCGAGCTTGGCGCCGTGGTCGCCGGCGAAGACGACGACGGTCGCCGGCTCCGCGGTCGGCGCGAGCGTCCTTTGCGCCACGCACAGGGTGATGGCCCAGTCCTCGAGCACGCCGAGCGAACCCGGCGGCTTCGCGAGCGCCGCGAGGCGCTCGGTGGCGGCGCGGCGCCAGTGAGCCGCGTCTCCGTCGTACGCGGACATTGGGTTGCACGCAGTCAAAAACGCGAGCAAGCCTGATGCTCTCGTATGCAGCACAGTCAGAAGCGCGCAATGCGTCGAATTGCGAGACACAGCAGTCAAAAGTGCGCAAGCAGCGAGCTGCGAGACACAGCAGTCAAATGTGCGCAAGCAGCGAGCTGCCGCAAGACATCGTGCCCTTGCCACTCTTCGAACTCGGGTTGATGGTGAACCAGCTTTTCGTCAAGATGCGAAAAACTCCATCGAGTGCCAATCTCGAGTGCCATCCAGGTCTGAGGCTGCCCGAGAGAGCTTCAAACCATGCGCGTCGTGCTCGCCCTGTCCCTGCTGTCGAGCGCCGCCGCGGGCGTCGCCCAGGTGGACTACTTCTTCGGCAGCAAATGACCCGGGTGCGAGGCCTTCGGCGGCGGCGCGCCGCCGCGTCCGACCATTCCGTCCCGTCCGCGCATGCGATGCCGCGCGCCGCAGGTGACTACCCGAAGCTCTACGCGGCCTTCGCCTCGGACCCGAACACGAACTTCACGAAGCCCGGGCCCGCGGTTCCTTGACCCCGACGGCGCGTGCGTCCACGAGGCGGACTGCGACTGGGAGAAGTGGACGGTCTACGTCGTCGAGCCCATGGCCGTCGCGGACGCAGTGGCCTTCGTCGCCTGCATGGACACGTCCAACGCCACCGACGCGTCGTCGGCGACCCGGGGCTGCGCGGCCGCGGCCTTCGACGCCGCGAAGACCTGCCACGACGGCGACGACGGCCGCGCGCTCCTCGCCGCGGCCGCGGCGCGCTACGCGGCGGCCGTCGCCGGCGAGGCGCACCAGTTCATCCCGGACGTCTTCATCAACGGAGAGCATCAGATACCGGCGTACTCCTACGACCGCCTCGTGCCCGCGATCTGCGCCGCGGGCAGCACGGCCTCGGTCTGCTAGGCTCGCGCCGCCGCGGACGACGCCGACGCCGCGCGCGCCATATGACCGCCGCGCGGAGGGGAACTCCGCGCGGCGCGACCGCGTCCGCGCGCCGCCGATCGCGCCGCCGACGCATAGGTTGAAGTCGATCGTTCCTTCGAGGCTGCCCGCTTCCGATTCGACGACCATGGTGCGCGCGTTCCTGGGCCTCGCGCTGGTCGTCGCGCGCCTCGCGGCGGCCTACCCGCGGACCTGCGCGACGGCGCGGACCCGGGGCCTGAGCTGCGCGGACCACAACGTGACGACGCGCGACGGCTACGTCCTCGAGACGCACACGGTCTGGAACGCGCGCGTCGCGTCGCCCGCCCGCGTCGTCGTGCTCCAGCACGGGCTCATCGATTCGTCGGAGACCTGGGTCGCCAACTACGGCGGCGAGAGCCTCGCCCGCCAGCTCGCGGACGACGGCTGGCTGGTCTACCTCGCGAACTCGCGCGGCCGCCCGCCGTACCGCCACGCGACGCTCGGCCCCGACGACGCCGCGTTCTGGGCCTTCTCCTGGGACGAGATGGCGGCGCTGGACAGCGTCCTGTGGCGGCGACGATTTTCGAGAGAGTTTGACCGGGGAAACGAAGAGACATCGTTACCGACATGCTCGGTAGGCGCTGGACCTCCCCGCGACGGTGGACCGCGCGCTCCGCGCCGCGAACGCGACGCGCGCGTCCCGGGGTGGCGCTACGAGTGGACCCGGCCGGCGCGACGCCGCGCGCCGCGCGACGCCGCGCCGCGTCCGCCGCGACGACGGCGCCGAGCGCCGTCGATCCGTCCAAAAATCGCGGACATCCGTCGCGATCGCGCCGAGCGGCGCGCGGTTTCGCGGGACCGCGCGCGCGGCCGTCGGGGTTTGGGCGGTTTCGCCGTTTTCTGGACGTTGGAGCTCGGGGGCTCGGCGTTCGTGATTTCTATAAGGTGCGCCCGCCGGGGGCACGGCTCCCGGAGCCCGTCGGGAGGGCGTCCGGGCGAAAACTCAAGCACCGCGGCGACTCCCGTCGACGGCTACGGCCACGGCGACTTCATCTGGAGCCTCGACGCGGGGACGATCCTCTTCCCCCAGGTCGCCGCGCGTCTGGACCGGGGAGTAAAAAACTAACGTTCGGGGGGCACGACGACGCGCCGCAGGCGGCGCACGCGCGTCGCCGCGTCGAAGCCGAGGCCGCACCGGTCCCGCGCGGCCGTCGCCGCCTCGTGGAGCCGCGCGCGGTCCAGGGGCGCCGTCGCCGCGAGGAGGAGCGCGTTGCCGGAGTGGGCCGAGAAGCCGAGGGCCTCCGTGCGGAAGCATCCGCGGGCGAAGTGCGCGTCGTAGGCGGCCTCGGCGGCCGCGAGCGCCGCGGCCCGCGTCGCGCCGCCGAGGTGGAGGTTGTGCACCAGGGCGCCCCCCGGCCGCAGGGGCAGCGCCTCGAGGAAGGGCGCCCCGTAGAACGCCGCGGGGCACGCGTTGTCGCCGTCGAAGACGTCGATGAACACGCAGTCGAAGGGCTCGCCGTCGTACTTCGCGACGAAGTCGACGCCGTCGCCGACGACGACGGCGCCGCGCGGCGTACCGGGGACCGCGGCGGCGACGGCCGCGTCCACATCCACGGAGACGTGCGTCGAGTCCGGCGCGACGGCCTCCAGAAACCGGGGCAGCGCGCCCGCGCCGTGGCCGAGGTGGAGGAAGCGGGGCGCGGGCCGGTCGCCGAGGACCGCGAGCGCGAGCGCCGCCGCGGACTTGAGGTGCTCGGCGTGGAGGAGCCGCGCGTCGCGGTTCACGATGCCGTGGTAGATGGACCGCCCGTCCGGGAAGCGCAGGCCGACGGTGCGCCAGCCGTTGCGCCGCTCCCGGACCTCGAGCGTCGCGTTCTCGAAGCACGACGACGGCGCCGCGGACACGAGCGCCGCGTCCTTCGCGGGCCCCGCGTTCCGCCAGCTCGCGAGCGCGTCCGCGTCGTCGTCCGCGGGCGCGTGGCGCGCCGCGCCGTCCAAGATCGCCGCGACGCCCGGCAGCTTCGTCGGCCCGTAGAACCCGGCCTTGCGCGGCTCCTGGGCGTCCCAGAGCTCCTGGGCGTGGCCGCCGGGCGTCGCCGAGAGCACCAAGCGCTCGACGCCCGCGTCGTGCACGAGGTAGAGCCCGCGAGCCGCGAGCTTCCCGGCGGGGTCGTCCGCGGACGCCGCGAAGTCGTCGAGTAACGCGTCGGGCAGCGCCGCGCGGCCGTCGTTGCCGACGCCGCGGCCCACGAGGTAGCGCCTCTGGCCGTCGGCGCCTAAAGCCATGGGCAGCGGCGGCATGATCTCCACCGTCTCGAAGCCCAAGCTCCGCCAGTTCGCGCCGCCGCCCCAGTCGCGGTCGATGTTCGTCACGAGGTCGTCGAACGGCCGGTCCCGCGCGAAGGCCTTGATGAGCTTGCTGATGCCGCCGACGACGCGCGCGTCGCGCAAGGCGCAGAAGCGCAGGAGCTCGTGCGTGCGCCGGGCCGCGCCGGCCCGCTTCACGAGCTTTCTTTTGGTAAAGGTGGCCACCGCGACGAGCTCGTCCTCGAGGTAGAGCCCGTAGGCGTACTTGGCGTTCGTCGCCCGCCAGAGGTGGTTCGCCTCGAGGAACGCGCGCGCGACGTCCTTGTCCACGGTTTTGGCGCGCGTCTTCCGCGCGAAGACGCGGCGCGTCGACGCCGCGCCGAGCCGCGCGAGGAGCCGCGCGCGCGCGATGTCGCCCCGGCCGCGCCACGTGTCCTCGTGGAGGTGGATGATCTCGCCGCCGCGCGCCGCGCGCGCGTTCGTCAACCGCGCGGACGCTCCGGGGTCCGAGCAGCCCTCGAGGCTCCGCGGCGACGGCACGAGCCGCAGCGCGAGGTCGTCGCCGAACGCGAGGATTTTCGAGCGCGCGTCCTGCGCCTCGCAGCGCCAGTCGACGCCGTGCGACGCCAGCCAGGCCTCGACCTCGCGCACGTATGGTGGTGCTGCTGCTTCGGGCGTCATCGCCGGCGCCTCCCGGGCCGCCGAGGCTGCTGCTTCGGGCGTCGTCGCCGGCGCCTCCCGGGCCACCGACGTCGCCGCCAACGCGCTGCGGCGCGGGACGCGATGCGGCGGCTGCAGCGCCGCGCATGCACCGAGGAGAAATATGCATGCAAGCATCGCGAACGTCGAGCGCTAGTTGCAGAGCGTCATCGTCGCCTTCTCGCCCTTCAACCACTTCTTTGAGGTCAAGAAGCGGTTGCGCCCATCCATGCGTGATGGCATTGATGTCGCGATTCGATGGGCAGCATTATTGCCGAGCTTTTGGAACACGCTGGGCTCATGGCCTGACATCAGTAAATTCTTCTGCACAGAGGCAGCCCAGATGAGCGCCATGGCCTGAGACATCAGTAAATTCTTCTGCACAGAGGCAGCCGACATGAGCGCCGAGCGACCGTGGCGCGTCTATGCGGCCTGCGTGCTCGTGCAGCTCAATTTCGCCGTCGGCGCCGTCGTCGCCGCGCTCGGCCTGCCGCTCATCCATCCCATGTGCTTCGCGCTCATCCGCGAGGCGAGCGCCGCGGCGCTGCTGCTGCTTTGGGCGCGCGCGACGACCACGCCGCGGGAGCGGCGCGTCGCCGCGGACTGGCGCGTGCTCTGCCGCGTCGGCGCCTGCGCCGCCGCGACGCAGCTCCTCGCGCTCGTCGGTCTGAAGCTCTCGTCGAACCCGACGGTCTTCGCGCTCTACCAGCCGGCGCAGCCCGCGCTCGTCGCCGCGGCGTCCGTGCTCCTCCGCTGGGAGGCTTTCGACGCGACGCGCGCCGCTGGCGTATTCATCGCCTGCGGCGGCTGCGCGCTCGCGGCCTTCGCGACGCTCGACGGCCGCGCGGGCGCCCGGTCCGGGGACCTCGCGGGCCACGCGCTCTTCGCCGGCGCCGCCGTCGCGGGCGCCGCCTTCCAGCTCTGCTCCAAGCCCGCCGTCGCCAAGTATCCCCCGGCGCGGCGGCCCGCGTCGCGACGTCGGCCGGGAAAGAGATTCGTCGTCGCCCGAACGAGAGTCGCGAGAGACGCGATCCGAAAGCTCGCGCGCGCGCCAGGTCGTCGTCGCCGCGGCGTCCTACGCGCTCGCGGCGTGCTGCACGGCCGCGGCCGCCGCGGGCCTCGCGGCCGCGCCGGGCGACGTCGGCGCCTGGCTCTGCCCGGACTGCGACGGCTTCTGGCGCGTGCCCGCGTCGGCGCTGCCGGCGCTGTTGTGGTGGATCTTCATGAGCACCGTGCTGAACTACGCGCTCATGCTCTGGGCCGTCGCCGCGTCGTCGCCGACGCTCGTCACGGCGTTCTCCGCGCTGCAGCCCGTCGCCGCCGCGGGCGTCACGCTCGCCGTGCTCGCGTCGCGCCCGCGCTTTCGCTGCCGCGGCGCGGCCGACGCGCGCTGCCTGCGGCCGCCCGCGGCCTCCGACGGGCTCGCCGCGGCGCTCGTCATCGCCGGCCTCTCCCTCGTCGTCCGCACGGAGCTCCGCGCGACGCGGCGGCCGCGCGCGGACTACGTCGGCGTCGAACTCGAGGAGCGTTAGCCATCGAGGGGCAACCGCGCGAGGTCCGCCGCGACGGCGGAAACGTGGTCCGGCGTCGCGCGCGCGCGCCGCTGGAGGTCGTAGAAGACGGGCGCGGCGACGGCGATGGCGTGGTCGCCGCCCGCGGCCTTGGCCGCGCGCGACCGCCGCGCGGCCTCGCCGCCGCGGCCGCCGAACGCGTCGAAGAGGCGCCGCGCGTCGAAGGGCGCCGCGGACGTCGCGCCCGGGTCCAGCGCCAGGAGGAGCAGGCCGCGGTTCATCGTGTTGTAGTCGTCGGAGTCGACCGCGAGCTCGCTCCCCGTCAGCGCGCCCGCGAGGATCTCCACGAGGAGGCAGAGCAGCGCGCCCTTGGTCCCGCCGACGGGCAGCTGGGCGCCGGACTCGAGGGCTTCGGCGGCGTCGACCGTGGGCTCGCCCCGCGCGTCGACGGCGACGCCGGCCGCGAGCGGCGCGCCCGCGGCGGCCGCGACCTCGATCGCGGCGCGCGAGCTCGCCGCGAGGGCCAGGTCGACGACGACGGGCGGCTCGCCGCGGCCCCGCGGCGCCGCGTAGGCCACGGGATTCGTGCCCAACACGCGCGTCGCGTCGCCGGCGCCCGGCGCGGCGAGGTACGCCGGCGTGTTGGCGCAGGCGACGGCGACGAGGCCGTGGTCGGCCGCGAGGCGCTCGCAGGTCGGCCCGAGCCTGTGTGGAAATCAAATCTTCAACCCGACTTCAATGTGAGCGTATGCGACGGTTTCGACGCGAGCTCTTCTTCTATGCTTCGAGAACTCGACGAGAGCAATCGATTCGTCCAAAAATCAGCCGAATCGACGTCGATTTGACCGAGATAGAGAGTTCTGAAGTTTGGCCCCGACGTCCCAGCTCACTGGTTGATTTCCACACAGGCCCGAGCCGCCCGGAGATGGACCGCGTGTTCGTGATGGCCGCGACGGCCGCGCCCTTGGCCCCGGCCAGGCTCGCGAGCGCGGCCGCCGCCGCCCGGAGCGGCTCGAAGGCGAGGCCGCCGCCGCCGTCGACGCGGACGACGCCGCCCCGGACGGTCGCGGCGACGGCGGGCGCCGCCGCGACGGCGCCCCGCGCGATTGCGTCGCAGATCTCCGCGGCGCGCCGGAGGCCGTGCGCGGGCTTGCCGTCGACCTCCGCGGCGACGAGCGCCGCCGCCGCCGCCGCGGCCTGGCCCGCGGCCGAGCCCGCGGCCGCGAACGCGCGGACCGCGAGGGCCCGCGCGGCCGACGCCGCCAGGGACACGCGGACCCAGCCCGCGTCCGGCGGCCCGTCGCCGTCGTCGAGCATCGTCGCGCGCCACATGAGCCGCTCGCCCGCGCGCTCCGGCGGCACCTCCGTCGCGGCGTGCATCGTCCGCAGGTTGTCCCACACGACAAAGTCGCCGGGCCGCCACCGGTGCTCGTGCACGTAGGCCGCGCGCGTCGCGTGCGCCGCGAGGCCGTCGACGACGTCGCGCGAGCCGTCGAGAACGCCGCGGTCGTCGAGCACGGCCTCGACGACGTGCGGCGCGAGGTACAGCGCGTCGCCCTCGCAGAGCGCGTGGACCGCCGGCGCGCGCAGCGCCGCCCTCCGCGACGCCGAGAGCGCGGCCCCGCCGCTCCGCGAGTAGCGCGCGAAGGAGTCGGCCAGGTAGGCGTAGGAGTGCGCGCAGCGGAGCCCCTCGAGGCGCGCGCGCAGCGGCGCCGGCGCGTCCTCGAGCGCCGCGACGGTCGACGCGAAGACCGTGCGGCCGACGCCGTCCGGCGGCGACGCGACGCAGTACATGCACGACGCGCGCGGCCGCGGGCTCCGGAAGGACTGGTCTGTGTGCCAGCTCGGCCGCCCCGTCTTCTCGTCGAAGCGCCAGTCCGCGGGGGTCTCGCCGCGGAAGACCTCGGACGACGGCACGGTCGAGAACGCGTGGACGCGCGCGTCGCCGTCGAGCAGCGACTCGTAGGCGCCGTCCGCGGGGCTGGCCTCGACGGCGCCGAAGGTCGACGCGAGCGCGACCATCTCGTCCTTCGCGAGGCCCTCCAGGCCGCGCACGAGCAGCAGGCCGCGCGACGCCGCGAACGCGCGGCGCAGCGCGCGCGACGTCTCGTCGCGGCCGATGTCGCGCCGCCGGAGGCCGACGACCTCGAGGCCCAGCGCGGGGCCCAGCGGCCGGAACTCGAGCGCCGGCGCGGCGCTCTCGGCGTCGGCCTCGAGCGGACTCGGACAGCTCGGCTGTGTTTGCGGCAAGGCCAGAGCTGCATCGAGGGCCTCCCGCTCCGCCGCCGCGGCGTCCTTGGCCGCCGCGAGCGCTGCATCGAGGGCCTTGCGCTCCGCCGCCGCCGCGTCCCTGGCCGCCGCGAGCGCCGGCGCGACGCTATCGGCATCGAGAGCCTTGCGCTCCGCCGCCGCGGCGTCCTGGGCCGCCGCGGGCGCCGGCGCGACGCTGTCGAAGTCGGCCTCGAGGGCCTTGCGCTCCGCCGCCGCGGCGTCCTTGGCCGCCGCGAGCGCCGGCGCGACGCTGTCGAAGTCGGCCTCGAGGGCCTTTCGCTCCGCCGCCGCGGCGTCCTTGGCCGCCGCGAGCGCCGCCACGAGCTCCGCGACCTCGGCCGCGAGCGCGTCGCGCTCCGGCGCTGCTCCCGCCGGTTCACGCGTCTCGGCTTGGGCCGGCCTGACCGCATACCGCGCCCCCGTTGGGTCCCACTTGGCCTTGGACTCGAGCGCCGCCGCCGCCGCCGCCGGGTCCCGCTGCTCGGTTTGGGCCGGGAACTCGAGCGCCGCCGCCGCCGCCGCCGGGTCCCGCTGCTCGGCTTGGGCGTCGTCATTTTGGGCCGGCTTGCGCGCATACCGCGCGCCCGTTGGGTCCCACTTGGTTTTGGCGCGAACGATCACTGCCGCGCAGAGCAGCAACGACCGCAGCATGACTGCGACAAGCGCCGCGCTGCTGCGAGACGCTGCGCTGCGCTGTGCGCCTTTGGCGCGCTGCTGCGACGCGCTGCTGCGACGTGCGCTGCAACGCGCTGCTGCGACGCGCCGCTGCTCACAGCACCGCAGGGCTCGGAGACTCTCGGAGCCTCAAATCTGCCTCAGCCGCCGAGGTCAAGGTGCACATCCGGGGGCTCGGCGCCCAGTGGCAGTTTTTGCGATGGCCCGTGCGCGCGAACGCGGCCGTCCCTATGCCCCAGACTTCGCAGACCGCTAGGGGACCTCCCTGAGAGTGCGTGTGCAGCGTATCGACGTGCGGGAAGTCGAACGCGTCGCGAAACGAGCCCGTGCGCTCCGCAGTGCAAACCAGTGGAGGTCGGTCGACGGGACCGCCTTCCGCGCCGCGCGCGACTACGGCGGCTGCTCCGAGCGTTTCGGAGGGTGCACGAATGTACTGCGGACGGGGCGCGACGTCGAACATCGTCCCGACGCACGTATTTCGACCGCGGACTGGCGCTCAAAGCGCGCAGCGAGACGCTGGCGGGCGAGTTCGCATCGATGACGGCGGTTCCAACGATCTCTGGCTGCTGCGGAGGTCGACGTCATCTGCCACAAGACCTGCGAGGCGAGGCGCGCGAGCCTGGGACCCGTCGACGGCCCGCGACACGCCGACGGTTTCGGGGTCGTTTTCGGTGCCCGAGACGCGTTTTTTTCGCCGACGAGAAAACGCTGCCGTCGCGCGGTCTTTTTGGTCAGACCGTCGCGTATGATCATGGCGACGTGCGCGCGGCCCTTTAGAGCGCCGAAAACGACTCCCATGGCGTCGCGTAAGTGTCGGTTTTGGCTGGATTTCCTCTAGGGATCGGACGAACGCCATCCGATCGCTGCAACACCCTCACCGTTGGGCGTGAGACTTTGCTGGGGCCTTCCTTAGACGTACCCGCCGGTGTTGACCGAGTTTGGGGAATAGGGACGGCCGCGTTCGCGCGCACGGGCCGACGGCGCCCGCCGAGCCCCCGGCTGGTGCACGGCATGTGGCGCGCGCTAAATCCGAGGTGTTATCGAGGTGTGTCCGCTCTCGGGCTGGTCCGCCCATCTCCCGGCCCCCGGGGCGGGGCGCCACTCCAGGGAGCGTCCCAAAACCGGTGACAGAGCACCATGCGGTCGTCGGTGAACTTCCACGGGCACATGTACACGGCGGTCTTCGACTCCATGGAGTCGTCGCTCCGCGACGCCGTGCGGCGCGAGCTCATGACCCAGGACGAGCTGGCGACGCAGCGGAAGCGCGAGGCGCAGACGCGGTCCAAGGTGCACCTGCCCGTGAGCGAGTTCTACGCGGAGACGCGCTTCTACCGCGGCAAGGGGGGCCAGACGGGCACGATGCGGCGCCAGATCGACGACCGGCTCGACGACGAGTACGCGTGCTCCTGCGGCGCCAAGTGCGACGGCGACGTGGCCGTCATCCGCTGCCTGACCTGCGCCAAGTTCGACCCCGGCGGCCGGGGCCACTACTGCGGCGCCTGCTTCCGCGCGCGGCACCCCGGCCACCGCGCGAGGCACGCGTGGGTCGAGATCCGGGCCTCGGAGCACCTCGGCCGCCAGCTGCGCTACCGCAACAAGCTCGCGGAGCACCAGGTCTTCGGCGACGAGATCGCCAACGTGCTGACGACGATGAAGAAGGAGACGTCGGCGCTGCGGAAGATGCAGGCGGACGACGCGACGGCGAAGCTGGTCCGCGAGGTCGACGCCAAGGTCCACGACGTCAACGTGCGCGCGTCGCGCCTGCGGCGCGCCCTGCGGGCGCCGGCGCTGCGGCCCCTGTCGGAGATCTCCGGCGGCCCTTTAGCCGAGGGGAACCTCGTGACCAAGGGGCTTTTGGCGCTCTACAAGTCGAAGCAGAAGTCGTCGACGAGCGACCCGCGCTACCGCAAGTCCACGGACGACGCGTCGCTCTACGCCGAGAACCGGGGCGGCGTCGACCGGGACCACGCCATGGGCGCGCTCGCGCTCCCGCCGCTGACGCCGCCGAAGACCGCGGACTCGCGGTCGTCGACGGCGCAGTCGAAGCGGCGGCCCCGGAGCTTCGCGCAGGTCGCCATGTGGGAGGTGCACCCGGAGCACGCCGCCGCGAGCCTCTTCGCGCGGGCCTACCGGAAGCGGTGCGCGCGCCGCGACCTGGCGCGGGCCGTGCAGGCGCGGTTCATGAAGGTCTACGACGCGAACACGGGCTTCTACTACTTCGTGGACACGCGGACGCGCGCCGTGTCCTGGGAGCCGCCCAAGGTGCTCTGGAACGACGAGCGCTACCGCGTCGCGTCGAAGCGCGACGGCGTCGACGCCGTCGTCGTCAAGCGCGAGGCCATGGCCCGCGCGGCCGCGAAGATCATGACGCCCCGGTCCTGGGCCGACAAGCACAAGCCCAAGGGCGTCAACCTCGAAGCCATGAAGGAGGAGGAGAGCGACGCCGACGGCGACTCGTCGTCGAGCGGCGGCGACGACGACGACGGCAGCGACGCGCCCGACGACGACCGGCCCGCGCGCGACGCCGACGGCGCCTGGGCCCTCGTGGACCCCGACGCCGCCGCCGAGGACTACTAAATTCGAAGCGTGGCTCCGAGATCAGGCCTTCTTACAGACGCCGCCGACGCAGACGACGCCCGAGGACCGGTAGTGGGGCAGCGCCGCGAGGAAGAACATGGAGAAGTTGATGGCGTGGAACGTCGTGCAGACGACGCAGAAGTCGTCGAGCACGACCTTGAGCACGTAGAGCAGGTAGACGGAGAAGCCGCAGGACGCGGTGGACACGGCGAGCAGCGCGGCCGCCGCCGCGCGCGGCCGCAGGGGCCAGTAGGGGAACGCCGCGAAGACCGCGTAGTTCGCGGCGCCCATCGTCGCCAGCGAGAGGTCCAGCGGCGACTTGGGCGCGACGAGGCCCCAGTGCGACAGGAGGTGCGCGTAGCTGCTGCTGAAGACCGCGGCGCAGGAGCCCCAGCGCGTCACGCAGGACGGCTCGTAGAACGGGTCCGCGGCCATGCTGTGCTCGACGTGCCACGCGTAGAGCGACACGCACATGCCGACGACGCCGAGCGTCGACACGAGGCGCGCGACCATCGTTGGGTGCGACCGGCGCGGCGTTGGGTGCGACGGCGCGGCGTTGGGTGCGACGGCGCGGCGGTGCTTGGCGGCGGCGGGCGCAAGACGCTGGCGCTGTGGCAGCTCCGGAGCTCCTTCAAGCACTCGCTCAAGATAGAGACAAGGGGATCTCAAGGGGATCTTCAAGTATCTGGGGAGGCGACCATGCTGCCCCGAGGCGAGGCGACTATTATCCGGTTTGAGCGCATGGCGACGCCGCCGCCGCCCGTGGGCCATCCGGGGAACCCATGGGCGCCCTACGCGCCGCACTACATGCCGCCTTGGGCGCCGCCGCCGCCGCACCAGCAGCAATGGGCGCCGCCGCCTGCGCCATTTCCCATGGGCTATGCGCCGCAGCCCGGGTTCGCCTTGCCGCCAGCGATGCCCGCTGCCCCAGCGGCCACGGCGCCGCCGGCCGCCCCGCCGGCGGCTGCGGCCGCCGGAAGAGACGCGACGGCGAGGATCTCGAAGGACCAGGCCGAGGAAGCCATCGCCTTCATCCGGGCGAAGTACGAGACCTGGAGCGGCGTCTTCCCCTCAAACCATCGGACTGCGCGGGACATCGTCGAGGAGTGCACGAAGATCGGCATCTCCTCGGCGCAGCTGAAGCACCAGTTCAACAGATACGAGATGCAGATCACGGGCCGGGGCGTCGGGAAGCGCGACGAGTTGCAGCGGCAGCGCTACGAAAAGGCCGTCGTGGACGTCATCGGCGACGGGGAGAAGATCATGGACGACGCCTTCTCGCGGAACAGCGACCTCCTCGACGCGCGCCCCTCGTTCCGCAAGGAGTTCATGGACCTGAAGGACAACGCGTCGACCCGGAAGCTGTGTTTGGAGCTGCTCCGGAGCTGGGCGTACGAGTCGTCCGTCGCGTGGGCCGCGGGCTCCGGAAACGACGCGGCCTTGGCCTTCTACGTCGCCCGGGAGAAGCGGATGCGCCGCTTCCGCCGCGCGCTGGTCGACGAGGTCGGCGCGCTCTGGCTCGACCCGACGGTGGCCGTCGTCCTCGAGGGGTTGCTCTACGAGGCCTACCGCGCGGAGCTGAAGCCGAGGAAGGCGCCGCCCCTCGAGATGCCGACGACCTCGACGACCTTCTCGACGGCCCAGAAGGAATCATTGTACTACATCGCGGGGTTCCTGGTGTCGAAGGTCATGAAGACGTTCGTCGACCGCAGCGGCGAGTCGATATCCGCGTGGGCCGAGGACTTCACGAACCGCATGAACCTGGGCGAGGCGGAGGCGAGCCAGCAGAAGATGCCGCTCGGCAAGGTCAAGCACAAGGACATGGGCTCGTTGTGCTACGCGGCGCGCCCCATCTACGACTACGTGTGCAAGCTCGAAACGATCTACCTCCACAACATGTCGACGGACCACTTCGACGCCTACGGCTCCGGCCTCCTGCGCCGCATCGGCGTCGTCATCGCCCAGGACCCGAAGATCTACGAGGCCTTCGCGAGCGAGGTCCTCCCGCTCCTTAGGCCCGACAACCAGGACGCGTTTCCCATGGTCGTCTATAAGACCATGCTCGACGCCTATGACAAGGTCCGCCGCAAGGACACGGCGCTCAGCCTGAACCGAGCCCACGAAGAGCATCGCCGCCTCGACGCTACCGCCGGGAAGGCGCCGCTCCGGACGGCTCTCGCAGTCACGTCGGCGAATGCGGCATCGAGTCGCAGATCTAAGGGAGCTTAAGATCTGCAAACCACCGCCAAATTACGCGCTAACCTCGGCGTCGTCCGCGTAACGATCGTAGGTCGCCGGGTCTTCGTCGCACTGGGTCTTCTCGAAGGCGTCCATGATGGCCTCGAGGGCCGCGTCGTCGTCGTCCTCGACGGCCTCGGCGGCGGGGGCGTGCGGCGCGTCGCTGGGGGCCGCGGGTTCGGCCCGGGGGCGCCGGGGGCGCTTCTTCCGCGCCGCGTCGTCGCGCTTTAGGAGCACCGCGCGGAGGTCGACGGGCGCGCCGCCCGAGTTGGATTTCTTGTCGCGGTAGAGGCGGATCACGGTCGCGGTGCGCGCGGCGCGGCGACAATCCTGGATCGATGGGTTCTTCTTGTCGCCCGAGGCGCCCCTGACGTTCCTGAAGTGGTGCTCACACACGTCCTGCGAGCAGCGGCCGGGGAGGAAGACCTTGCCGGGGTACTTCGCCAGGTAGTACTTCGCGGCCCAGATGAAGCCCCGGATGGTCTGGACGCCCCGGAACGTCTGCGCGGGGATGAAGGCGTCCGCGCCGGCGCCGCGGTCATGGTTCTCCGTGTTCCAGTCCTCGTAGAACCGCACGTAGCGCTCGAGGAAGGCCAACTTTTTGTCGTCGGGCCCCTGGATCACGCCGCTCTTCCCGTTCATCACGTCGAAGAACTCGTTGTTAAGGTTGCAGTAGTCGATGAGCCCGTCGTTCTTGCACTGGTGCGTGTCCTCCTTGAGGTACCGCGCCATCGTCCCCGACAGCACGCGTGCCGCCGGCGCGACGCGCATCCGAGAATGAGCCGTCGGAAAGAAATGGTCCTTGTCGAGCTTGTCCCCCGTGACGCCCAGCGCGGGGCCGCCCTCGTTGCGCCTTTTCCAGACGTCGTAGAGCACTTTCAGACCCAAAGTATCCTCCGTGTTGTAGTTGGAGTTGAACTTTTTGAGGTATCGCGTAGCGCGTATGCCGTCGGCGTCCGTGCCGGACTTGCTCAGCGCGTTGTAGAGCGTCTTGATGAGGTGCGGCGGGTCCGTGACGATGAAGACGGGCTCGTCCGTGACCGGGTGGAGGATCGCGACGGGCTGGTCGTGGCCCACGTCCACGTCGTCGTAGAAGGCCTGCCAGTTCTCGCCGTCCTGCATCTCCTTGACGTCGGCGACGGTGACCGTCGCGCAGGCGGCGATGTAGGCCATGTGCTCCGAGGCCTTGTCGCAGAAATCGGCGACGACCGTGAAGCCGTACGCGTGCAGCGCCGTCAGTGCCTGCGTCACCATGGGCGCGATGTCCGCCGCCTTGAGGTCCGTCGACGCCACGCGGTAGAAGGAGAACTGGAAATCGCCGCAGGTGACGGAGGTGGCGAAGAACTCCGTCCAGTACTGCGCCGCCTTGGGCATCGTCGCCTTCCGGGCGTCCGCCGCGGCCGTCGCGCCCGCGTCCGTGGCCTCGTCGGCCTCGAGGGCCTCGAGCTGGAGGGCGATGTGGTCGTAGGTGTCGAGCTCCTCGCTCACGTAGCCGACGATCTCCCCCGTGAAGACGTTGGAGACGATGCCCTCCTGGACCTTGAGCCCGTCGTGCGACATCACGGTCAGCCGGTCCCCCTCGGAGAGCCCGTTGCGGTCGCAGTGCGCCTTCGTCGCCTTGAGGACGTCGACCTGGATGCCCTCCTTGTCGCTGAAGGCGTTCTTGAACTCCCGTAGGTAGCGCGCGCAGGGGATGGCCATGACCTACGGAGACGATGCTCATCGTCGAGTCGGGCTGCCTCAGGGAGGGCGAGAACTCGCGGGCGCCGGACCAGACGTCGCGGGTCTCGTTGTAGGACGTCTCCCCGTCCTTGATGAGGCGCCGCAAGGCCCACTTGATGGTCACGGGGTGGTAGCGGAAGGCCCGCGACGATTTGCCCTCGGCCTTCTTCTTCCAGTTCTGCATCTGGTCGTCCCAGATGATCCGCTTCACGGACCCCGTCGGAAAGCACGTCTCCCAGCCGTCGCTCTTCTGCAGGGCCTCCAAGATGCTCCCGAAGCGCTCGCCGTACTCCGCGTTCTGGAGACGCGCCTTGCTCTTCGCGAGCCGCTGGTTCCGCCAGTTGGCGACCTTGATCCGCGACTGCTTCGCCTTCAGCACGGACGTGATGACTGCGGGCCCCTGGGACGCGATGAGGTCGTGGCGCCCCTTCGGCGCCTGGCTCGGCGCCGCGGCCGCCTGCGTCGCCGAGCGGCGGAACGAGTCGACGGAGGCCAGGCACGTCGGGCAGATGATGATCGACTGCCCCCGGCGGTTCCACGCCTGGTTCACGTCCACGAGCTCGCAGCCGGGGCAGAGGAAGCGCGCTCCCTCGCCCGCGGCCTCGACGGCGCCGCGGAGCCGGACCAAGTAGGCGCCGTCCTTGACGCCGCCGCGCGCCGGTCGCCGCCCGATAACAATTGAGCCCGACGCCGCCGCGACAGTGTCATCTGTAGCTCGCCGCGCTGCTTTCGTTATTGCCTTGGAGAACTCGCCCCTCGCCTTCTCGGGAACGTCGAGCTCGCCGACGCCCACGCAGAGCCGCCGGCTCAGCTTCAGGAGCAAGCCGACGAGCTGGAGCTTGTCCATGGGCGTCGGCGTCGGCGCGTCGGCCTGCTTCTCCTCGGCGCAGTTGTAGTCGAAGCCCAAGACCGTCGCCGTCACGGAGACCTCGAGCGTGGTCGCGGGCGCTGCGCGTACTACGACGACGACGGACTCGTCGTCGTCGCCGAAGCGGTTGAAGATCGCGATGCCCTTGGCCGTGAGGCGCTTCACGAACTCGCCCGTGACCATGTCCGAGACCCAGGGCGGCAGCGACGAAGACGTCGGCGCGGGCTCGATGTCCATCGACTGCGGCCCCGACGACGAGTCGCCCGCGCCCGCCTCGGACGGCGGCGGCGCCATGTCCGTCGACGGCGGCGTCGACTCCGGCACCTTGTGCCTCGCCATGCGCTTCGCGGACGAGCCGAGCTTCTGTCGGCGCTGCGGCTCGAGCCAGGCGTTGGCGGCCTTGATGACGGCCGCGGACGGCTTCCTGCCGGGCCCGGGCGGGGCGCTCGGCGGCCAGTTCGAATTGTCGCGGGGCTGGCCGATCGACAAGACCTGGAGGTAGCGCTTCTCCCTGACCGTCTCGACGTAGATGCCGAAGATGTTCTCCTGGAGGCCCACGCTCATCTTGAGCACCGCGTGCTTCAAAATCGTCTTCGCGATGTCGTCCGCGGAGCAGTTGATGCCCTTGCCCGTGAGGCGCGTGGCCCAGTCCGCGAGCGTCATGAAGTCGCGGATCTTCAGCGCGGCCATGGCCTTGTGCAGTGCGTGCGCGTAGTCCGTGCCCGAGGGACCTGCGCGGGCCAACGCGTGATCGTCGGGGATCGTTGACATTTTCGCCCCGGAGGCTCGGGCAGGTCGTGGGCGAGCTCGGACGCGCGAAAAGTCAACGATCCCCGACACTTTGCCGCTGGCGACCAGCCCGGCGAACGATATTGAAAATCTCGCGACGAGGCGCGCGGAGCCGGAAACGCACGAAGGTTGCCTCTGATGCGCAGACGCCGTCGACGTACCCATGGGCGCCGCGCGACACGAACGCGGCGGCCCCACGCGCGCCGGGGGCCGCCGCTCCCGAGGGCCTCTTTTCAAGCGGGCATCACTGGTCCCGCGGATAGCCGTCGCCTCGCCTCGGGGCAGCATGGTCGCCTCCCCAGATACTTGAAGATCCCCTTGCCGCGGCTGAGAGCGCATGGGCCTTGCATACTTGTAGTGCGAGCGCATGGCCGATTCCGCGGCGATGCGCGAAGCGCGCCTGCGCCGCTTCGGGCAGCAAGATTCCGGTGATCGCCCTGCCCCAGAACCAGCGCCAAAAGCGCGGCCTGAAACGCCCGCCGCTCCGCCGCCGAGCCCACCGGCCGACGCCGCCTTGCCGCCCGCGCCGACGCGCGGCCGCGTCGAGATCGTCGCGACATTCGCGCTCGAGGGCGGCGCGTCGCTCTCCGTCGGCCAGGGCGACATCACCAAGTACGAGGGCGGCTGCGTCGTCAACGCGGCGAACCGCGGCTGCCAGGGCGGCGGCGGCGTCGACGGCGCGATCACGCGCGCGGGCGGCCGCGAGCTCGCCGACGCGCGCCGCGCGCTGCCGAGGCCCTTCCCCGGCAC
This sequence comes from Aureococcus anophagefferens, assembly GCF_000186865.1. Lineage (NCBI taxonomy): Eukaryota > Pelagophyceae > Pelagomonadales > Pelagomonadaceae > Aureococcus > Aureococcus anophagefferens. The sequence continues at coordinate 3,452,302 of NW_008705562.1, forward strand.
GCGGGACCGCTGCGCGACGGGCGACGCCGTGCGCACGGGCCCGTCCGCGGGCCGCGGCTTCGGCTCGCTGCGCGCGCGCTACGTCGTCCACGCGGTCGGGCCCGACTACTCGGAGAAGGGCATGTCCGAGGCCGAGTCCGACGCGCTCCTCGCGGCGACCTACGCCGCGGCGATCCGCGAGGCGGCCCGGTGCGAGGGCGTCACGAGCGTCGCGCTCCCGTTGATCTCCAGCTCCATCTTCCGCGGCCGCCGCGCGCTCGGCGGCCTCCTCGAGGTGTCCGTGCGCGCGCTCGCGGCGGCCCTCGAGTCGTCGCCGCTCGAGGAAGCCGTGCTCGTCGCCCACACGGCCGCGGAGCGCCTCCAGCTCCTCGCGGCGGCGGACGCGGTCCTCGAGGACCGGCCCGCGACGCGCTACCGCGCGACGGCGAAGAAGACGCCGCCCAAGGCGAAACCCGCGGCGGACGTCGACCTCACGGACGACGCCGCTCCTTCGGCGGACGTCGACTTGACGGACGACGTCGACGTCGACTTGACGGGCGACGACTTCGCGGGCGACGACTTCGGGCCTCCGGCGAAGCGGGCGCGCGTCTCGGAGAAGAAAAAGGCGCCGGCCGGGAGCCGCGGGTCGCCCATCGACTTGTCGCAGGGCACGCCGTTCGAGTTCGTCGTCGACCTGTCGTTGGACGACGACGACGGCGGCGGCGGCGACGACGACGTCGTCGTCGTCGAGCCCGCCGCGATCCAGAAGCACCTCAAGCGGTTCAAGGCGCGCGCCGGAAACGCCGCGCGGTCCCTCAGCGAGATCCGGCGCGACCACGCGCGGGAGCAGGCCCAGCTCGAGAGCGACGCCAAGTTCGCGCGCGAGCTCGAGGCGCGCGAGCGGGCGACGGAAGGCGACGCGGCGCTCGCGCGGAGCCTGGCGCAGGCCGACGGCGACCGCGCGCTCGCGAAGCGGCTCCAGCGCCAGCTCCGCGACGCGCCGGACGAGGGCGCGTCCTGGACCGCGCCGTCGCCCGAGGGGCTCCTGGACGTGTTGGCCGACCAGCGGAAAGGCATCCGCTCCTGGCTCGCGACGCACGCGCGCGGGCTCCGCGTCGTCCACGTCGAGGAGAACCGCCACGCGCGGCCGGGCCAGCCGCTCTACAACCGCTTCGTCACCGCCTGGGAGCGCGTGCAAGACCAGACGGTCAAGCTCGTCTTCCACGGCACGGCCGAGGCGAACATCGGCGCGATCCTCCGCAACGGCCTCGACCCGAGGCGCCGCTCGGGCCAGGCGCACGGCCCGGGCGAGTACTTCGCCGGCGAGAAGAACAGCGCCATCTCCGTCGCCTACTGCAGGGGCGGCAAGAAGATGCTCGTCTTCGCCGTGCTCGTCGACCGCTCGGGCCTCACGAAGGACTCGCCGCAGATCGTCGTCATCAACAAGCCCGAGCACCAGCTCCCGCTCTTCGTCCTCACCTTCGCCGGCCCCGGCGACCAGGGCTAAACGTGAGCGGCTCTCGATAGCGAGGAAATTCTTAGGAAGCGGCGACGGCGAGCGAACGGGGGCCGCGACCTCACTCGTCGTCGTCGGAGTCGTCCTTCGACTCTACTCTCTCTCCT
>NW_008705562.1:3453953-3461708 GCF_000186865.1 Aureococcus anophagefferens
CGGGGACCGCAGTGGCTGCGCAACTTCCGACGCCGCGACGGCCAGACGCTCTCCTAGCTCGCTCAAGTCGTCGAGCCGCGGCACGGCACCACGACCGCCGATCTTCGTGTTGCACAGCACGGCAGCCCTGCTAATCAAGCACGTCTAAAGCAGCCACTGCGGTCTGGTGGCGTCGGCGCAGCCCGCCAGGAGGAGGGCTGATGGGCGGGCCCAAGTACGAGCGCATCTCGTCCGGGGAGGACGAGCGGGCGCCCGCATGGACGACGAAGCGCGCCGTCGTCGCGCTCGCGGCGTGCTCGGCCTTCGCGGCGTACACGGCGCCCCACGCGACCAAGGTCGCGGCGGTCCAGTCCCTCTACAAGGTCGGCCACGCCCTCGAGAGTAGCGCCGCGGCGCCGGAGGGGACGCTGCTCGCCGCGGACGTGGCGGCCGTCGAGGACTGCGCCGCCTGCGAATGCGACGAGCTCGAGTCGCTCGGCGTCCTCGCCGCCGACGCCGGCGGCGCGACGGAGTCGCCGACGGCGATGGACTACTGGGAGCTGTTCTGGACCGACGGCGAGTTCGGGTCCGAGCTCGACGACTCCTACGTCTGGTGGACGAACGAGGAGCTCGAGGGCGTCCGCGCGAACGTCCTCGTCGACACGTTCGGCGACTCGCGCGGCATCGACATCGACAGCAACTCGACGTCCATCTTCTTCACGGTCGACGGCTGCATCGGCCGCGTCGAGCCCGACGGCCTCGACCTCAAGGAGGTCTTCTGCTACGACGTCGACGACGACCCGGGCTCCCAGATGGAGGGCCTCGCGCTCTACGAGTACGACAACAAGATGTACTGGGTCGACAAGAAGCGGAACACGCTCTACGGCGCGGAGCTCGAGGGCAACGACGGCGACTACTGGGTCGTCTCCGAGGGCTTCGACGAGCCCATCGACGTCGCCGTCGACGAGCGCGCCGCGGCGCTCTACGTCGTCGACAGCACGGGCATCTACAAGATGGACCAGGACGGCTCGGACCTCACGCTGGTCCTCTCCGAGGCCGACGCGGGCCTCGCGAACTTCGGCGGCCTGGACGTCGACGCGACGAACCGCCAGCTCTTCTTCGCCGCGGCGAACCAGATCTACGTCGCGGACATCTTCGACCCCGCGGCGTCCTACGCGGCCGTCTACCAGAGCCTCAAATCGCCCATGGGCGTCGCCGTGTCGCCGGAGGAGAACCTCCTCTTCTTCATCGACGACACCGGCGTCTACCGCGGCGACCTCGAGGGCTCCAGCGACAAGACCTTCGTCGCGGAGATCCAGGACGCGCGCTTCTGCGCGGTCCTCTCCGAGTCCGCGCCGACGCCCGCGCCGACGCCCGTGCCGACGAGCCGCCCGTCGCTCGAGCCCACGTCGGCGCCGTCCTTCCCGCCGACGCCCGTGCCCGTGCCGTCGCCGACGTCGGCGCCGTCGCCGCAGCCCACGCCGGAGCCGTCGTTCATGCCCACGTCGGAGCCGACGTTCCTGCCGACGACCTACCCGTCGTTCGCGCCGTCGTCGGCGCCGACCACGTCGCCGACGCCCCTGCCGACGCGCCACCCGTCGCCGGCCCCGACGGGCGCGCCGTCCTACGCGCCGTCGCCCAACCCGACGCTCGTGCCCGTGCCCGAGCCCACGGCCGTGCCGACGAGCCTGCCGACGCCGCAGTGCTGGCTCGAGATGAACAAGTGCGGCTACTGCGACGGCTCCGCGGGCTGGGAGTGCGTCGGCGAGGCGCCGCCGACGTTCAAGCCGACGCCCGCGCCCATCACGCCGACGGGCAAGCCCTCGGAGAGGCCCGTGCCGTCGCCGACGGCGGGGCCCGAGCCGGCGCCGACGGCGTCGCCCGTCGCCGCGGCGAAGTTCGTGGCGCCGACGTCGGCGCCCTTCGCGACCATCTCCTTCGCCGGCGCGCCGTCGGCCGCGCCCGTCGCGCCGACGGCGTCACCCCTCGCGCCGACGTCCGGGCCGACGCGCGACCTCGTGCAGTACCCGACGGTCGGCGCGCCCGGCGCGCCGACCGCGACCTACGGCACGGACCCGCCGACGCTCATGCCGCTGCCCCCCGGGCCGCCGCCGCCGCACGCGAACAAAACGCACCACCAGACGCGCACGTCCTACCCGACCTCCAACCCGACGGAGTCGGGCTGAAGAGGCCCGCGCGCCTCGCCTCCCGCGAACTCCCGCCCCCGCCCCCCGACACTAACAACCTCCTCTCGAACGGCGCGGTTAACCCGTCGCGAGCGGAGAACGGCGCAGGCGTAGCGCCGGCCGTCGACGCCCGCGGCAACGTTGGCTACTGTGGAAACCTTGAAGTTGAACCAGAATGAGCAGTACGGCCACTGCCCAAAGTGGCTGAGAGTCTGGGAAGGCTGCCGCTGGATGGAGGTCGGAGGTGGCGCCACCACGGAGACGCCGAAACGACGCATCGACGCGCAGCACGACCAGGCACCCGTCAATCGAGGTTTTTGGCAGAGCGTCGGGTGGGGCGGAGTCGGTTCCGGCCTGGTCTTCGCGGTCGTCGGCGCCATCCTCGTCTACAGCGGCTGCAACGGCTTCCAGCTCTACGCCTTCAGCCGCAAGAACGTGTCCGAGTGGAAGAAGAAGAAGGTCGACACGTGGCGCTCGGCGGGCTTCGACACGACCGAGATCTATTACGAGTACGAGTACAAATTAGACCTGCCGCGGAGCGACTTCGACTTCGAACACTCGGACAACTACAAATACGCGCGACTCGTCCAGTGGTACGACTACGAGAACGCGGACACGCTCGTCGGCGCGTGCGTCTACCTCTTGCTCGGCGTGATCTCTTTGAAGGTGGCGTACGGCGTGAAGCTGCTGTGCTTCGAGATGAGCTTCGATTGGCGCTTCCAGGGGAACGGGGCGGTCGAAAGATGGGAGGACGATTGGAGTTGGGCAGCCTTTGGGTCAGGTTATCAAGTGGGACTCAGCACGGGCTACGCGAATCTTGACGCGCAAATCGTCCGCCGCCGCCTGCGCGAGGGCGCGACGAAGCATGACGCGGTGGTGACCACGCTTTGGGGGACGCATCTTTGCACCGTGCCCGCGCTCGAACCCTATGACCTGTGGTTCATCGACGACGACGATGGACAGCAACGCCCTCGAGTCGCTTCCGGAGTCGTTCGGCGACCTCTCGAGCCTCGTCTCGCTCGCCGTGAGCCACAATGCCCTCACTTCTCTGCCGGAGTCCTTCGGCGGCCTCGAGAGCCTCGACGAGCTCTTCCTCGAGGACAACGCCCTCACGTCGCTGCCGGAGTCGTTCGGCGCACTTGCGAGTCTCGACGAGCTCCACCTGCACGACAACGCCCTCGTGTCGCTGCCGGAGTCGTTCGGCGGACTCGAGAGCCTTGTCACGCTCAAGCTGAACCACAACGCCCTCACGTCGCTGCCGGAGTCGTTCGGCGACTTCGAGAGCCTCGCCATGCTCTACCTGCAGGACAACGCCCTCGCGTCGCTGCCGGAGTCGTTCGGAAACCTCGCGAGCCTCGTCACGCTCGAACTGCGCAACAATGCCAATCTCTCGAGCCTCCCCGCTTCCTTCCTCGAACTCAGCCACCTGGAACCGGTATCACTTGCGGGCACGGCCATCTGTGCGAATGGTGGGGCTCCGGCGCTCGATTCCGCGTTCGACGACCTTATCGAGGCCGGAGTCATCTTCTGCGAGGTTGTATGCCTGCCTACGTGCTACGGCTCTACGTGTGACGCTTTTGGTGTGATGCACGGATTTTCCTGCGCCGCGCTAGAAACCACCTACGGCTGCGACTGCTCCGGCTGCTCGTGCCCGCTCGACTCGGCCTGCGCGCCTACGTGCAACGGCTATACCTGCGATGAAGCGAGCGAGGCCGGATATTACTGCTCGGAGCTAGAAAACTATGGCTGCGACTGCTCCGGCTGCTCTTGCCCGCTCGATTCGGCCTTCTACTCCTACTCCTACTCCTACTGACATCATCAACCAAAGCCGCACGTAGATCTCGCCGCGCGTCGCCGAAATCCCGGCCCGGTCGGAGCTCACCCGGGCTAAGAAAGAACGCCGTTGAATGGCGCGGTTAACTCCAGACGGCGTAGGTCGCCGCGCCGATCGGCCGGCGACGCGCGTCCGGCCAGAAGCGGACGCCGCTGAAGCTCGCGACGAGCATGACGCGCGAGCCGCGCGCGACGGGCAGGCCGGCGTGGAGCACGTCGCCCGAGAAGAGCAGCGCCGACCCCCGCGCGGGCCGCAGCACCGTCGCCGGCGGCTCGGCGGACCGTCGCGCGACCTCGGCCGCCTCCCGGTCGTCGTCGTCGTCCCACGCCTCCGCCGAACCCTCCGGCGGATCCTCGCGGGCCCAGAAGCCCGTGCCGCCGCCGCCGTGGCCCTCGGAGAGCGGCACGAGGACCGTGAGGCCCTGGTGGTCGCGGTGCGGGTGGAACGACCCGCCCTCGCCGTAGACGTTCACGGCGGGCTCGCGCTCCGAGAACTCGAGCTCGCCCGCGTCGTAGAGGTCGGCGACGCGCGCCGTGCCGAACTGGGACACGGCCACGGGCGCGAGCGCCTCGTCGACGCGCGCGAGCGCGCGCCGGAGGATCGCGCCGCAGAGGCCGTCGGCCTCCGGCGGGAGCCGCGAGAGCGGCGCGCCGGCGTCGGGCTCCCACGCGAAGGCGTCCTCGGCCTCCGCCGCGAGCGCCGCGGCCGCGGCGTTCGGCAGCCGCACGAGGCTCCGCCCGCCGTCGAGCGCCGGCGCGCACGCCCGCGCCACGGCCTCGCACTCGGCCGCGGCGCCGACGCCCGGCAGCACGAGCACCGAGTCGCCGCGCGCGAGGGCCGCGGCCGCGGTGCGCGGCGACGCGCCCGCGACGACGGCGCCCGTGCGAATGGAGACCTCGGACCAGCCGACGGCGGAGGCGAGGCACGCGGCGCCGCACAGGACCCGCATCGGGAGACGCGCTGCGCCGCCGCGGCCGTCGCACGAGCAATCGCTAGCAACCGTCGCACCCCTCCTCGTTGCAATTGCTAGCAACCCTCGCACCCTTCGACGCAGTTGTGGGCACCCATATGAACACACGTACTGTTGAACCTCGAATGCAGGTCAACAAGCAGCCCTCGATTTCGATGGGCGGATTATCTGAGGAAGTCTGATGGGGAGCTTTCGGCCTCCGGCCGCCGCGCTGCTCCTCGCGGCGCTGCTGTGCGGCGCCCAGCCGCCCAGCGCCGAGGAGGGCGCGTCCTCGGACGCGAAAGACGCGTCCTCGGACGAGGAGGGCCGGAGCAACTCGCAGCAGACGCTGTCGTCGTCGGAGACGAACCGCTTCTGCCGCCTGGCGAACTCGTCCGGCTGCTGGGGCCGGAACCGGGCCTACGGCGACGACGCGCTGCTCACCTTCGCGGACCTCAACGTGACGGCGACTTACGAGCCGACGCGGCTCCGCCCCGCGCTCGGCGACCTCGACGGCGACGCGGACCTCGACCTCGTCGTCGGCGCGTCGGACGTCGGCGACGCCCGCGACATCCTGGGCCACCGCGGCGACGTCTTCCTCTTCTGGAACGTCGGCTCCGCGCTCGCGCCGGCGTTCCGCTGGGACGACGCGTTCGGCTACCCCTTCTACCCGGCGACCGTCGCGACGGAGAACCCGCCCTGCGCCGGCGCCGCGGCGGTCGTGACCTGCGGCTGCGACTTCCCCTGCGCGAACGTCACGGGGCAGCTGGCGCCCGCGCTCGCGGACCTCGACGGCGACGCGGACCTCGACCTCGTGCTCGGATCGGAACGCGCGTACCTCCGCTACCTCGAGAACGTCGGCGGCGCCGCGGCGCCGTCCTTCGTCGACGCGAGCGACGCCGCGGGCGCGCCCTTCGGCAGCGGGCTCGTCGCGGCCTTCGAGGCCGACGCCGCGGGCGCCTACGAGTGCCCGTCGCCGTCCTTCGCGGACTTTGACGGCGACGGCGACCTCGACATGGTGCTCGGCGCGAGCAACGGCAACCTGCACTACTACGTCAACGAGGGCAACGCGACGGCCCCGCGCCTCGTCGAGTCCGACGCCGTCGTCTTCTCCGAGAGCGTCGGCGCGGTCTCCGCGGCGGCCGCGGCGGACGTCGACGGCGACGGCGACGTCGACGTGCTCCTCGGCGAGATGATGCCCTACGTGAACCTCGCGAGGAACGTCGGCTCGCGCTACGAGCCCTACTTCGAGCGGCCCGACGACGCCGACGAGCCCCTGAACAACTGGGCCGCGGCGACGGCCTACGACGACCTCACGCAGGCCTACGCGGCGCCGGCCGTCGGCGACCTCGACGGCGACGGCCTGCCCGACGTGCTCGTCGGCTCCGTCGACGGCCTCGTGGTTTTATACTTGACCACCGTCTCCGAGGCGCACTACGGCGAGACCTGGGAGGACCTCCAGGCCGACTCGCCGACGCAAAGCGTCGCCTTCGACTGGGGCGTCTACCCCCGAGCTCGTCGACGCGGACGGCGACGGCGACCTCGACGTCATTCTGAGCTCGGCCTACGGCGGCGCGGTCTACCTCCTCGAGAACGACGGCGGCGCCGCGTCGCCCCACTTCGCGCTCCACGGCGACGGGGGCGCGAACGCCGCGGCGGACGCGTTCGCGGGCAAGGAGCACATGGCGCTCGCCGTCGGCGACGTCGACGGCGACGGCGCCTTCGACGTCGCGTTCGGCGACGGCGACGGCGCCGTCGCCTTCTTCTACAACCGCGGGTCCGCGGACGCGTTCCGCTTCGACTTCGCGGATCCGGACCTCGTCGTCGACGCGCCGGACGGGCGGACGCTCGCCAAGCCGGAGCTCGGCGACGTCGACGGCGACGCGGACCTCGACCTCGTGGCCACGTACGCGCCGGCGTTCACGCCCATCGTCTACTTCGAGAACGGCGGCAACGCGTCGCGCCCGGCCTTCGTCGAGGCGCCGTCCGGACAAAACCCCTTCGACGCCGTCGACGCGATCCACATCGACCAGACTGTGTTGGCGCTCTACGACGTCGACGCCGACGGCGACCTCGACCTGCTGCTGGCGAAGCTCACGGGCACGGCGGTCTACTACGCGAACTTCGGGTCGTCGACGGCCATGGACCTCGTCGAGGACGCGGAGCACGGCCTCAACGAGGCGTCGCTCGGCGCGCTCGCGACGGCGCCGGCGGTCGCGCTCGGCGACCTCGACGGCGACGGCGCCGCGGAGCTCCTCGTCGGCGACCAGGGCGGGTTCCTGACCTACTACGCCAACTCCTACTGCCAGCTCGCGAGCGGCGACGGCGCCTGCTCCCTCCGGGGCCTCTGCCGCGCGGGCGACGGCCGCTACGCGGCCGCCGCGTGCGAGTGCCTCTCGGGGACGACGGGCGACCAGTGCGAGGAGTGCCGGCCCGGCTTCTGGGGCGCGGACTGCGACCTGTGTCCGGCGGCCCGCGTCCGCGAAGCCCGCGCGCGCGCGCGCGACGGCCGCGCCGCAGGTCCCGAGGGCGGCGGCGAGGACCGCAACGCGCCGCGCATCACGGACACGTGCGGCGTCGCGGGCAGCGGCCGGTCGCGGGGCTCCTGCGACGACGGCGCGCAGGGCGGCGGCAACTGCACGTGCTTCGACCCGTTCACCGGCGCGAGCTGCGCGGACGGCGCGTGCCCCGCGGGCACCGTCGAGACCGCGGAGCTCGACGACAGCGGGCTCTACTACGCCGCGTCCCGCGGCCGCGTCCCTTCGCCGCGACGCTCGTCGCGCGAGTCGGACCGGACCGCGGCGGAC
>NW_008705562.1:3461758-3465789 GCF_000186865.1 Aureococcus anophagefferens
TGATTTTTGGACGAGCGATCATCTCTCGGAACGGTCTCGAAGCGTTGATGCTTTTTACGGAACGCGCGCGCGCGGAACACTCACGTTGAAGCGACGTTGAATCACTCTTGTGCTGCCCAGGTCCTGCCCGTCGCCGACGACGACGCTGCGCGCGGGCGGCGTCGCGTGCCTCGACTGCGTCGTCGGCTACTACTTCGACGACGTCTACTACGACCGGGAGGGCCGCGCGGCGGCGGCGGCCAGCGGCGTCCAGTGCGTCGCGTGCTGCCCGGCGTGCCCCGCCGGCGCGGACTGCGCCGCGGCGGGCGTCGCGCTCGCGGCGCTGCCCGCGGCCCGGAATTTCTGGCGCGCGGCGGCGTCGGCGACGAAGCTCTACGCGTGCGAGCTCGACGGCGCCTGCCGGGGCGGCAACGACACGGCGCGCCTCTGCCGCGACGGCCACGAGGGCGTGCTCTGCGGCACGTGCGCGGCGAACCACTTCTACGACGCCGCGCTCGACCGCTGCCTCGAGTGCGCGACGCCGGCCATGGACATCTCGGAATCGCCGGGGAAGCTCATCGCCCTCGGCCTCCTGCTGGCCGTGGTCCTGGCGCTCGTCGCCTACTGGGCGCGGTTCCGCGTGGGCTCCGTCGCGCGCTTGCAGGATACTCTCAACATGCTGGTCACGGGCCGCGAGGACGACTTCGCCGAGCAGGAAGCCGAGGCGGGCGGCGCGCCGCCGACCTGGCTCGTCAAGGTGAAAATCATGCTCGGCCTCTTCCAGATCGTCGGCGCGATGCCCTGGAGCCTCCCCGACGTCTCGTTCCCGGCGCGGCTGCTGCCGGTCGTGGCCTGGGCCAACTACCTGAACTTCGATCTGCTGTCCTGGGTGCCCATGGAGTGCTTCGGGCGCTTCGGCTACTTCGACCAGCTCGTGTCGACGACGCTCGCGCCGCTCGCGGGGTTAGGGGTGGTCGCGCTCGTCACGGCCGCGCGGCGCGCGACCGCGGCCGCTTTGGACCGCCGCGCGGAGATCTACAGCCAGGGCACCTACGCGGCGCTGCTCCTGACGTTCTGCGTGCTCCCGGGCTGCTCGTCGATCACGTTCCGCTTCCTGTCGTGCGCGCGCTACGACGCGGGCGACTACGAGGACGACCTGCTGGTCCTCCACGCGGACCCGGCCGTGGAGTGCCGCGGCGACCGCTGGAACGCCTGGCGGGGCTACGTGGGCCTCATGCTGTGCGTCTACCCCGTCGGCATCCCGCTGTCCTACTTCTGCGTGCTCTACCGCCTGCGGCGCGAGCTCGACCCCGCGCTCGACGACGACCGCGAGTGCGACGCGATCCGGACGCGGGACCGCGCGGGCTCGGGCTTCGACGACGTCGACGACATGTTCGCCGAGGCGCGCGCGCGCTACGCGGCCGTCGTCGCCCAGGGCCGCAAGATCGAGGCGCGGAAGACGCGGCACGCCAAGGCCGTCGAGCCCGTCGCGTGCCCCGCCGCGCGAATCTTCGACCCGACTTCGACGTGGACGCGACGGTCTCGACGTTCAAAAGTTCGGCCCCGACGTCACGGGTCGATGCCCGCGCAGGTTCCTCGTCGAGGAGTACGAGCCGCGGTGCTACCTCTTCTCGGTCTTCGAGTGCTTCCGCCGCGTCGCCCTGACGGGGGGGCTGACGGTCTTCGCCTTCGGCGGCGCGACGCAGGCGGCCATGGGCCTGCTCATCTCCCTCGTGTCCTACAAGGTCTACGCCGTCGCCGCGCCGTTCATCGAGGACGACGACGACCTCGTGTCCGAGGTCGCGCAGCTGGAGCTCGTCTTCGTCTTCTTCTCCGCGCTCATGCTCGTCGTCGCGGACACCGCCGAGGGCGAGACGTCCCACGCGCGCGCGATCTTCTCCGCGTTCCTCGGCCTCGCCTTCGCGCTCGGCCTCGCCGTCGTCGTCTTCATCGTCGCCGTCGAGCTGTGGGGCCGGGACGCGGTGCTCGCGCCCTTCGGCGTCTCCGCGAAGGTCGACGACGACGACGACGAGGAAGAAGACGGCGCGGCGCCGCCGCCGCTCCGCGACGGCGTCTTCCCCGTGGCCGCCTTCGAGCCCGCGGGCGCGCCGCCGAAGCCGCGGCCGCGGAGGCGCCGCGCGGCGCGCCGGGCCAAGCGGCGGCCGGCCGGCGCGCCGGCGCCCGCGCCGGACCCGGACGCGCCGGCCCTGTCGTGCTGGGTGGGCTGCTTCCAGCCCGGCGACGACGACGCGCTCCGCGCGCTCGGGCCGGCGACGGTGTCCGTCTCCGCGGCGGACGACGACGCGGACTTCGCGCGGCGCGCGTCCCGGGCCCGCGACGCGGCGGAGCGGCGGCACGCGCGCGCGAGCGCGCTGTTCTAGTTAGGGCCGGAAGCCGCAGCACGCGGCCGCGTCGCAGCCGGGCGTCCGCCGCGCGAAGCGGAGGCGCGCGGCGCGGTGGTAGTGCCAGAGGAGCGGCCTGTCCTCCGCCGGGCAGGGCGTCCGCTTGCCGCACGTGCGCCGGCACTGCACGGACGCCGGGAGGTCGTGGAGGTCGCCGCGGCGCCGGTAGAGCGCGCGCCGCATGGGCATCTGGTCGTGGTCGAAGGACCTGGGCGGGAAAACCTTGGGCGGGACATTCCCAACTTTGGAGGCTCCTCTCTCGGTCATGTTCCACTCGTTTTGGACGGGCGGTCATCTCTCGGCTCGACGCGTGGATCCTTTCTCTGGAACGATCGCGCGCGGCACACTCGTGTTGAAGCGACCTTGAATCACCCGTTTCCCGCCCCGGTCGAAGGACGCGTTCCTCGCCAGCTCGTGTCGCCACGCGGCGACGACGCCGAGCGACCGGCCGACGTCGGCGAAGGCGATGAGCCCCGTGTTCCGCTCGCAGAAGGCCGCGGGCACGTCGTCGAGCGCGTGGCCCGGCGGGACGCACCACGGCGCCGGCGCGAGGCCCAGGGCCCTGCCCGCGGCCGCGACCGCGCCGACGAGCGCGAAGAGCGCGTCCGCGGCGCCGGCCCGGAGCGCGACGTCGTTGTCGACGTAGATGGCGCCGCCGGGCGCCTGCTCGAGGCCCGCGGCGATCGCGCGGACCTTGAAGAGCCGGAGGCTCCGGCACGCGGGTCCGCCGCAGCGGCCGCTCCGCGCCTCCGCGCCCGGCGCGCCGCCGCCGCCCTCGACGAGCGCGTCGACGGCGTCGCAGGGCCGGCGAGCGCGCACGACCGACGCCTCGGACGCGTTGCCGACGACGACGACGGCGCGCCGCGCCGCGTCGCAAATGTCCCGGAGCAGGGCGCCGAGGTCGTCGTGCTTCGAGACCTCCGTCGCGTTCCCCGGCGAGAGAGAGGAGATGACGCGGTCCGTCGCGGCGAGGAGGAAGATCGGCTGCGTTTGTTCGACGGATGTTGCCTGAAGGCACGAGAGCGCTGCGAGGAGCAGAGGCGTCCACATCGAGCGCTTTGCTCGAGCTCCACTCAGAGTTTATAAATGGCAATTTTTTCGGCGATCGACGCCGCACCCACTCCGCGCCGCAAAATGGTTAACACATCCTGGTGGCGCTATGCCCTGGCGGCGCCGGCCGTCGTCCCCGACTTTTCGGTCATCCGGGCGCACGTCTGCGGCATGCCCGCGCGCGTCGACAAACACAACCTGTCGCCGTGCCAGACGCTCCTCAGCGGCAACTGGACCTACTTCCCCGAGGCGTGCCGGGAGCGCGGCGAGGCGAGCGCGACGTCGCCCGAGTTCGGCAAGGGCATCGACGGCGTGGGCCACTTCGGCCAATTCATCGTCGAGGGCATCCGGGAGCGGCGCGGCGCGCCGCCGCGGCTCTCGCGGTTCTTCGGCGAATCCGCGAGCGTCGCGGGCGCGTACTTCGTCGGCGTCGGCGGCCTCGGCGACGGCTTCGACCCGTCGCTCTACTGCCACGAGCGGGACCACGTGAAGCAGGCGCTCGACCCGAAGCGGCCCTCGAAGCGCTGCGAGCCCGCGGCCGCGTTCCGCGAGCATTTCGCGAGCCTCTACCCCACGGGCGCCGCGCTCTTCCGCGACCAC
>NW_008705563.1:0-2601 GCF_000186865.1 Aureococcus anophagefferens
CCGACGAGGCGCACGACGTTGAAGCCCCAGGCGCGGAGGCGCCGGAAGTGGGCCGGCGCGTCGGCGAGCGGGAAGGGCCGGCCCACGTAGGACGCGGCCGCCGGGTCGTCGACGAAGGACGCGCGCCGGTGCGTCGCGCCGTCCATGGGGATCTTCGCGCCGGAGAGGTTCACGCCGCGCAGCGTCAGCCGCCGGCCCAGCCCGTCGACGAAGGACGACCCGCGGCTCTCGACCTCGAGGGCCGGCAGGCCGTCGGGCAACGGGGCTGCCGTCGCAGCCATTGCGTACCCACAGACAGGCTTCAATCGGGGTTCAAGGAGCAGTTCTCTCACTGATGTGGCAAAGCATGGCTGCACGCGTGCTGCTAGTCCTCACGTCTCTGGCGTGCCGCGCCGCGGCCTTCGCGCCGCCGCAATCGTACGCTGCGTCGCGCCTCGCGCAGCGATCGCGCGGCGCGCCGGCGGCGCTCGCCGCGGACCCGGCGGCGCTCGCGGCCCTCGGCGACGGCGGTGCCCTGCCGAGCGCCCTGGTCGCCCTGGGCACGAACGCCGACATCACGACGCTCTTCAACGTGGCGACCTTCGGCCCGCAGCCACTTTGGATTCTCATGATCGCCGCGGGCTGCGGCGTCGGCCGGCCGATCGCGGACGCGGTCATGAAGCCGTGGTGGCCGCTCATCGCGTTCAGCCTCGTGCACGTCGCCATCGTCGTCATCTCGGCGACGCAGGCCGACGGCGTCGCGCCCATCGCCGAGTTCAACGAGGTCTTCGACGCGACGGGCTTCCCCTTCTCGCCCGCGCCGCAGCAGGCCATGTACCACATGATGGACTACGTCAACTTCGTCTCCGAGGAGTGGCCTCATGTTTTAACGTGGGACCTCTTCGTCGGCCGCTTCATCTGGCTCGACGGCGAGAAGCGCGGCGTCTTCACGCCCCACTCCGTGCTCCTCACGAACCTCATCGGCCCGCCGGGCCTCATGCTCCACTTCCTCACGTGCGCGGTCCAGGGCAAGGGGCTCCCGCCGCCCGACGAGGCGCCGGCGAATTAGGGGGGCCTAGATGAAGGACACGACGAGCCGGAAGACGCCGGCGGGCGCGGCCTCGTAGAGGAAGCCGTCGCGGAGGCAGGCCGCGCGGCCCTGTAGGACGAGCGCGCGGAGGCGCGCGAGCAGGCCGCGGATCGCCCGGCGCCGGAGCGCGCCGACCGGGGGCAGTTCGTACATGCGAAAACCCATGCCAATGTAGAATTCGAGAAGAAGCTTCTGGAAAGCTGCCTGCGCGGCCGCCCGGCGCGTGGCGTTCTCTTCGAAGCATCGCGCTGCGAGATTGCGGAACCGGCCGTCATAAAGGCTGTCAAAACAAAGATGACGCCAGGCGACGAGTCCGTGGCCGCCCCCGACTTTCTTGCATATGGCCTCGATTGCGTCCATGTACGCAGCCTGTCTTTCGACTTGAAACCTGGTGCCCGCCGTGCTAAAGAACGAGACATGAGTCGGAGTGACGATGGGAATGTCCGTTTGGTCCAATCGGTGCCAGTAATCCCGGCGTGGCTCATTCTCATGAAACTGAGGCAAGCAGTTTTCGAAAGCAGAAGAGCGGGAGCAGTAAATGACGTGCGGCCCGGGGCTACCCGCGTAATTGTTTGAGCATAGTACCGCGATTTGCTCGTCGAATATAAGGAGGAGAAATTTGTCTAACGCATCATTAACTTGCTCCATGAGCCACCCCGCGTGATCTTTGACTCTTAAGTCGGCACGAACACGCGTCGGAATAACGACGTCCGCGCCGTCGCGGTCTTGCATGAGCCGAGTCACGAGCCAACGTGGAAGACCATCCCAAATCTGTTCAGACCAAATCTTCCGCGCCTTTTTCAGGAGGCTCTCGCGGTCCTCGCCTCCTTCGAAAGCTGCGATGAGTTCCGACGCTGCCAGAGCCTCGATAAGCGCACGCGATTTTTCAGCGAAAGAGGCCATGGCGACGAACACAGGTCACACGCACGACGCCGTCACGAATCTCGTCGTCGACGTCGCGCCCCGGGGCGACGCCCGCCCACGATTTGAGCCGACGATTTGAGGCGGAAACGCAAAAGTCCGAGGCTGTGGCAATTTTCAGCAACTCGAATTTCAAGCTCTGCCGGCGCGACGCAGAGGTAGGCGCGTAGGCGGGGTGCGTCGCCTAATGCGCTAGAGAGAGCTCTAGAGCTGCCAGGCTGTGCAAAGAACACCGTCCCGCGCCTCCCGAGTCGCGAACAACACCCTCCCTCGGGCCCCACCCCCCCTCGTCACAGCGCGAGCTTGGCGCCGCGCGGCGGCGACGCCGGGTCGCGGGCCCTCGCGGGCCGGATGGGCGAGAGGACGACGGACCTCGCCGGGGGCACGCCGACGAGCGGCCGCGCGGCCGGCGCGCGCCGCGCGCGGCCCGGGAGCTTGTCGACGTCGAAGCCGAGGTGGATCTCCGCGACGGACGCCGGCGGGATCGAGAAGACGGGCACGCCGCTCGGCAGGAGCCGCGACTCGAGGTCGCAGGCGACCTGTGTGGATTTCAAACAGTGAGCTGGGTTATCCCAACCAAACTTCGGAACTCTCTACCTCGGTCAAATCGA
>NW_008705563.1:5660-16249 GCF_000186865.1 Aureococcus anophagefferens
CGGCGTTGTCGGTCTCGCGCGACGCGGGCTTCGCGTTCAGGAACGCCAGGCACCAGACCGCGAAGGTCGGCGCGGACTGGAACGCGGCGACGACGACGCCAAGGCCAAGCGCGACACGCCCGCGCGCAAGCGCAGCATCTCGGGCTCGGGCGACGACGCGGCGTGAAGATTGTTAGGCTATACTTGCGCGTCGAGGCGCGCGAGGTTCTCTATAGCTTTCTCGTCGCCCTTGGCAGCGGCGCGCTCGAACCAGTACCTGGCTTTGCCGAGGTCGACTTCCGTGCCTTCTCCGTTCCTGTAACAAATGCCAAGGCCAAACTCCCCATTCGTACAGCCTTGATTCGCCGCGAGCGTGAGGTACCGGAACGCCTCTTCAATTTTCTGCTCATGGTAAAGTAATACGCTGAGTTTGGTTTGCGCGACCGCGGAGCCCCGGTCTGCGGCCGTGCGAAACAGCTCCTCCGCCTTCTTCTTGTCCAGCTTGACGCCACTTCCAAGATTGTGCAATGTCCCAAGATTTGTCATTGCTTGCACGTTCTCGAGCTCCACGGCTCGCTTCCAAATCTTCGCGGCTTTCTTATCGGATTTCACGAGGCCCAACCGACCGAGGTGGTACGCATTTCCCAAAAACGAAATCGCTTCCGGCACCTCGTTCTCCACATGGCGACGAAGACGCGCGAGGTTTTCCGCATCGTCTTCTGCGCACGGTACACGACAGAGGGGACACGCGCCGATGCCGATCTTTTCCGCGCACGAATGGCAGATCCTCCGGCAGCAACAGAGGCGAAGCACGCTCGGCGCATTCATGTCCCACTCCTCGAGGCAGATCGGGCACCGCGACCCGTACCGCGCCGACGTCGGCTCCCGCTGAGGGTTCGCCGCGCGCCGCACGCGGGCCGCCTCGTGCTCCGCCGCGATGCGCGCGCGGACCTCGTCGGCGTGCGACCGCGGCGCGGGGCCGTAGAACACGTCCCGCGGCGGCGACGGCGCGCGCGTCGGCGCTTCGGCCCGCGCCGCCTCCGCGGCCTGGATGTTCTTGCAGACCTTCCGGTGGCCCCGGTCGCGCCAGTCGATGCGTTGGCAGTCCGTCGAACAGTACGCCGTCGTGCCGCAGCCTTTACAGGGCCGAGCATCCTTCTTCCCGCAAATCGTGCATATGTTGAGCGCCAGCTTTGTACGAGTTTTTCGCGCCTCGTACTCTCGCTTCTTCTTGATCAGTTCCGGGTCCATGATCTCTTCCCACGCTCGTCGCCGACGCTCCCTATTCAACCACCTCACTCGTCTATCGTCCCTCGGCTCAGGCAAAATCGCTGAATACCTGGCCAGGGCTAGCCCACCCCTAGAGCATCGCGCTCATGTCGTTCTCCATGCACCCCTCGGCGGCGTGGTCGGTCTCGCGCCACGCGGGCTTCGCGTTCAAGAACGCCACGCACTAGACCGCGAAGGTCGGCGCGGAGAGGAACGCGGCGACGACGACGCCGAGGCCAAGCGCGACTCGCCCGCGCGCAAGCGCAGCATCTTGGGCTCGGGCGACGACGCGGCGTGGAGACTTAGGCTATACTGGTGCGGTCGAGGCGCGCGAGGCACTCTATAGCTTTCTCGTAGCCCTTGGCAGCGGCGCGCTCGAACCAGTACCTGGCTTTGCCGAGGTCGACTTCCGTGCCTCGTCCGTCCCTGTAAAACACGCCAAGGTTGTTCTCTGCTTCGGCGAAGCCTTGATCCGCCGCGAGCACAGAGTACCGGAACGCATCTTCAAATTTCTGCTCAGAATAAAGGAGAGCCCCTAAATTGTATTGCGCGAGCGCGTCGCCGCGATCTGCGGCCATACGATACAGCCGCTCCGCCTTTTTCTTGTCCAGCTTGACGCCGCTTCCATTCTGGTACAATGTTCCAAGGATTCTCATTGCACCCACGTCGCCGAGCTCCACGGCGCGCCGGTAAATTTTCGCGGCTTTCTTTTCGGATTTCACGACGCCGAAGTAACCGTTGCGGTACACACCTCCCAAAAACGAAATCGCTTCCGGCACCTCGTTCTCCACATGGCGGCGAAGACGCGCGAGGTGTTCCGCATGGCCTTCTGCGCGCGGTACACGACAGAGGGGACACGCACTTCCGATCTTGTCGCTGCACGATCGGCAGACCCTTCGGCAGCAACAGACGCGAAACACGTTCGTCGCATTCACGTCCCACTCATCGAGACAGATCGGGCACCGCGACCCGAGCCGTGCCGACAGCGGCTCCCGCTCCGGGTTCGCCTCGCGCCGCAGACGCGCCGCCTCGTGCTCCGCCGCGATGCGCGCGCGGACCTCGTCGGCGTGCGACCGCGGCGCGGGGCCGTAGAACACCTCGCGCGGCGGCGACGGTGGGGGCGTCGGCGCCTCGGCCCGCGCCGCCGCCGCGGCCTGGATGTTCTTGCAGACCTTCCGGTGGCCCCGGTCGCGCCAGTCGATGCGTTGACAGTCCGTCGAACAGTAAGCTGTAGTTCCGCAGCCTTTACAGGGCCGGGCATCCTTCTTCCCGCAAATCGTGCATATGTTGAGAGCCAGCTTTGTACGAGTTTTTCGCGCCTCGTACTCTCGCTTCTTCTTGATCAGTTCCGGGTCCATGATCTCTTCCCACGCTCGTCGCCGACGCTCCTATTCAACCACCTCACTGTCTATCGTCACTCGGGGCTCGGGCAAAATCGCTCAAAATCTTAGTAGATTCTTACCCCGGGCTAAGCCCACCCCTAGAGCATCCCCCTAATCTCACACTCCATGCACCCCTCGGCGTCGTCGTCCTTGCGCCGGGCAGGCTCCGCATCCAAGAACGCCAGAGTCCAGACCGCGAAGGTCGGCGCGGAGAGGAACGCGGCGACGACGACGCCGAGGCCAAGCGCGACTCGCCCGCGCGCAAGCGCAGCATCTCGGGCTCGGGCGAAGCCGCGGCGTAAAGATAAATTAGGCTATTATACTCGCGCGTCGAGGCGCGCGAGGGCCTTGATAGAGTTCTCGTCGCCCTTGGCAGCGGCGCGCTCGATCCAGTATCTGGCTTTGCCGAGGTCGACTTCCGTGCCTTTGCCATCGTGGTAACAAATGCCAAGGTTGAGCTCTCCAGCGGTCAAGCCTTGATCCGCCGCGAGCGCAAAGTACCGGAACGCCTCTTCAAATTTCTCCTCAGAGTGAAGTAAAACCCCTAAATTGCATTGCGCGGTCGCGTTGCCCCGGTCCGCGGCCATGCGCCACAGCCGCTCCGCCTTCTTCTTGTCCAGCTTGACGCCATTTCCATGCTCGTACAATTCCCCAAGAAATACCATCGCCTCCACGCTTCCGAGCTCCACGGCGCGCTTCCAAATCTTCGCGGCTTTCTTATCGGATTTCACGAGGCCCAACCGACCTTCGCGGTACGCGATCTGCGGCCATACGATACAGCCGCTCCGCCTTTTTCTTGTCCAGCTTGACGCCGCTTCCATTCTGGTACAATGTTCCAAGGATTCTCATTGCACCCACGTCGCCGAGCTCCACGGCGCGCCGGTAAATTTTCGCGGCTTTCTTTTCGGATTTCACGACGCCGAAGTAACCGTTGCGGTACACACCTCCCAAAAACGAAATCGCTTCCGGCACCTCGTTCTCCACATGGCGGCGAAGACGCGCGAGGTGTTCCGCATGGCCTTCTGCGCGCGGTACACGACAGAGGGGACACGCACTTCCGATCTTGTCGCTGCACGATCGGCAGACCCTTCGGCAGCAACAGACGCGAAACACGTTCGTCGCATTCACGTCCCACTCCTCGAGACAGATCGGGCACCGCGACCCGAGCCGTGCCGACAGCGGCTCCCGCTCCGGGTTCGCCTCGCGCCGCAGACGCGCCGCCTCGTGCTCCGCCGCGATGCGCGCGCGGACCTCGTCGGCGTCCGACCGCGGCGCGGGGCCGTAGAACACGTCCCGCGGCGGCGACGGCGGGGGCGTCGGCGCCTCGGCCCGTACGAGTGAGGTGGTTGAATAGGAGCGTCGGCGACGAGCGTGGGAAGAGATCATGGACCCGGAACTGATCAAGAAGAAGCGAGAGTACGAGGCGCGAAAAACCCGTACGAAGCTGGCGCTCAACATATGCACGATTTGCGGGAAGAAGGATGCTCGGCCCTGTAAAGGGTGCGGCACGACGGCGTACTGTTCGACGGACTGCCAACGCATCGACTGGCGCGACCGGGGCCACCGGAAGGTCTGCAAGAAGATCCAGGCCGCGGAGGCGGCGCGGGCGGAAGCGCCGACGCGCGCGCCGTCGCCGCCGCGGGACGTATTCTACGGCCCCGCGCCGCGGTCGCACGCCGACGAGGTCCGCGCGCGCATCACGGCGGAACACGAGGCGGCGCGTCTGCGGCGCGAGGCGAACCCAGAGCCCGAGCCGACGTCGGCGCGGTTTGGAGGGCGGTGCCCGATCTGTCTCGAGGAGTGGGACGTGAACGGGAACAATTTGCTCCTGCAGGCTCTGTAGCCAGCCTCCGCGGGCCGCCCGTGCTTTCCTGAGAGCCGCCCGCGTCGGTTTCGTTCACGCTTAAGCAGGAACTTGCGTGGGTAAGCTCTAGAGAGCCTTATGGGAGTGCTTTTAGGTAAAAATGAGCTATTTTGAGCCCCTGGAGGCGCTCCAAGGCGCTCTCTGCGGCGATCAAGCCGCCCGCGGCTGCGGTCGGGACCGTCGACGGACGGGCAGGTCGCACAAACCTCGACCGAGGCCCGGACGCGGTCGAAACAGGCCGCGGAGACCATTCGCCGCTTCTCGGCCGAGACGCTTTCGGCGAGTGTCGGGCACCTTGTGGGCGTCGGAGACGGTGTAGATCGCCGTGCAGGAGCTCTATGATGTCGAACCGCCCGGCGGAACACAGCGACGGTGATCGGTCGACGCGAAACGCTGCGTTTGGCGCCGAAATCATTCGTTTTCGGGCTATTTGAGGCCACTTTTGACCAGAACAACCTCTCGCACGCCGATTTCGCAACCCGGGGCGACTCCGACGCCTTCGCCCGCTCGTAACATATGGTCCACGCCTTCGACGACAGCCAGACCGCCGCCAGCGCCCACAGGCGCACCGCGGCTCGCGTTTTCGGTCGAAGCGCTTCGGCGCCCGGCGGACATTCGCGAGTCGCCCAAAAGTCGACGAACCACAAAGAGTGCGTCGCACCATCGACTCGCACCACCATGACGAGCCTCCAGTCGCAAAAGAAGCTATTCAAACGCTGATCCGCCGGGGCACGGCTGGCTCGGCCGATTCCGCCACTTTGTCGACCGACGCGTGCGCGCGCGAAGTCGGGTCTACGAAACAAAGAAGAGCGTTTCCGGCCCTCCTAGAGGTAGCAGTCGACAGCGCCAACCGCTCTCGGGCCGCTCGACGCGCGCGTCCGTGCGCGCTGGAGGCGCGGACGTCTAGTGGCCGCACCATTAGGGTGTTCACATGAACCGCAGCAGATCACAGAAGCTATGGCCCAGCTCCACAACCCAAACGACTGCGACGCCGCCGAGGAGCAGCTCGCGTCGCTCGCCGTCGCCGTCAATCGCCTGCCCGCCGGGTCCTTCGTGCGGTCCGGCGTCGAGGCCGCCCTCGCCGAGCTGCGGTCCGCCGTCGACGCGCGCCGCGCCGCCCTCGGCGCCCCGACACCAACACCGGCGGCGGCCCTCGCCCTCGACGCGCGCAGCCTCCTCGCGCGGTCCCTGGACGCCTGCGACGCGGCGCACCGGCCGGCGACGAACTTCGAGGCCGCGGCCTGCGCGGTGCACGCGCTGCTCCTCGCGGCCGCGCCCGAGCTGTCGTGCGTCGGCGTCGCGTCGACGGCCGCGGCCGTCGGCGGCTTCGCGCCCGCGGCGCGGGCGCTGCCCCGGGACGCGTGCCTGCCCCGGGGCTGGCGCCGCGAGGGCGGCGGCGCGGGCTTCCGCTACCGCGGCGGCGCGGACGCGCTCGAGTTCGCCGCGGCGCCCGCCGGCGGCGAGCTCCAGATCTCGCTCGCGTCGCCGACGCGCGGCGTGGTGCACGCCGACGGCGTCGCCGTCGCCGACGGCGGCGCGCCCGCGAGCGGGCCCCCGCCCCTCGCGGCCTTCGAGGCCCTCGCGGCGTACGTCGCGGGCACCGTCCTCCCCCGGCTCCGCGCGGCCGCGGCCGCGCCGGCGCCGGCGGCGCCGGCGCCGCGCGCGCCGCCGCGGCCCGCGGCGCCGGCCGTCGGGCCCGGCTTCCCGCCCGCGGCGCCGCGCCGGCCCCAGCCCTTCGGCGACCCGCTCCGCGACGACGGCCGGCGCCTGCTCGTCGGGCCGGGCCACCCGGCCTTCGGCGGCTTCGACCCGCTCACCGCGGGCCGCTTCCAGCCGCGGTTCGACCCCGTCGGGCCCCTCGGGCCGGGCTTCCCCGGCGGCGCGCCCCCGGGCGGGGGCCGGGGGCGCCGCCGCCCGGGCCCGGGCGAGCCCGACTTCGACCACATGCGCGTCCCGGGGCTCGACGACGGGCCCGGCGGCGGCTTCATCTAGGCGCCAGTCGGGAGGGGGGGGGGCTTACTTACAAGGGTGGAGCCTACGGACGACGAGCCCGGCGGCAGTCATCTAGGAGGAGGGGGCACTTACTTACAAGGGTGGCGCCTACTGGGCCATGGCCCGCTTTTTGAGCGGGAGGTCGCTGGGTCCGTCGCGGTGGCGCTTCATGCCGAAGGCCGCCGAGTAGGGGCGGAGGTCCTCGACGCCCGCGGGCGACGCCATCGGCGGCGCGGGCGGCGGCGCGCGGCGGGCGTCGCCGGCGGCCGTCGGCGAGCCCGCGACGGACGGCGTCGGCGTGACCTCGCGGGGCTCGCGCTCCGGCGACCGCACGTCGACGACGAGGGCCGCCTTGCGCGGGGACGCCGGCGGCGGCGCGGCCTTCGCGGCGCCGGCGACCTTGGCCGTCTTCGCGAGGATGTCGGCGGCCGAGAGCTCGCGGGCGCGGGCGATCATCTTCGACGCGAGCGCCGCCGTCGCCGCGCCGCCCGCGGCCCGCGCCGCACCGTAGGACGCCTCGGCCGCCGCCCAGTCGCCGAGCTGGAGGTGCGCCAACCCCGCGTTCGCGTGGATCCGCGCGGCGAGCGGCCTGTCGCCGGACCGGAGCACGGTGAGCGCGAGCTTGGCGTCGGCGAGGGCCAACGCCCCCTGGCGCTGCGCGTTGCGCGCCCAGGAACGGCGCGCGAGCGCGACGGCCGACGACGGGTCCAACGCGAGCGCGCGGCCGCACGCGTTCAGGAGGCGCTCGAGGTCGCGCTTTTGCGTCGGCGCCGCGCCGTGGGCGCTCATGAGCGCCCGGGCCGACGCCTTGGCCTGCTCGTCGGGCTCGAGCACGCGGGCCAGCGTCATCAAGAACGCCCGGGCGTCGTCGTGGCCCGCCTTGGCGCCGGATGGAGCGGGCGGGGCGCCCGTGCTGCTCGCGCAGCCGCCCGAGCCCCGGGCGGCGTCGCCGGGGCGACCGGCCGGGGGCGGGACCATCATGGGGCGGGCCGACAACGACGACGTTCTGCGAGAGCGACGCAGGCTGTGTTTAAGTTTTGATGTCTCGGCTGCCCACCGGACGTAAAAAGTCGTGCGTTTTGCGGCCGCGCCGATGAGGATTTCCTTGAAGTCGAGCCGATCTTTACCCAGACGGCCGGGGGTCGAGGTCGCGCGCGCGTCGCGGCCGCGCGCTCAGAACGTGAGGTGTCGGTAGAGCTTCGTCGCCTGCGCGGGGGGCGTTGCGCCGGGGCGGGGACGGGCGTCGTCCCTCACGCCGGTCCAGTTGCCTGCTTCGCGACGCAGCTCCCGAGGAGGCCCACGGGGATGAGGACCGTGGCCGCGAGCTCGAGGCGGTCGATGTTGTAGCGCCCGTCGACGACGAAGGCCGACGCGATGAGCGCCGCGGAGATGACGACGGACTGGAGCTCGCCCCAGTGGTCGCCTGCGGGACGGCGCGGCGTCCGCGCCGCCCGGCCCTCGCCCGCCCGCGTGCGGCCCACGCTTGGGACGGACGATCTCGCTGCTCGGCGAGCACGCCCGCCCGCGCGCGCGCGCGCGTGCAAGCCTCGGACGTTCCGCGCCGGCGCGCGCCGAGCGCGGCGCTCGCGCAGTCGATGGCGAAGAAGTAGCCCCACTGGAAGAGGAAGGGCGGCAGGCCCAGGAGCCAGGACGTCCGCGCCGGGCACTAGGCGCGTCGCGGTGAACGGGTGGGAATTCAAAGGGAAACGGGCGCGGCGCGACGCGCGACCGCGAAGACCGCCGCGAGCAGCGCCCAGCCGCCGATCCAGAGGTAGTTGATGCCGTGCTCGAGCATGATCTGCGCGCGGGGATCCTCCGGCGGCGGCGCGCGCGGCGCGCGGCGCACCCGGCTCATCTGCTCCGGGTAGCCGGCCTTCGCGTAGGCCTCGAGGGTCCGGTCGTTCGCGCCGTCTGCGGCGCCGGGCGGTCCTTTGCCGGTCGCGCGCGGGGGGGGACGCCGGGCGACGCGCTGAAGATGCGCTGGAAGACGACGCCGAAGTGTCTGTCGCCGGCGGCCGACGGCCCGATGACGCGGTAGGCGGCGTGCATCTGGACAAGGGCCTGCGATGCGGCGACGACGGCGTCTCCAGCGCCCACGAATCGCGCGCGGGACGCCCACCCATTCGACGTAGCAGATGCAGGCGATCCACTCGACGTGCCCCGCCGACCGCCAGCCCATGGTGGGAACGGGGAGTGGTGGCAGCCCCGAGGCCTCGAAGGAGGGCACGAAAAATCGTTGGGTGCGCGCCAAACCTTTATGGGAGGATACGGCATCGATCGAGGCGGGGCGCGCTAAGCAAGGACGATGTCCCTGCCGGGCATGGTGCCCCACAACGCGGCGACGGCGGCGGCGGCGAACCCCGTGAGCGCCGTCATGGAGCGGACGTCGGCGGCGCGGGCCCTGCGGCTGCAGCGCGTGCGGCGCGAGGCCATCCCGGCGTCGGCGCTGCTGGACCGGGCCTACCGCGAGCCCTACGGCCTCACGCGCCTCGAGCCGACGCCGGAGAAGAAGAGCCGGAACCTGCTGGGCGACATGACGCGCACCGCGGGCGGCGGCGACGCCGAGACGAAGGGCCCCGGCGGCGGGCCGCCGCGGAGCCCGCCTCCCAGCCGCGGCGCGGACCGGCGCGACGGCGCGGCGGCGCCGCTCGCGGGCGGCAAGCCGCCGAGCCGCGGCGGCGCGCTGGAGCGCCAGGCCCTGCTGCGGTCCCTGGGCAAGGGCAAGGACGCGGGCTTCGAGCGGGGCTGGGAGACGGGCATGGTCTTCGTCGAGCTCGACGACGCGCTCGGCAAACTCGGCGGCATGGAGCTCGCGGTGCTCAAGAACAAGGAGGGCCTGCGCGGGGACCACGAGATCGCCCGGAGCATCCTGCGGCCGCGCATCCACGCCTTCACCAAGGGCATGTCGCCGGAGCTCTGCGGCGAGCTCCGGAGGCGCGTGCTCGGCACGCTCGCGCACCGCGTCGGCGCGCTGCGGCGGCGCTTCGAGCGCGTCCAGGGCGATTTGGACGACCGCCGCGTCTTCCACCCGGACGCGAACGCGCGGCGGGCGCACACGCGGTTTCTCGCGGCGCTCCAGCGCGATCTCGACGTGCGGGAGATCGAGGAGGCGTGCCTCCAGGGGCTGTTGGACGAGGCCGAGGCGCGCGGCGGCGACGACGGCGCGGCGCCGCCCACGCCGAGTGCGGCGGAGACGAACCGCGCCGCCGTCGCCGCGGCGGGCTCGGCGGCGCGCTGGCGCCACCGGGCCACGGCCGTCGGGAGCCACGGCCGGGGGCCGCCGGCCGCCGGCGACGGCGAGGCGCGGCCGCGCGCCGTCTCCGACGACCAGGTCTACCGCCAGTTCATGAAGTGGACGTCCGCGAAGGATCGCTTGGCGAAGAAGGCCTCGACGCTCTCGAAGACCGGCGGCTCCCTCGGCGGCGGCGGCGGCGGCGGGCTCGACCCCCTGCCGCAGACGCCGTTGTTCGCGACGTCGTTCCAGTCGCTCGGGTCGCGGTCGCGCCTCGTCGGCGAGCGCCGCGAGGCGCCGGAGCCCGAGTTCGTCACGCACGCCGCCGCGCGCGAGCGCGCGCGGCGGCGCGGCGACGCGCCGCCCTTTTTCAACTCCTTCGAGCGGCCGCGCGAGGAGGCGCTGGCCCTGGACCGCGAGCGCGCCGCGGCCGCGGCCGCGGCCGCGAAGCTCGCGGAGAGCGAGCGCGACCGCGCGGCGCTGGCCCTGCGCGCCGCGCAGCAGCAGGCCAAGGCGCGGCCGAAGACGCCCGAGGCGCGCGAGGCCGCGGCGGCGCCCGCGCACGCCGAGGGCGCCGCCGGCGCGCCGGGCGACGACGACGCGGCGTCGCGGCGCCGGCGGCCGTCCTTCGGCTCCGCGTCGACGAAGGCGTCGTCGGTCGCGGACCCGGCGCTGCTGCAGCCGCGCCTCGAGAAGATCTGGTTCGACCTGCGGCTGCCCATGGTCCAGAAGCTGCAGTTCCTGCAGAAGTACGCGTCCGTGCAGCACGCGCCGCTGCTGCCGCGGGCCGTGGAGATCTGGGGCGTCGCGGCGGACGTCTACGTGAAGCGCGCGAAGCTCATCGGGTTGCGGGATCGGCTGGGCGACGGCG
>NW_008705563.1:16299-21887 GCF_000186865.1 Aureococcus anophagefferens
ACAGGCCGCGAAGTACATATGGCGTCGTTGAAGTCGTGATTGATGTTCAAGCTAGCCGCGGTGGCGAAGTCAACACACAACACAGCAAGGCGGAGCTCCCCGGTGCTGGGTTTCGTTTTTTAGCCCCACCCCCGGGCTGTGGGGGGGGTTTTATGGGCCCTCAGCGACCCCCCCACCCCCCGTCCCCCGGCCCCCCGGCGGCCTGGACGCGTACTGGGGCGCTGTTTTCAGGAGGTTGTCGCGTCCGGCCCGAGCGAAAGTCGACCCCCCCCACCCCCGTCAAACCCCCCCCACAGCCCCCCCCCGGTGGCTAAAAAAACGAAACCCTGCGTGCGGGCTCCAGCGCTGCGTACACAGCAGCAGCAGCGGCGTCGCATCGCGCATCGATCGACGCAGAGATGCGTCGCGCCGTCTTCGCGGCAATCGCGCTCGCCGGCGGCGCGTCGTGCTTGCGCGCGCCGCCGCGAGCGCTGGCGGCGCGGCCCGCGCGACTCCAGCGCTGCCGGTCGCCGCGGCTGCAGCAGCAGCCGACGATGAGCCTGCCGACCTACGCGTTCATGCTCCCCACGGCGACGGTCGTCGCGACGACGTGCCAGCTCTGCGGCATCGGCGGCGCGGCGCTCTTCTCGCCCATCTTCTTGTTGGTGTTCCCGCTGCTCGGCCCGCAGTACCCGCTGGCGTCGCCGGCGGCGGCCGTCGCGAGCGCGCTCCTGACGGAGGCCTTCGGGTTCAGCAGTGGGCTCGTGGGCTACGCGCGGCGGGGCCTCGTCGTCTGGGATGTCGCCGCGGATCTGGCCAAGGTCGCGGTGCCCGTGGCGGTCGCCGGCGCCGCTGCGGCGCCGCTCCTCGCCGGCGACGTCCGGGCGCTGCGGGCCTGCTACGCGCTCCTTATGCTGTGCCTCTCGGCGCGGCTCCTCGCGGGCGAACGCGACGACCCGGACGCGTGCGTCTACGAGGGCGCGCGGGAGGTCGTCGACAGCGACGGCAAAAAATACTCCTTCGACGCGCCGGAGCGCGACGCCGCGGGCCAGGCGCAGGTCGCCGGCGGGGCGTTCCTGACGGGCCTCCTGGGCGTCGGCGTCGGCGAGGTCGTGCTCCCGTCGCTCACGCGGGACTGCGGCATGCCGGTGCCCGTCGCCGCGGGCTCGTCCGTCGCCGTCGTCTTCGCCGCGGCGGCGGCCGCGGCCGTGGCGCAGTTCGCCCAGCTCGCGGACGCCGCGGGCGGGGACGTCGCCGCCGTCGTGCCCTGGGACCTCGTCGCGTTCACGGTGCCCGGCGTCGTCCTCGGCGGCCAGATCGCGCCCCGGCTCGCGGGCCGGCTGCCGGACGCGGTCATCGAGGCCGCCGCGGGCGCGCTCTTCGGCGGCGTCGGCGTCGCGTTCGCGGTCAAGGCGGCGGGGTAAGCTTTTACTTCTTGGCCCGGCGCGCCTTGGCGAGGAGCGCCTCGAGGGACACGTCGGCCTTCGCCGCGGCCTTCGGGGCGGCTTTGGGCGCGGCCTTGGGCGCGGCGGCCTTGGGCGCGGCCTTGGGCGCGGCGGCCTTCGGGGCGGCCTTGGGCGCCGGCGACTTGGGCTTCGCCCGCGCCTTGGGCGCCGCCGCGGGCTTCGGCGCGGCCGGCGGCGGGTCGTCGACGTCCATGGGCGCCGCGCGGCGGCGCGGCGTCGCGCGGCGCTTCGGCGGCGGGTCGTCGACGTCCATGGGCGCCGCGCGGCGCGGCGCCCGGGCCTTGGGCGCGGGCTTGCGCGCCTTCGCGCCCGTCGCCAGCCTTTCGAGGTGCGCGCGGAGTTTCGCGTAGTCCGGCGCGTCGGCGTGGCCCAGCGCGCGGCACTCCTCGAGGAAGGCCGCGAGGGGCGCCGCGTCGCCGAAGGGCGCGAGGTCCAGCGCCGCGACGACGGCCGCGGGCGCGCCCGCGGCCCTCTTCGCGCGAAGCACGGCGTCGTCGCTCGCCGCGCCGTCCCAGGGCAGCGCGTCGCCGGCGGCGACGCAGAGGAGCATGTGCCCCAGGGCCTCGACGTCGTCGCGGCGGCAGGGCGGCGCGCCCTCGGCGTGGGCCGCGAGCCCGACGAAGCGCGGCGTGCCGCCGAGGGAACCGCCCGGCGTCGCGGCGCGGTGTCCCCCCGTCAGCGCGCTCACGTAGCGGCTCGCGAGCCCAAAGTCCACGAGCCGCGCCTCGTCCGCGCCGACGACGGCGCCGGCCTCGTGGCGGCCGAGCATGACGTTCTCCGGCTTCACGTCGACCTGGGCGGGAAACGGGTGCGACGTGCCCAACCTTTGGAGGCTCCTCTCTCGGTCGTTTTCCGCTCATTCTCGGACGGGCGATGATCTCTCGGAGCGCTCTCGACGCGTGGATGCTTTTTATGGAACACACACGCGCGGAACACTCATGTTGAATCACTCGTGTCCCGCCCCGCCGTCGACGTAGACGTAGCGCGCCGCGTGGAGCGCTTCGAGCGACGCCAAAACGTCGAGGCCGACGGCCGCGAGCGCTTTCGGGTCCAGGCGTTTGCCGGCCGCGGCGAGCCGCGCGACCTCGTCGCCGAGGGACGCGCCGAGGCGCTCGAGCACGAGGTAGCGGAGACCGTCGCTCTCGCCGTAGGCGACCTCGCGCCCGAACCGCCGCGGCGACCGGTTGAGCACGTTCGCGTAGAGCAGGTGCTCGGCGAAGAGCGTGTCCGCCGCGCGCTTCGCGTCGCCGTTGGCCTTCTTGCCCTTGGCGGCGGGCGGCGGCACCGGCGCGACCTTGATCACGAGCGACGTCGTCGACGCCGCGGCGGCGGCGGCGGCGCGGGACCCGGACCGCGCGGTCACGGCGACGCGCTCCACCTCGTAGACCTCCGCGCAGGCGCCGGCGCCCAGCAGCTTGCCGACGCGCCACTCCTTCTTGAGCGTGCGGCCCGTGAGGGAGGGCATGGCCATGCTCACTTGCAACGACGAAGCCGGCCGTAGCGAGAATGGCCGGCGGCTCGGACGCACACGCACGCGCGCGCAGTCCGAGCCCTACACCTTGCAAGAGAGGTAGAGAAAGAGACGGATGCACGCTTCCCGTCGTGAATACCTGCGCCGGCTGGGCTCCAGCAGTGGTCACAGAGGTGCTCTACGGCGCCAGCCCTCGGCCAGGCCCACGCCCACTCTGGGAGCCAGCCCTTCATCGACAGCCTCTCCGGCTCGTGAGCTCAAGGCAGCACCAGGTCCTGTGTCAGCCCAGTGCGCGTGATGATGCCCAAGCTCTTCGTGGCGCTCTGCGCGCTCGGCGCGAACGCGTTCCTGCCGAAGACGCCGCTGTCCGCGCGCCCGGCGCGCGCCCCGGCGCGCACGGCGCCCCGGGCGCTGCTCGACGTCTTCGTTGCGGGGCAGCTCGCCACGGCCCCGATCGACGCCTCGAAGCTCGACCTGCCGTCGACCGTCGTCATCTCGGCGAAGGAGAAGATCCAGCGCGAGGGCCTCTACGGCTCCTACGAGGTCGAGGTCGACAACGGTCCGCGCCCCGCGCCCGCGGGGCCGCGCCGGGGCGCCGGGGCGCCGCGCGAACGCCGGGCGGCCGCCGCGCGCGCCGCTCCGGACGAGAGGCGCGCCGGCCGTCGCGCGTCCGGGGACGCGCGCGCGCCCTCGACGCCCGCGCCTCCGCAGGCTTCAACCCGGCCGACGACGCGCGGTCGACGTTCAAGAGCAAGGCCGCGACCAAAAAGGGCAAGAACAAGTACCTCGGCATCTTCGTCGTCCTCCTCGTCGGCTCCTTCATCATCCCCATGGCCCAGTACTTCTGGTACGTGCGCGACACGCCCGACGGCCTCTTCAACGAGCCGCCGCCGCCGCCGCCGCCGCCGGCCCCGAAGAAGTTCTGGGAGCGCTAGGCGCCGGACGCCCCGGAGCGCCGCGGAGCGAAGCGCGGGTTGTGCTAACCTCGCGACTATCTCGACGCTTGGTCGCGCGGCCGTGCGAGGGGCGGGCGAGGGCGGAGTCCGTGTTCCGCGAGCGCGCGCGCGCGCCGCGTCGACGGAACGTCCTCCCACTGGCGCCCGGACGGCGCCACGGCTCCCGGCCCGGGGCGGCGCACTGCCCGGGCGAAACGCGTCGCGGCGCACCCTGGCCGACGTGCGCTGCCCCGTTCAACTAAGGTGTTGAAGTCGGTGTTTACGAATTGCAGGATTATGAGGTAGATTATGTCAGCCTTCCTCGCGCGCATGCTCGCGGAACGGGGCAGCCTCGAGGGTGCCGCGGCCCCGGGCGACGGTGCGGCGGGCGAGTCGGGCGTCGCCGTGGCGATCCTCGCGCGCATGGACGAGCGCGAGGACCCGGGCGGCCTCGAGGCTGCCCCCGCCGTCGAGGAAGACAAACCCGAGGCTTCGGACCGGGGCAGCCCCGAGGCTTCGTCGGACCTCGCCGTCGAGGCTCCGGACCGGGGCAGCCCCGAGGCTTCGTCGGACCTCGCCGTCGCGGCTCCGGACCGGGACGAACCCGAGGCTTCGTCGGACCGGGACAAACCCGAGGCGTCGCCGGACCGGGACGAACCCGAGGCGTCGCCGGGCTCTCCCGCCGTGGCGGCGACGCTGACGGGCCTCGTCGCCCGCTTTCGCGTCGGCGGCGGCGACGCGCGCGCGGCGCCGTGCGAGCCCGCGGCGGCCCGGGCCTATCCCCGGGGCTGCGCGCGCGTCGACGGCCGCGGCGGGGCGGCCGCGGCGGTCGTCGTCGTCGAAGAGGACGAGGACGACGGGGACGACGGGGACGAGGCCGAGGCGGAGGAGAGCGCGTCGTCGGACGAGGACATGGTCGATGGCGCGCTCTTCGCGTGCCGGCGGCTGCCCGGGCGCCTCGGCGCGCTCGTCGCCGCCTGTGTGCAAATCAAATCTTCAACCCGACTTCAATGTGAGCGTATGCGACAGTTTCGACGCAATCTCTTCGACTGTGCTTCGAGAACTTGCTGAGAGCAATCGATTCGTCCAAAAATCAGCCGAATCGACTTCGAATTGGCCGAGATAGAGAGTTCTGAAGTTTGGCCCCGACGTCCCAGCTCACTGGTTGATTTGCGCACAGGTCGCCGCGGCCGACGGCCGCTGCGCGGCGCGGCCGCCGGACTGGGTCTTCTTGGGCGGCGCCGGGCCGCCGCGGCCGCGGCGGTCCTTCGACCGCGCGGCGCGGCCGCCGCTGGCCGGGCCGCCGGAGCCGCGGCGCGCGCCGGCGGCCGCGGCGCGGCCGGCGCTCGCCCGGACCGCCGCGGGCGAGTTCTGGTGCCCGGCGGGCTGCGCGCGCGCCTTCTCGCACGCGCCGGCGGCCGTCATGCACGCGCGGGCCTGCCCGGGCCTGCCGCGGCGCGACGGCGCCGCGGCGGACCGGCGCGGCGCCGCGCGCGCCGGCGGCGAAGCGGCGGCGGCGCGCGGCCGCGGCCGCGGGCCGGGGCTACTTCTGCTGCGGCGTCTGCGTGCGCCCGGGCCTCGGCGGCTTCCACGCGGCCGCGTGCCGCGAGCTCGAGCGCGCGCGGCGCGGCGGGGGCGCCTACGCGGGGTCCGTGCGCGTGGCCCTGCGGCTCGCGGCGCCCGCGCGGCCGCCGCCGCCGCCGCCGCCGCCGCCCCGCGACGAGCCCGCGGCGTCGT
>NW_008705563.1:21937-41386 GCF_000186865.1 Aureococcus anophagefferens
CCGCCCGCCGAGCGAGCCCGCGCCGGCCGCGGCGTCGGCGGAGTTCGAGATGGACCGGCAGCGGCGGCTCCTCGCCGACGAGGCGCGGCGCTGGGCCGCCGCGGGCGACGCGGGCGCCGTCGCCGCGCGGCGCGCGCCGCGGCCGGCGGCGGAGCCGCGGCTCCGCGACGAGGACGGCGTCGCGCTGCCGGCGGACGTCGCGGACCTCGTCTTCATGGCCCAAGTCGCGGCGCAGCGGTCGCGGCAGCGCGGGCGGCGCGCGGATCCGCCGCGCGGGGCCGCGCCGGGCTGCCGCGTCGCGGCGCCGCTCCGGCCGTTCCGGAAGAACGCGACGCCGCCGCCGCTGCCCGTCTGGCGGCCGCCGGACGACGACGACGACGCGGCGTCCGCGTCGTCCGGGGACCCCGGCGCGTCGGACGGGGACCCCGGCGCGTCGTCCGGGTCCGGGACGCCGCCGGACGCGGGCGACGCCGCGCGCGTCGCTGGCGACGCGCCCGGCGGGCCGCTCGCCCGGCGGGCCGCGCCGCCCGTGGACTAAGGTTACGCGAGGCCCGCGACGGCGATGGAATGCATCGCGACGGGCTCCACCGGCCGGTCGTCGCGGTCCGTCTTCGCGCGCGCGATCTTCAGCACGACGTCGTAGCCCGACGTCACACGCCCGAAAACGGGGTGGGACGCCGGGCCGCCGCCGAACCAGTCGAGCTCGCCGTTGTCCTCGACGTTGACGAAGAACTGCGAGCCGCCGCTGTGCCGCGCGCCGCTGTTGGCCATGGACAGCGTCCCCGCGGCGTTCGTGTCCCGCGACGTGAACTCGTCGCGGATGTTGCCGCCGTTGAAGCGCGCGTCCGTCGCGTTGCGCGCGTAGTTGTGGAACGCGCCGTCGGGCGGGCCGCCGGAGCCCGCCTTCTTCGACTTCGGGTCCCGCGCGTGGGGGCAGCCGAACTGGACCATGAAGTCGTCGATGACGCGATGGAAGTGGATGCCCTCGTAGAAGCCCGACGTCGCCAGGTCGACGAAGTTCGACACCGTGCGCGGCACGCGGTCCATGAAGAGCTCGGCCTCGAAGTCGCCGAGCGTCGTCGAGAACGTCGCCGTCGGGTTCGGCCGGTCCCAGACGACGGGCGGCTCGCGGTCGGCGCCGAAGACCGCGTAGGCGATCGCGACCGCGGCGGCGGCGGCGGCGGCGTACTTGAGCATGGCGCTGCGCGGAGACGGCGCGGAGCGGCGGCGCTGCGATGGCGCGATCTGATTGGGCAGCCCCAGGTTGACGCGCAAGTTGCCGTCGGTTTCATCAGACCTCCTCGAGAAGGTGGGGAGGCTCGACCATGGTCGTGCGCGAGCAGAAGGAGTGGTCCTACGCTAATTTCCAGCGGCCCAAAGCGGGGAGCCGCAAGAGCCCGCGCGGCGCGTCGCTGCGGCCCTACGTCAAGGGCCCGAGGCGCGTCGTCGATGCCAGCTGGGCCGGCGGCGGCGACGCGTCGGGCGACGGCGAGTCGCTCGAGGACCGCGACGCCGCGAGCTGGCTGCCCGGCGGCGCGACCTACTACGGGTCGCTGGGCGCCGGCGCGGCCGCGGCCCGGGGCGCGCTCGAGGTCGTGCCGTCCGCGGCGCGGGCCGCGTCCGCGCCGCCGCGCGCGCGGCCGCCGGCCGACGACGGCGCGCACGTGCGCACGGCGCTCAACTTCCTCATGCTCGAGGGCGCCCAGAGCGCCGAGAGCATGTGCCGCCAGCTCCGGGACCTGGGCCTCAACGAGGAGGCCGCGCGGGGCCAGGTCGCGCGGCGACTCCGGGCGACCGCGCGACCGGGCGCGGCGGAGCCCGAGGACGCGCCGCGGCCGAAGCTGCGCGAGGAGACGCTGGACCTGCGGCGGCGGCTCCGGGAGCACTTCGACAAGCTCAGCGCCGCCGAGGCGCGGGACGCGGCCGAGGCGCCCGCGCCCGCGGCGCCGCCGCCGCGGGCCCGGATCCTCGACGAGGCGACCGCGCCGAGCGTCGCCGCGTCGCCGCGCGTCGTCGTCAGCGACCGGCGGCCCGCGTCGAGCCCCCACGGCCGGCGCTGCGCGTCGCGGCCGGGGAGCCGCCAGGCGCGCGGCGCGCGGCCCGCGACGGCGGACCCGCGGCTCGACTTCGGCGACGGCTTCGGCGACGTGCTGGGCTCGCCGCCCGCGAGGACGCGGAGCCGGTCGCCGCCGCGGTCCGCGGCGTCGCCCGAGCGGTGCGGCCCGCGCTTCGGCGACGACGTCACGGCCGTGATCTGCCCGTCCTGCAAGTGGGACCACGGGCGCCGGTGCACCTACTGCCTGCTCCCGAAGAGCGCGTTGACGCCGCGGCTGAGCCTCAAGGACGTCGGCGCGCGGCTCCTGAAGAAGCACCCCGGCCTGAAGGCCGCGGAGTTGCTCGACAAGCTCGAGGCCTACGGGCGCAACGACGGCGTCGCGGCCGAGACGCACGCGAATCTCCGGCTGCCGCGGCCCGAGCCGCGGTCCCTGGCGCACCTCTGCCCCATGCACGCCCTGGAGCGGGAAGCGCTGGAGCACGTCGCCGAGCGCCAGGACGCGTCGCTGAAGCGCAAGGACGCGGAGCGCGCGGCGCAGGGACGGGTCGAGGACGGCCTCCGCGTGACGATCGCCGAGCTCAGCGTCGGCAACGAGGCCTTCGAGAGCCGCATCGCCGGCGCCATGACGACGCTGAGCCTGAGCCACAAGGAGATGATGACGTGGCAGGAGACGGCGCTCATGGGCCACGAGGACCACGCCCAGTTGGCCGCGAAGCACGCCGCGGTGCTCGACGCGAAGGCGTCGCTGGCCTACAAGCAGCGGGGTCTCGAGGAGCACAACAAGCAGCTGCGGCTCCAGGTCCACTTGCTCGAGGGCCACGTGCGGGCGCTGCAGGAAGATAAGAAAAAGCTCGTCGCGCCGCCGCCGCCGCGGCGCGTCCGCCACTTCGGGTGCCAGACGGCGACCTTGGTCGAGCGCGTCGTCACGGTCTACGCGCCGGCGCCGGCGCCCGTCGTGTCGCCGCCGCCCGAGGAGCCGCGGAGCGAGGCGCCGTCCGAGGACGAGAGCCTCATCACCGCGGGCTCCGCGAAGACGCTCGGCTTCTCCGCGACGCTCGAGGAGATGCACGCGATCCTGGAAAAAAAGGCCAGGGCCGACTTCGCCCACGCCGCCGAGGGCGCGGCGAGGCAGGACCTGCCGCGCTTCGTCGAGGCGCACATGGCCAAGAAGCACGGCAGCGAAAAGGCCGCGCGCGCGAAGACGCGCGTCTTCGCGACGTCGGTCCTCAAGTGGGAGCGCCACAAGGGCATCGGCCGCCTCTACGCCTTCGCCATCGCCGCGGGCCTCATGCACACGGACGCGTGGAGCCCCGCGCTGTCCGACGTCGCCGTCGGCCTCTTCGCGGCCGCGTTCTCCAAATCGGACGGCGCGGGGCTCGCGGACTTTTTGAGCCGGAACACGATCGTCTGCGCCGGCGAGAAGCGGCGATTGGTGGACGCGCTGACGCTCGCGGCGCCCAAGGCCGCCGCGGCGTCCGCGTTTTTGGGCGCGAACGTCGCGCGCGGGGCGCCGCCGGCGCCCGCGCAGTGCCTGCGGGCGGTGGCGTCGGAGGTGCAGCTGCGGCGTCTCTTCGTCGCCATCGACCGCATCCCGACGGACGCGAAGACGAAGACCGGCGAGCCGCTGTTGGACTTCGAGTTCTTTCTGCGGTTGGTCTTGGATTTCTACATCTCGCGCGCGCGCGCCGTGCTGCGCTGCCTCGAGCGCTGCTTCGCGGAGCTGTGCGCCGGCGGCGGCGACGTGTCCTTCGGTGCCTTCGCTTCGTGCCTCGACGAGCACCGGGTCGTCTACCGGGGCGTCGCGGGCTGTGTGGAAATCAACCGCTGGTTTGGGACGTCCCGACCAAACTTTGAAATTCTCTAGCTCAGCCACATCGAAGTCGATTCGGCTGATTCTTGGACGGATCGATCGCTCTCCTCGAGTTCTTGAAGCAGAGTTGAAGGGCTTGTGTCGAACCTTTCGAATACGCGCACATTGAAGTCGGGTTGAAGATTTGATTTCCCCGCAGGTCGCCGGCGACGCGGCCTACGCGGACTTCGGGTCCGCGGACGAGGCGCTCAACGTCGCGGGCCGGGGCCGCGCGTCGCTGGGCGCTAGGCAGCGGGCGAAGAAGGAGAACCACGGTCGCCGGCTCCAGGTCTGGAAGGCGCTGCGGCTCGAGGCCGCGGCCACGGACAAGGGCGGCGCGCGCGCGTCGTCCGCGCGGAGCGTGCGGTCTTCCGCGGCGAAGCGCGCGTCGGCGGCGAGCCTCGCGAAGAAGCTCGAGAGCGCGAAGAACGAGGAGCTCGAGGCCATGGCGCTGAGCCTCGACGCGGCGCGCCTCGCGCGCGCGTGCTTCGTCGCCCACGTCGTCCCGGCGGACCCGCCGGACAACGAGGTCAACGACCAGGCGGCCCTCGACACGGTCCTCTCGGCCCTCGACGTCGTCGTCCACGACGAGGGCGACGCGGCGACGGCGCTCATGTAAAAGCTTCAACTTGCCGCGTTTTTTAATGGGGCTGCCCTCGCACGAAAAAATAAAGTGCTGATGGCTGCGCCCCGCTAGGCCGCTCCGCGATGGGCCTCCTCTTCCTCGCCGCGGGCTACAGCGCGACGTCGGCGACGCTGTCCATCGTCAACAAGTGGGCCCTCGTGCGCTTCCCCTACTCGGGCGCCCTCACGGTGCTCCAGTTCGGCTTCGCCGCCGGCGCCGTGCGGCTTTTCGCCGCGCTGAAGCTCGTCGAGTGCGACGCGCTGGACTGGAAGACGGTCAAGGCCTTCGCGCCGGCCGTGGTCATGTTCTACGCGTCCATCGCGTCGAACATGCGGCTCCTCGCCGCGTCGACCGTCGACACGTTCGTCGTCGTCCGTTCCGTCGTGCCCATCGCGACGCAGGTCGGCGAGCTCCTGTTCTTCGAGCGGTCCGTGGCGCCGGCGCCGAGTGCGCTCCAGGTGGCGTCCCTCGCCGTCATCGCTGTGGGCGCCGCGGGCTACGGGTCCGCGAACGCGGCCGTGTTGTCGCCGGCCGTCGCGGGCTGGGCCGCGCTCTATCTGGCGTGCATCTCCGGCGACACCCTGGTGGTGAAGAAGGTCGTCTCGTCCGTGGAGTTGAGTAGATGGGGCTACGTCTACTACAACAATTTGCTCGCGCTCGCGGTGTTTCCGGTTTGGGCGTGGTTATCCGGAGAGCTCGCGCGGCTCGCGACCGAGAGGCCCCTGGAGGCGCTCGGCGACCCGGTGTCCTGCGCGGCCGTCGCGCTCTCCTGCGCCATCGGCCTGGGCATCTCCTTCTTCGGGCTCAACGCGCGGCGCGCGCTCTCCGCGACGGCGTTTACCGTTTTGGGCGTCGCGTGCAAGTTCCTGAGCATCGCCATCAATTCGACGGTCTGGGCCCACCACGCGCCCCACGCGGCCCTCCCCTGGCTGCTGTTGGCGCTGTTGGGGTCCGTGCTCTACCAGAAAGCGTCGAACCTGGCGAAGGACGACCGCGACCGGCGGACGTCGCGCGACGCCGCCGAACAGCGGAAGCGGGACCGGCGCGGCGCGGCGGCGTGGCCCGCGCGGCTCGGGGTGCTGGTGGCGGCGGCGCTGGGTGTCGCCGCGCTCCGGGCCGCGCTCGCGCCGGCGACGGCGGTCGTCCGCCCGTCGCCGGAGCTCGCGGAGCGGCTCCGCGCGGAGGAGCGGCGCGCGGCCGCGGCCGAGGCGCTCGCCGAGGAGGCGATCGCCCACGTCGAGGCCATGCGCCTCGACCGCGACGCGGCGCGCGCGCGGCTCCGCGGGGCGCGGGGGATGTAAAAGGCGGGTCGATCGTCGATGGGTGGGGGCCCTGAGACGCGGCCATGGCCGGCCGGAGGCCGTCGCGCCGCGACCAGCGGCGTGGCGGATTTGCTGGATCTTGGCTTTGAAGCCCAGAGTCGCTTCGCGTCACGCACTCGCCGCTCGCATCGACGAGCCGCCGCACGGAATCACCGTCGATGTACACGTCCGCCACCCTCATGCTCGCACTGGCCGCGCGCGGCGCGTCGGCCTTCGCCGCCGGCGCCCGCAGGGTGTCGGCGACGGCGCTGCGCGCCACGTCCACCGTCGTCGAGGGCGAGGAGGGCACGGAGTCCTACGCCCAGTACTTCGTCGACGCCGACGGGTCGAAGATCAGCCCCTGGCACGACATTTCCCTCATGGACGGCGACGCCTACAACATGGTCACGGAGATCCCCAAGTACGGCACGGCCAAGATGGAGGTCGACACCAAGGGCGAGAACAACCCGATCGTCCAGGACATGAAGAAGGGCAAGCTCCGCTTCTACCACGGCCCCATCTTCTGGAACTACGGCTGCCTGCCCCAGACCTGGGAGAACCCCAACGAGGAGCACCCCGTGCTCAAGTGCTTCGGCGACGACGACCCCATCGACGTCGTCGAGATCGGCTCGTCGGCGCTCGTGCCGGGCTCCGTGACGCCCGTCAAGCCCCTGGGCGTCCTCGCCATGATCGACGACGGCGAGCTCGACTGGAAGGTCGTCGCCATCGCCGAGTCGGACCCGCTGGCCAAGGAGCTCGACGACATCGCCGACGTCGAGGCCAAGTGCCCCGGCGTCGTCTCGGGCATCCGCGAGTGGTTCCGCTGGTACAAGACGCCCGACGACAAGCCCATCAACGCCTTCGGCTTCGACGAGGAGTGCCTCCCCAAGGCCAAGGCCGTCGAGGTCATCGAGGAGACCCACGCGTCCTGGAAGGGGCTCCGCGACGGCTCCATCGACGCGGGCAAGCTCTGGAAGGGCAACTAGATCGCGGCCGTTCAAGGCCCCGCGAAAATCCCCCGCGCGGCCGCCAAGGCGCCTCCCCGTTTCGTAACGAGCGGCTAGGGCGTAGCGTGGACGGCGACGTGCGCGGACCCGAACGCGGACCCCCAGCGGATCTCGCCGAGGGGCCGGTGGCGCACGCGCCGCCGCGCCTGGGCGACGGCGAAGGCGTGGGCGACGTCGCGCAGCGTCGGCGCCGCGTCGACGGCCCAGCGCAGGGGCGCGTCGCCGTCGAGGCACCGGAGCCGGGAGATCGACCGATCGACCTTCGCGGTGTGGTAGGCGTGGGCCGAGCCCTCGCGCCTCCGCAGCGCCGCGGCCCAGGCGCCGAAGTCGACGTCCGTCGTCTCCGGCTGCGCGTCGCCGCGGCGGAGCGCCGTCGTCGACGCGCGCGAGGCGCCGCGGAGGGGCGCGCCGTCGTCCTCCGGCGCCGGGTAGGGCTCCGCCGCGAGCCGCGCCGCGAGGTCGCGAAAGGCACCGACGAGGCCCGCCGACCGGCGGTCCCAGCCCTCGACGAGGAGCGCGGACCCCGGCGCGTCCGGGTCTCGCACGGACCGCGCGAGCCAGTGCTGGAGCTGCGCGTCCAGCAAATCCGACGCGACGCGGCTCATGGGGTTCCAGGCCGTGCGGCCGCCGGCCGTGCCCTTGCGGTGCTCCGCGCGCGCGCGGCTGAACCTGCGCAGCGAGTCCTCCTCCGTCTCCAGGAAGTAGCGGCCGCGGCCGCTCGGGATCACCGCGCGGGCTTTGAACCGCCGGCTCACCGCGGGCAGCGCGACGCCCTCGGCGGCGCGCACGTAGGCTAAAATGCGGCCCATGAGGTCGTCCACGCGCGAGACGGCCGCGGCCGCGCCGCTCGAGTTTGTCGCGAGGCGCAGCGGCGGGACTTTGGGCGCGTCGAGGTCGAGGACGGAGACGGGCGACCGCGGCGCGGCGTCGGCCTTGGCCCGGGGCGACCGCGGCGCGGCGTCGGCCTCGGCCCGGGGGATGCCGCCGGGCGGCCGGCCCTTGCGCAGCGTGACGACGAGGCCGTTGCGCAGCCTCGTGGCGTCGGTGACCGGCGCGCCGTTGGCTTCGAGGTAGAGCTCGCCCTTGGCGCGGAACTTGGCCTTGACCGCGGCGAGGAGCGCGTCGGCCGAGCCCGAGCCGCCCGACCATTTCAAGGGCTTCTCCTGCTGCCCGAAGGCGACGGAGAGACGGATAATCGTGGCCATGACGACGCGCTGGAGCTCAATGTGAGAGGCGGTTCGTGGCCATGACGCTGCCAGAGCGCCGATCTCGGCATCACCGACCCAACTGCACGACGGCAACAACGCCCGTGCACAGCGGCGGAGAGCGTCGACATGGGCAGCTAGCTAAACCCCGACACGGTAACCATTAACCATGCCGACGCTGCGCAAGTCGGTGCAGATGAAGGTGGACCAGCTGCCCGCGGCCCTGCCGGGCGTCGGGCGGAATCCGAAGAAGGCGCAGCCGAAGAAGCAGGACACGTACCAGGTCGCCGAGCAGGACCAGGGCGTCATCTTCGCCGCCGCGGAGCGGGGCAACTGGGAGACGATCACGCGCATCTACGACGCCCTGGAGCTCGAGCGCGAGCTCTCGGAGATGCCCTGCGAGCACCGCGTGAACCTGGCCACGCGCCTCAACGCCGTCCTGACCGTGTCGAAGGAGAAGCGCCGCGGCATCTTCGTCGCGGACGTCACGCCCATGGACGGGCCCGACGAGGCCAAGGGCCGCTTCGAGCGCGGGCGCAAGCTGCGGACGACGTCCGGGCGCGACGTGCAGGAGCGCGGCATCGAGGTGTCGGGGACCGGACGGACGGCGCTGCACATCGCCGCGCAGGCGCACGCGCCTTTGACCGTCGTCGAGGCGCTCATCAAGCTCCAGCCCTCGGCCGTGCGGAGCCGCGACAACGCGAGTTCGACGCCGCTCCACCTCGCCGCCGGCGGCGGCTTCTGCTTCGCGCGCGCCAAGGGGCAGTCCGTGCACCACGAGCACGTCAAGCCCGGCGTGCGAATCAAATCTTCAACTCGACTTCAATGTAAGCGTATTCGAATGTTTTGACACAAGCGCTTCCGCTGTGCTTCGAGAACTCGATGAGAGCACTCGATCCGTCCAAGAATCAGCCGAATCGACTTCGATGTGACCGAGCTCGAGAATTTCAAAGTTTGGTCGGGACGTCCCAAACCAGCGGTTGATTCCGGCACAGGTCAAGCCCGTCAACGAGAATAAGCGCGCGCGGAACATCATCTCCGCGCTCGTCGACGCGGCGCCGGAGCTCGCGTCGGCCGTCGACGAGCACAACCACACGCCCCTGGACGTCGCCGTCGCGAACCGCAAGTGGATGGCCGTGGAGCGGCTCGTCGAGGCCGCGCCGGCCTGCGTTAAAAGATCGGACG
Source organism: Aureococcus anophagefferens (assembly GCF_000186865.1). NCBI lineage: Eukaryota > Pelagophyceae > Pelagomonadales > Pelagomonadaceae > Aureococcus > Aureococcus anophagefferens. The sequence goes on from NW_008705563.1 coordinate 31,166, forward strand.
CGGCGCCCTTGCCGCTCTACGCCTCCGCGCTCGCCGGCGCGGCGCCGCCCCGGGTGCTGCGATGCCTCGAGGAGGCGCACCCGCGGAGCGACATGCCCCTGCCGTCGTTGGTGAAATGCAAGTTCTACGACGACGCGCTCAAAGCGGTCACGGAGGAGGCCGCGAAGCGCAAGGACGACCGCGACCGGCTCCCGCTCCACCTCGTCGCCGCGGACCCGGACGCGCCCGAGGCGCTGATCACCGCTTTACTCGAGGCCTTCCCCCAGGCGACGAACGCGAGGGACAAGGCCGGCTGGCTCCCGCTGCACGACAGCGCGCACGTCGGCGGGCCCTCGAAGCTCTACCGCTGCCACCACCACGAGCCGCCCCGGTTCCTGAACTTGTAGAAAGCTGTTTAACGCGCGGGGGGGGCTCAGGGCGACCCGAGGAGCGTCTGCGCCTCGGGCGACCGCGCGGCTTTCCGGGTCCGTTTCCGCGATGCCGCGACGGCGACGATCGCGACGGCCGCCGCGGCCAAAAGCGCCGGCGCCGCCCAGGGCCCGGACGCCAACGACTCGCTCGACGCCGCGGCGAGGTCCGCCGGCGCGACCTTCTTCGAGGCCGTCGCGGAGTCGCGCGCGAGGACGCCGTGCTCGTCCTTGGGCGCCGACAGCCCCGCGTAGGCCAGCGCCTCCGGGGACACGAAGGTCGAGTCGCGCTGTTTCGAGGGCGCGGGCTCGACGGCGAAGTCCTCGGCCCCGGGGCCGATGGGATTCATGACTTGCCCCGTGATCTGGGACGTCATCGTCGCGGCGACCTCGGCGGTCTTGTTCGCGCTCCAGGCGCACCAGTCGTCGAGGTCCAGGAAGAAGTTGGACCCGCTCTCCGTGACGACCGTCGTGCCGTACTTCTTCACCGCGCGGCGGCACGCGGGGTCCGTGCGCGCCATGTCGTCGACGCAGCTCAGGCAGAACGCGTGCGTCGCGCACTCGCCGTCGATGTCCAACGCGTCGCCGACGGGCGCGTCGTCGAGGTCCGGCGGCAGGTCCATGGCCTTCTTCGGCGTCGTCGCGACGAAGGTGCCCGCGCAGACGGCCTCGAGGTCTAAAAGCGCCTCCCAGGCGCAGATCAAGCCCCAGGACCGGCCCTTGTCGCTGTCGACGGCCGTGACGTTGCAGAGCTCGCCGTACTTGGGCGTCATCTCCATGCGGTGGCGGTACTCGGACTGGTAGTCGCTCAGGGAGCAGGCCGTCATGGAGCCGTAGAGGCCGTCGTCGTCGTAGCGGTCGCAGTCGGACGCGAGCTCGTCGACGTAGGCGTCGTTGCAGCACTCCCAGTCGCTGGGCGCGGCCGTCGACGGGACGAGCGTGGGCGGGTAGGTCGGCTGGGCCGTCGGCTTGTACGTCGACGGCGCGAGCGTCGACGGGCTCTTCGTGGGCATGTACGTCGTGGGCGCGTGGCTCGACGGCTCGACGGACGGCGCCTTGGACGGCGCGGCGGCGGCGTCGGCGCAGCAGATGACCGTCTTCGCCTCCTCGGCCTTGGCGCACGTCGTCTCCAGCGTGCCGCCCTGGGCCCGGACGGCCGCGTAGCCGCTCCGCCACGTGCTGTGCGCGCCCGTCGTGCCGTTGGCCACGGTCGGCGCCCGCTCGAGGGCCGTCGTGTCGGCGCACGTGTTCTCCTCCTCCATGTAGCAGCTCTCGCAGACGAAGGTCGTCCACGCGGGCGACGCGAGCAGCGTCTCGAACAACTCGCGGCCCGCGCCTTCCTTGGCCGCGCGCTCGATCTCGTGGAGCTCGCACATGCGCGCGCCCTTCTCCGTGCAGGCCGCCTTGGCGGCGAAGAAGGACGACTCCGTCGCGGCGCCCTTGGTCTGGCGCGTGGACGCGCAGACGCCGTCGCCCGACGGCCCGCCGCCGCCGACGACCGGCAGGTAGGTCCAGCCTAGGTCCTCGCAGGACCGGTGGCTCGCCTCGGGCGGCGCGAGCGGCGCGCGGCGCGCGTCGTAGATGACGCTGCGCACGTCCGCGCGGTGGCCGCCGCGCTTCGTGTCCGCGAGCGACACGACGCGGAGGGCCCGGTTGTCCGTGTCCGCGAGGAGCACGCTGTCGCCGTCGACGATGGACACGTCGTGGAGCCGCGACAGGTGCGCGACGCCCGCGTGGCCGTCGAGCCAGCCGCTACCGGACGCGTCGTTGCCCGAGAGCACGCGGCACGGCGACGCGCCGACGTCCTTCCACGACACCGCGGGCACGTCGTCGAAGTCCGCGTCGTCGTCGGACGCGCCCTTCTTCGACGACTTGGCGTCGTCGTCGTCCTCGGAGGACTTGCTGCTCTTTTTGGAATCGTCGTCGTCCTCGGAGGACTTGCTGCTCTTCTTGGAATCGTCGTCGTCCTCGGAGGACTTGCTGCTCTTCTTCGAGGAAGCGTCGTCGTCCTCGGAGGACTTGCTGCTCTTCTTCGAGGAAGCGTCGTCGTCCTCGGAGGACTTGTCGCTCTTCTTCGAGGAAGCGTCGTCGTCCTCGGAGGACTTGTCGCTCTTCTTCGAAGACGAGGCGGCGTCGTCGTCGGCGGCGTCGTCGCCGTCGGACGACTTGGACTTGAGGCGCCGCGCGCCGTCGTCGTCGTCGCCGTCGGACGACTTCTTGTTCTTCTTCACCGCGGAGGAGTCGTCGTCGTCGTCGGCCGCCTTGGCGGCGCTGTCCGTCTTGTCGTCCTCGATCATGTCGTCGTCGGCGACGCCCTTCTTGTGGTGCACGACGCTCGACGCGTCGTCGTCGTCGACGACGGTCGCGACGACGTCGTACGAGTAGGAGAACGCGTCGACGGCGCCGTCCGTCGCGTTGGCGGCGGCGGCGGCGATGTCCTCGTAGGAGTAGGAGTAGGCGTCGGCGGCGTCCTGGCGCTCGTCGCGGCGCTTCTCCTTGGCCGTCTCCGCGACGGGCGCCGCCGTCGGCGTCGCCGTCGGCGCGTAGGACGGCGCGTACTCGTAGCCGTCGACGAGCTCCGCCCGCAGCGCGTTCGGCAGCTCCAACAGGAGACTCCCCCGGTCGTCGCGGTACGCCGCCACGAGGAGCGTGCGGTTGTTCGTCGGGTCCCAGGTCGCCGCGTGGAACTCCGCTCCCTTGCCACTGCACGTCTCCGGCACGTCGACGCGCTGCTTCAACCGGCCGTCGGCCGTCGCCAGCACGGAGACGCCGTGGCTCTCCGTGGTCACGAGCAGGGACCGCTCGTCGGGGAGGAGCTGGAGGCCCTGGCACTTGTCGCAGTCCGCGAAAGCGCTCACCGCGATGGCCGCGCCCGCGGGGAGCCGCCCGTCGACCGCGCCCGTGCCGATCTTCCAGATCTTGCCGTTGGCGTGGTCCGCGGCGTAGGCCGTCGCGCCGTCGCTCGTGAGCACGAGGTCCCGCAGGGTCCCGAAGCTCGCGTCGACGGTCGCCTCCACCGTCGCGGACGCGAGGCCGAAATCCTCGGAGCTCGCGAGCGACGCCCGGAGCGGCCGCGGCAGGTAGACGCGGTAGAGCTTCGACGCCTCCTCGGACGCCGCCAGCGCGAAGGCGCACGTGTCGCAGGACGCGACGGCGGACACGGACACGGCGCCCTCGCGCGAGTTGGGCTCCGTGTCGAAGACGCGCCGCTCCACCAAACCGCCGTACTGCAGATCGACGAGCGCGAGACCGTCCAGGTTCGAGTCGGCGACGAGCGCGAGCTTCGAGTTCACGCTCCAGAGGCCGTTGGGCCCGCGCCCGGCGCCCCGGGCGCCCAGGACGAGCCCGAGGCAGAGCGACGCGCGCCGCCCCATCGCGCCTCCCGCTTTGTCACTTAAAACAGAGATACGAAGATTTCTTGGAGCCAGAGCCGGACTTTGATTTCTGACTCGGCGAGCCGGCCCCAGGTCAAGTCCCCCGATCCCGGGATGGCTCGGAACACGCTCGAGCTCTAGCTTCGGTGCTTTAGGCGGCGCCGCGCGCGGAACGTGCGCGCGGCGGACGTCCGCGGGCGGGCGGGCGGCGGCCTACTCCGCCTCGTCCTTCTTGCGCTTCGTGCCGCCGTTGGCGACGGGCTCGCCCTGGGCCTGCACGGCGCTCGCGATGGCGACGAAGTCGTCGAGCATCTCCGCCTCCGTGAGGCCCTGGTCGAGGAGGAGCGTCGCGGGCGTCTGCGGCCCGCGCGTCCGCGCCGCGCCGCGCCGCGGCCCGCGCTCGTCGTCCTTCGCGTCGCGCGACCGCAGGTTGCGCGTCGCGTGGACGCGCGTCGGGTCCTCGATGCCCTCGGCGCGCGCCTTGGCCGACGCGAGCTGGTCCACGATCTTCTCCTCCGCGGCGTCGAGCCTCCGCCGCATCTCGCGGCCCGAGACCTCGATCTCGTGGTCGTGGAGCCGGTCCAGCGTCGCGAGCTCCGCCTCGTAGTCCCGCGTCGCGCGCGCGATCTGCGCGGGGAGGCGCGGTTCGGGGGGGCAATTGGGGGAAAGAGCGGCTCGAGCGCCGTTCGAGCGTCGCGGTAGGTAGAGTTGCATGGGACGCGGCGCGCGCGCCCGCGCGTCCCGCGTGTCGTCGAGGACCTTGACGCGCGCGACGAGCTCCGGGTGCGTGCCGTCCTCGATCGTCGCTGCCTCCTCGTCCAGTTGCTTCAACGCGTAATCGTAGGCCATAACCTGCCGTTCGAGCTTCTCCTTCGATACCTGCGGGAGGCACTCGAATCGCGCGCAATGAAGTTGGGGCGCGCGCGCGTGGCGGGCGACGATGGGGTGCCGCAGGGACGGTTGCGAGTGCAGGGGCCCGCGGGCGCGGGTCTGGCAGGTTTCGCGCGCGAGCGAGGCCAGTTGGAACGCGTTTGCTCACCTTCACGCTAATGTGGCCGTTCTGAGGCTCGCCCATGTCGACGGCGCGCAATTCGATGGGCGATACCCCCGCAGATGACAGCCGTCGGCACTCGAGGTGCTGAGAGTGCAGGCGCTAGTGAGGCGCGCTCATCGACGCGGCTCGCAAAGCACCTACTCTCTCTCTCTCTCCTCAGCTCCACAGTGCTGCACCTACAGCGGCAAGTTATCGGCACGTTCGGCCGGCGCAGCGCTCCGGTTCGAGGCGCTGGCCGAGCCGTGAGCGCCCCCGCGATGGCTGCGTCGCGACCCCCTTCGTCGCGAGGGGGGAGGGATCCGCTGCCGCCCGCTCCGCCTCGACTCGGAGCCGCTCGCTCTGCCGGCCGCCGCGCACGCGTCGCGATCGCGTCGCCGTGCCCATACTCACCCTTGGGACGGGGACGAAAGTTTGGACGCTGGTGCGCACAGAAGTAGTCGTGCTCGTGGTGCTTGCAGACCGTTCCGTGGGGGGGGGTGCGGCTTCGGTCAGTGTCCCGACCACATGATGATCCGAGTCGTCTGCTTGTACGTGGGCAAGGAGACTCTCGATGCGTGGCACAGGATGGTGGGTCCTTGGAATACTTTTCTGCAGGATTGTAGGAAGAGATGTGGTTATTTCGTGCATTCTAAGCACGCATTCATCGAGCGCGTTAACTAAAATCCAAACGAACCACACAGAGACGAACGCGTGCTTGTGCATGGCGACGCCGGAGGACATGCCGTAGAATAGCTGGACACGCGACCCGTCGGGCTTGACGACGCCGTCGCCGACCGACTCGTCCGTGCCCGAGAAGAGGCCGCCCGTCAGCGATCGCGGGCGCGGCCCCGCTTCAAACGAAGATGGATGCAGCCAAGTGCCGCAGACGCGGCGCGCGCCGCGCCATGATGAACGTCGCGAAGCTCGCGCTCGAGCCGCTGGCGCGCCTCCTGCGCCGGGAGCAACAAACGAACAAAGAGGTCCACCTCGTGCTCGACGACGGCGCGCAGGAGGTCCTGCGGTGGTCCGGCGGCGTCGAGGGCGCCGTCGCCGACCTCGGCGTCGCGAGCGTGCGCGCGCTGCCCGCCGCCGGCGAGCCGTGCCCCTGCGACGGCTCCGTCGTCGTCGTCGCGCTCTGCGACGCCTTCGACGCGAAGCGCTGCGCCGCCTTCGCGGCCGCGGCGCGCGCCGTCGTCGCCGCGAGCTCGGCCGCGGACGCGGCGGCCGCGCGCGACCGCTTCGGAAGCGACGGCGCGGTCGTCGTGGAGGAGGCGCCGCTCCTCTTCAGCGCGCCCTTCGGCGGCGGCGACGACGCGCTGCCCCAGTTCTTCGCGCTCGCGGACGCGACGTCCGCGCGCTGCTTCCCCGTGCTCCCGTGGGACGTCGCCGCGGACCCGGAGCGGTGGCGCGCGGACGACGTCGACGACGTGTCGCGGGCGCGGCTCAAGCACCTGGCCACGCGCGTCGCCGACGCGACGCGGGCCCTGCGCCTCGACGCGTCGAAGAACGCGTGGAGTTTGGGGCGGACGTCCGCGCTCGTGGGGCAGGCGCTCGCGCTCCGCCTCGAGGCGCACGCGGAGCGGTCGCCGCTGCCGCTCCCCAGGGCGGCGCTCGTGCTCGTGGACCGCACGGCGGACCTCGCCGCGGCCTGCGCCGCGTCGCCGGCCTGCGTCGACCGCGCGCTGCGGTACCTGCCGCGCGCGGCGCCGCGGTCCGCGGACGTGGCGCTGGGAGCTGGGGACGAAGGAACCAAAGCCGGCGCGCCGCTCTCGGCCGTGGAGAACCTGCGCACGCTCTACGGTATCACCCCGAGCCTCGCGGCCGGCGACCGGCGGCTGGTTCGTTCTCTCGCGGCGGCGAAGGAGAACGACGCGGCGCTCGAGCTCATCGCGGCCGCGGCGAACGCGCGCTGCAGAGCCGCGGGCAAGCCCCCGCCGCGGCCCAAGCCCGGCCGCGGCAAGGGCGCCGAGGCCACGGAGCAGCTCAAGGCGCTCCTCGCGCCGCCGGCGCCGCCCGGGGCCGCGCGGCCCGCGTGGGGCGGCGGCGCCGCGGCGTCCGCGGCCGTCGCCGTCGACGTCGAGGACCTCGCCGCGGCGGCCTTCTGCTGCGTCGAGGCGACGCAGCGCACGCGCAAGGGCGGGCCTTTGGAGCACGTGCTCGCGCTCCAGACGCTCGTGGGTCGGCTGGCCGACGCGTCGGACGCGGGCCTCGAGGAGCTCCTGTCCGTCGTCGCCGAGGCCGCCGCGCGCGCGAAGCTGCCGGCCCTGGACGCGCTGGCCGTCGCCGTCCAGGCCGCGGCGCGCTGCGGCGTTCCGGGGGGCGCGCCGCGCGCGCTCGACGCGCTCGCGGCGTGCGTCGGCGCAGAGAGGCGCCGCGAGCTCGACCGGTTGCCGGCGCTCGCGGCGCTCGCGGCCGCGCTGCCGCCCCGGCCCGCGGGCCCGGCGTCTACGCGCCTCGGCGCCGTCGTCGAGGCCGCGCTCGCGGGCGCCGAGGACCACGGCCTGGCGCCCGTGGGCGGCGAACTCGCGACGTTCGGCGCGGCGGCCGCGGGCGCGTTGGGCATCGGCCGCTTCCTCAAGGCCAACCAGGCCGCGCGGCGCGTCGGCGACGGCGCCGAGGTCCTCGTCTTCTTCGTCATCGGCGGGCTGACCCTCGCGGAGCTGCGGGACGTCGGCGACGTCCTTTCGCGCCACCCGGGCAAACGCGTCGTCTTGGGGTCCACGGGCCTCGCGACGGCCGACGCCGTCGCCGCGCGCCTCTTCCCCGGCTTTTAGAGAAAAACTTTACTGGATGATCTCCGACGGCGCGCCGTCGGCGTCGTCGTCGAGGAGCGCGCGGGCGTCGTCGCGGGGGAGGCCGGGCGGCGGCGTCGACGGCCACCAGGCGCGGCCCCGCGACAGGGACAGGAGCGCGGGCGTCAAAAATGTGCGGACCACAAAAGTGTCGAAGAGCACGGACACGCCGAGGATGAAGGCCGCCTGGTTCAGAATCGTCGTCTCGGAAAGCAACAACCCGCCGAAGGCGATGGCCATGATGAGCCCCGCCGCGGAGATGATGAGCCCCGTGCGCTCGATGGCCTCGAGCGTCGCGCTCCGGTCGTCCATGGCGTCGGCGAAGCGGTACTCGTGGACGCGCGCGAGGAGGAAGACGTCGTAGTCCAACGCCAAACCGACGACGATGGTGAAGCAGAGCAGCGGCGCGAGCCACGACACGCCCGGGTGCGCCGTACGGGTGGTCAAGAACGCGGGCAACTCGGACTGGGCCGCGCGCTGGTAGACCATGACCGTCGCGCCGAAGGCGAAGGATAACGTCAGACACAAGGCGCAGACGGACCGCAGCGCCACGGCCAACGACCGGAACGAGAGCGTCAACAGCACGAAGACCGCGCCGAGGGTTATCGCGATCACCCCCGGGAAGTTGCCGTAGAGGTCGTCGATGACGTCCTTGAGCCCGCCCGCGAAGCCGTAGACGTAGGGCGCCACGCCCAGGGCTTTCAGTCGCGACGCGTCGGCGGTCCGCGCCTTGGCGACCCACGCGAAGCCCGCGGGCGAGTAAGGGGAAGCGTCCAATAACACGGTCGCCGTCACGGCGTCGCGGCTCGCGCTGAGCGACGTTTGAAGGAGGCCGAGCAGCGACGCGCACCTGGCCGTCTTCGGCGGCGTCCCCGCAGCGACGCACGCCGCGTAGTCCGCGACGGCGACGCGGTCGTCGCCGAGGCGCGTCGGCGACACGACGCGCAGCTGTTGACCTAAATTTCCCAGCGTGCCGAAGAGATACTCGTCCACGGCGTCGAGGAGCTCGTCATCCAAAGCGCCACCGGCGCGGCCCCGCGCGTCGAACAACACGGTGAACGGCGCCACGGCGCCCGCGCCGAAGTCGTCGCCGAGGCGCACCAGCGCTCTTTCGGGCCCCGACGGCGACGGCGCCGTCATCACCGGGTCCGCGCCCGTCTGCAGGGTCAGGGCGTAGCGCGACACGGGGAACGCGACGGCGACGACGAGCAGCACGACGGCCGCGGCGACGCGGCGGTCGTCCCAGATCGCGGCGCCGACCGCGCGCCACGCGTTGCCTTTCTTCGCGACGACCGTCGTGCCCTCGGAGCCGGCGTCGTCGTCGTCGACCGCGGTCCCATCCAACAAAGGCGCCTCGAGGCCCGCGGCCGAGGGCCGGTGCGCCGCGGCCCGCTTCGCGCAGGCCCAACCGACGAACCGCTCCTGCGACGCCGCGAGGCGTTCGCCGCAGACGTGGAGCAGCGCCGGCGACAGCGTCAGGTTCATGGCCATGGCCGTGCAGAGCCCCACGGACACGCAGACGCCGATGCCCCGCAACAGCGCCGACGGGAACACGAGCAACCCCAGGAAGCACGCGACCAACGTGCTCCCGGACACCAAAATCGTGTGCCCCGCGCCGCCGACGACCTTGAGCACGCGCCGCGCCTCGTCGGCGACGCCGTCGCGCCGCGCCTCCAGGTAGCGCGAGCAGATGAAGAGCGAGTAGTCGAAGGACATGGCGAGCGTCAGCGTCATCATCACCTGGGCAGGAAGAGGGTGCGAAATTCCCAAATTCAAAGGCTCGCCTCTCGGCCGTTTTCCACTCGTTTCGGCTGATCTTTGGACGCGCGATCATCGCTCGGAGCGCTCTCGAAGCGTGGATGCTTTTCCCGAACGCGCGCGCGCGGAACACTCATATTGAAGCGAACCTGAACCACCCTTTCCCGCCCTCGTCATCACCGACGGCGCGAACGCCGCGACCTGCATGCGCCGCGCGACCTGGGCCATGATGACGAATTCTAAAACCGTCGTGCAGGCCATGTTGAGCACGGGGATGAGGAGCATGGGGAAGGAGCCGAGCGTGAGGGCCATGACGATCAACGCGAGCGGCAGCGACCGCATGTCGAGATTCTCCAGATCTTTCTGCGCGCCGGCCGTCGACGCGACGGTGAAGCAGTCCCAGCCCGTGACGCCGACGCGGAACGTGCCGAGGCCTAAAACAGTCTTCGCGAGCTCATTCACTTTGTCCTGCGCGAAGTTGACGAAGGCCGTCATCTTGTCGGGGTCCGCGTTCTGTTTGTAATTGACGACGAACGTCGCCGCCGTCGACGAACCCAAACCGCCCGTCGCCGTCGGGGCGTCGACGAGGTTGCCCGCGAGGTACGTCGCGTTCCGGGCCGTCAATAGACACCAGGCCTCCGGGTCGCCCTTCAAAAAGTCGTCGCCGCCGTAGTCGTTCACGATCGCCGCGGACAGTCGGTCCTCGAAGGCGCACCAGCGGTCGCGGTGCGTCGCGAGCGTCGCGCCGCGCTTCGCCTCGACCAAGACGATCATGGACCCCACGGACACGGACCCGGGGAACGTGGCCTTGAGCTTGCCGAACGCCTCCTCGCTCGGCGATCCGGCGACGAGCTGAT
>NW_008705563.1:41603-57412 GCF_000186865.1 Aureococcus anophagefferens
CTGCCCGCCTCTTGGGAGCGCCGCTCGCAGTCGACGAGGACCGGCAGGCAGTCGACCGTACGCCGGAGCAGGGGCAGCACCGTCGCGTTGGAGGCGAGGTGGAAGTCGAGGTCCTCGGTCGCGATGGGCGGCAAGAGCAAGCATGGCCGCCGGCAGCCCCAGCGCTGCGGCCCCAAGGGCGCGAGCAAGATCCTCGACGCCGGCCCGCACGCGCTCTACCTCTCCGGCGAGCACTTCGCCCAGCGCAGAGACGCCATGGAGGCCCTGGGCATCACGCGCGTCGTCGCCTGCGGCTGCGACGCGCACCATCCGAGCGCCTTCGCGTATACCTCGAGGTGCGGCTGCGCGACGCGGCGAACGCCAAGGTCGCGCCGCACCTCGCGCGCGCGGCGGACTTCGTCGCCGCGGGGCTGCGCGAAAGCTCCGTTTTAGTGCACTGCAAGGCCGGCGTCTGCCGATCGGCGGCGCTGGTCATGGCCTACCTCCTGCGCCACCGGCGCGACGTCGCGCCGTCGGTCGCGGACGCGCTAAAGGTCGTGCGCGCGGCCCGGCGCTGCGCGACCCCGCGGGAGACGTTCCTGCGCGAGCTCGAGCGGTTCGAGGCGGAGAACCGCGGCGGCGCGCGCGGGGCTGCGGCGCTCGACGAGCTGCCGGCGGAGGTCCTCGGCGCCGTCCTCGGCGCGCTGCCCGGCGCGGACCTCCCCGTCGCCGCCGCGGCGTCGCGCCGGATCTCGGCCGCCGCGGACGCCGTCGCCGCGCGGCGCCTCGAGGAGCTGGCGTCCTTCGATTTTCGGCCGAGGTGGCCCGGCGAATCGCGGGCCGTCCACCTCCGCCGGTGCGTCGAGGACGTCGACCGGCAGGTCCGGACGTGGTGGGCGCCCGCGGACGCGACGATTTAACATAGCCCGCCGGCGGGAGAGGTTCGACCTTAAGCCGCCGCGTAGTGGAGCTTGAAGACGAGGCCGTTCTTCGCGAAGGCGAGGTTCGCGATTTCGGCGGGGATGGGGAGCACGAGGCCCGCGTCCGCGGCGATGGCAGAAACCTCGCCGAAGCCGAGGAGCTCGGCCTTGGCGAGCGCCATGGACGTGAGCGTCGGCCGCGCGGCGACGACCGTGACGTTCCCGGACGGCGCGGCCGGCGCCGGCAGCGGCAGTTCGCCCGCGGGCTTCGTCGTCGGGACCATGACGTAGAGCGCGAGGCCGTCGCCGGCGGCCTTGCTCGTGTAGAAGGCGCTCGCGCCGTCGCTGTAGGGGTAGGCGGGCGCGGCCCCGTGGAGCGCCTCGCCGTTGACGGCCATCCACGCCGCGAGCTCCGCGAGCGCACCGTCGGCCGACGCCGCGAGGGGGCCCGCGGGCGTCGGGGACACGTCGAGGAGGTAGTTGCCGCCCTTGGCGCGGATGAGCATGAGGTTCGCGATGACGAGGTTCGCGGGCTTCTGCGCCGAGGCGGGATCGTAGGCCCACTGCTTCGACGCCTGCAGCACCGACGCGACCTCGAAGGGCGCGCCGGAGAAGGACTGGTAGTCCAGGACGCCCTGGAGCACCAATGCCTCGCTCTGGTCCGGCAGTTCCAGATAGTCGCTGAAGACGCCGTTTCGCGACAGCACGAGCGCGCGCGGGTTCGCGGCGCGGATCGCCGGCGCGACGGCGTCGAGGCGCGTGTCCCAGGGCGGCGCGTTGTGGCAGTCGAACCAGAAGATGTCCGGAGCGTAGTTCTTCGCGAGCTCCGCGACGAGGCCGTGGAGCCGGTCGACGTGGCGCCGCCAGCGCTCCGGGTGCTCGGCGACGTCGTAGGTCGGCATTTCCCCGCCGTTCGCGTTCGGCGTCGCGAGGGGATCGGGATAGACGAAGTCGACGTCCTCGGGCCCCCACTGCGTCGTGCAGAGGTAGGCGCCGACCTTGAGGCCCGCGGCGCGCAAAGCCGCCGCGAGCTCGCCGAAGAAGTCGCGCGCGAACGGCGTCGTCTCGACGTTGTAGGTCGCGACCTTGGAGGGCCAGTTGGCGAAGCCGTCGCAGTGCACCGTCGTGTAGACGACGTACTTCATGCCCGCGTCCTTGGCGCGCGTCGCGAGCGCCGTCGCGTTGAAGTCCTTCGGGTCCCAGGTCTTCGCGAGGTCGAAGTACTCCCGGCGGTGCGCCGCGAGCTCGTCCGTCGTCGTGAGGTTGCGCGGGACGTTCTTGGGACCGGGCACCGTGCAGGGCAGGGTCGTGCAGACCAGCGGCCAGCCGATGTCCGTGCCCCATTGTGTCACTGGGCCGTTGTGGATGAACATGCCGAAGCCGTCGCTCTGGAAGCTTTCCAGGGCCGCGCGCGTCGCCGCGTTGCTCGAGCCCTGGCCGAAGTTCCAGGGCGACGCGGCGGCGGCGGCGCCGAGCAGCGCGGCGATGCGCAGCAGATCCATGGGGCAGCCCGACGCCATCGAATGAGAAGGCTGCAATTGGTTCCGAATCGGCGAGCAGTGCAAGGTGCATGGATGTTGCAGATCCGCAGCAGGAGCGTTCCTCGCACAAGCCTGCGACGAATACGATGGGCTGCGCACCTTCGTGGCCCCAGGAGGGACCCTTGGGAAGACGACCCGCCGGGCTTCGTGACGGAGGAGGGCGGGACCTGGACGAAATACAAAGATGTGGACATGTGCGGGCAGGGCGACGTCGAAATCATCGGGGACTGGAAGCGGTCTCGCACGATCCAGCAATTGAAGCGCATCGTCGAGGCCAAGGGCTATAGCGCCTTCACCGTCAGCGACAGCGTCCGACGACAGGAGCGCTGCCTCGCGCGATGGTCGCCTGCGAAAATCCCGCTCGTTCTAGGTCAGCGACGGCCAGCCCTCGTTCGGGCATGCGGCGCTGAAGAGCTTCGACTTCGAGCTCTTGCGGTCGCACTGCAAACCAATTTCCACCTGCTGCCACCATCCGTGTTCGATCTACATCTACACGCCGCCGAAGCATCTCCGGAAGCCGCCGGGGGGACCCAAGCCCCGGGTGGTCCTCGCGAAGAAGGACGATAAGCAGGTGTGCGTCTTCGACGCGCTCCCGCGCGCGGGCGGGGGCCTCGCGCCGCTGACGCTCGCGAGCCATCCGGGGCTGTGCCTCGCCAAGGCCCACACCGATGTCAGGCAAGCGGGCGAGTGGTCCTACATGGAGCTCTGCGTCTCGGACGCCCGCGCCGCCGCGGCCCAGGGCCTGCTCGTCAACGCGAAGATGGCGGGCAAGTTCATCGTGACGGAAGACGGGTTCGTGTTGGACGTCGCCTACTGGAAATACGAGGAGAGGAACACGGTGAATCTCGTCCGCCATGCCCACGGCCGAGACGACAAGACCTACGCGACGAATCACGACGGCAGTGGCGGGCGCAACTTCGTCGTCAACGCCGACGGCACCGTGACGCCGGAAGCGGCGGCGCATTTCGCCCTCGGGTGCCAATTCGCGCCGGCTTCGCCCCAGGTCGTGCCCATCGAGGGCGTCGCCTACGACCAGCCCGTCGCCGAAGCCTTCGGCGAAGGCGGGCCCATCGAGGGCGTCGTCGTCGGCGTCGCCCTGGCCCCGGCCAACAAGACCCCGTACTAGGGGCGGCCGGCTCCGTGCTTATGTCACATGATTGCGGGGGGCGAGGGGGCGTTGGGCTCGGGGCGTGTCGCAGGCCCAGCTCGTCGTCTTCTCCCACCAGCCGATGGAGGATTACTTGGCGGCCTAGGGCGCGCGCATGAGGAGGAAGAGCGCGTAGCGCACGCCGCGCTCGAGGGTCGAGACGCCGTGGGCGACGCGGTCGTTGTGGACCGTGTAGCTCCCGGCGGGGCGCCGCGGCTTCACGAGCTTGTCGTCCGCCGCGAAGACGAGGTCGCCGCCGTCGAAGTTGTCGTTCAGGCACAGCTGGAACGTCTTGTGGTTGACATCCGTGTGGAAGTTGATGCACTGGCCGACGGCCGCGGACCGGCGGAGCACGATCTCGTCGACGCGGCCGCCGTGCGATCGAGAAGAGCGCCTCGAGCGAGGCGTAGACCTTCGCGCCGAGGCGCGACGACGCCTCGCGGCGCGTCAGCGGCTTCTTGAAGTAGCGCGCGTCCGCGGCCCGGGCGCCGAGGTCGAGCTCCGAGCGCAGGGCCGCGCGCTGCGCCGCGGACAGCAGGCCCGCCGCCGGGAAGGACGCGAAGTACGGCGCGGCGCCCTCGGACCCGCCGCGGCGGCAGCGCGCCTCGATCTCCCGGACGACGGCGGCGGGCGCGTCGTCGAGTTTGGCGCCGGGTTGGAGGAAGGCGAGGCCGGGGCTTCCGGCGTGGGCGCCGAACGTGCCGATGTCGCCCTGCTGCTCGAGAATGCAATCGATTTGGTCGCCGTCTTCCATGTCGAGGTCCTGCGGCGTCTCGTCGTCGCGGACGCGCTGGCCGTTGAAGAGAAACCGAAGATCTAGCGCGTCGACGCCCTTGCGCTGGGCGTAAAGGCTGAAGACTATTTCGAGCTTCGTCGTCTTCTTGACCTTGTAAAAGGTCTCCTCGCCGCTCTGGTCCCGGATGCGGATGTTCAACGAGCTGTCCACCTTGGCGCGTTTAGGCGCAGGCTCCGCTTCCTTCTCGACGCGCACCGGCGCTGCCTTGGCCTCTGCGCGCGCCTTCTTCACGCCGGCGCGCGCCGCAGCGCTGAGCTTCGCGGCCATGGCCTCGAGCCGCTCTCCGAAATCGTCACCGCTCGAGGCGGTCGCCTCGACGGCGGCATTGACGGCCGCCTCGGCGGCGGCGACGACGGCCTCTTCGATGGCGCTCATCGTATGCGTGCTCTGCGACGGTCGACCCATAGACTCGGGCAACACGTTATGGCTAGTTAGCAATAACGCGATAACACCCCAGCTAGCCAATCAAATAACACTAAAGCAGATCGGAGTTAATTTTGACCCCTCGAGCTATGGGAGCTATTGGCACTTTTTTTTTGACTTTTTTTTTTCGATGCTCCTACGCGCCCCGGCGGACCCCCGGGGCACCAGGGGGTGGGGAAGGGCGCTGCGACGCGGCGGGTTGTCGAGGAACTCGCTTTAGCGCGCGTGCGACGGCCGCGTGTCGCGCCGGCGGCGCCCGCGCGGGACCGCGCGGCGCATTACGACGGTCGGCGCGCGTTCGCCCCCCCCCCCGCGCTCGCGCACGCCCCGGGCGGGTCCCCGGGGACCCCCTGGACCCTCCGCGGCTCGCGGCGCAAAAAAAAAAAAAGTGAAAAAAAAAGTGACCATAGCTCGGGGGGTCAAAATTAACCCCGGGTTGCTTTAATAACACCCTGCCGATGGCAGCCACTCGATTTTTCAAAATCAATAACACCCTGGCGAAAATTCTCGATAACACCCATAACACCCAGCCACCCGATCCTTAAAAAGCCAATAACGACCTAACACCCGAGCGTCCGAGGCCAATAACGCCCTAACGGTCTAACGGGTTGCACGAGTCGAGACCCAGATCCTTCGCGGGGCCAACCAAGTGGGTCAACATCCCCGGCAGATCTTGCAGGGCCGCCCTGCATCGGGACGGGACTTGGGACGGGTCGCCACCCACACACACAAAACACGCCCCCCTTAGGGCCCCGTCGCGTTGGGCACGGCGGAGACTTTGGCCTTGGCGTAGTAGTCCAGGGGCCCGCAGCCCCAGTGGGTCACGTAGCCGCCGTTGCGGTCGAAGGCCGCGGACGCGGGCGGGCTCTCGGCGACGTAGTCGAGGTGGGGCGTCGACGGCACGTAGTACTCGGCGGCGTAGGTCGCGCGCCAGAAGGCCGTCATCTCGTCGACGCGGTCCGCGTAGGCGGCGTCGTAGAAGAGGTTGTGCCGCTCCTCGGGGTCCGACGGCGCGTGGAACAGGAACGACGCCTCGACGTCGCGCGGGCACATGGAGCCGTTGTGGTGCTCGAGCCAGTTGATCGGGTCGACGCCGTCGGCGATCCAGGACGCGTTGAGCGACCGCACGAGGAGCTTGTAGTCGCCGCGGCGCAGCGAGAGGTGCTTCGCGCTCAAGGAGAAAACCACCGTGTCGCGGCTCGCGCCGCCGCCCGCGCCCGTGACGTGGCTCCAGACGTCGAGGGAGTCGTAGGTCGGGTCCTCGTCCCGCAGGTTCGCCCCGCCGGCGAGCGACACGAAGGTCTGGAGCCAGTCGACGTGGTGCACCAGACCGCCGTAGGCCGCGCCGCGCCGCCCCGCGGGCAGGAGGCTCGACTCCACGGCGCAGGGCACGCGCGTGCCCCCGTCGAAGTCCGTGAACTTGTAGCCGCGCAGGGGCGCGTTGGACCCGGCGCAGTCCGTCGAGCACGCGGACGCGCCGTTGTCGCTGTGGACCACGAGCACGTAGTCGCGGTCGGAGTTTAATAGCCGCTCGCGGACGAGCCCGACGCCCTTGTCCACGGCCCGCAGCCCGGCGGCGAAGCGCCGCCGGCTCAACGACAATTGAACGATGCGCGACTCGTTGAGGAACGCGTCGGCCTCGCCCGGCGCCAGCCCCGAGTCGACCTGGTCGCAGCCGTCGTTGCCGTGCATCGCGTGGTAGGCGAGCCAGAGGTGCAGGGGCCGGTCGTCCCGGTCGTCGAGGACGTCGAGCGCGAACTGGGTGAAGAGCGGCGTCGTGTGCGTGCCGAAGTAGCGGCTCCCGTTGCGCACGCCCTCGCCCTTGCGCGCCGTCATGAGGTCGCGCCACTGCGTCTGCGTTCCGTCCGCGCGGGAGAAGTTCTTCGTCTCGTGCGTGAGGTAGTTGACGCCGGACGTGAAGTAGCCCGCGAAGGACTCGAAGCCCCGGGCCCAGGGCATCAAGAGCTCGTTGCAGTGGCCGATGTTCCACTTGCCGATGCCGTGCGTCGCGTAGCCTCGCGCCTTCAGCGCCTCGGGCAGCAGGGGCGCGCCCAGGGGCACGGACCAGTTGCTATACGCATCGAGTTCGATGCCCTGGGACTCGAAGCGCGAGAAGCCCGTGCGGTGCGTGAACTTGCCGCTGAGGAGCGCCGCGCGCGCCGGGCTGCAGAACGCCTGGCCGTAGTAGTTCGTGAGCCGCACGCCGCTCGCCGCGACGCTCCGGATGTTCGGCGCCACGGCGTCCGGGAGATCCGTCGAGTCCCAGAGGTCGTTGCTGCCGACGTCGTCGAGGGTGATGAGGACGATGTCGGGCTGATTCTCGTGCGCGCCGCTCGGCGCGCTCGCCCGGACGGTCTCGGTGCTGAGCGCGACCGTTTGCTGCGGGTCCGCCGCGGGCGCGACGACGCGCGCGGCGACGAAGCAGGCCGCGGCGAGCCCCGCGGCGACGAGCCCGGCGGCCACCGCGGGGCGACGCTGCCCGCCCATGCTGCGTAGGCCAACCTCGCGGATACTCTCCTAGGCATCAAGTCAAAGCTGCCGTTTTGGGTTGCGTGGGACCACGATGGCGGGCTACGAGCGGCTGCCCGGGAGCCGGCGCCGCTGGGTCGCGACCCTCGCCGGGTCGGCGGCCCTGTGCGGCGCCGCCTACTACGCGGCGCCGGCGCTGCCGGCGACGCTGAGCAGCCTCGTCGCCGAGCGGCACGTCGCCACGGTCGCCGACGACGACGACGACGGCGGCGCCACGAGCCGGGGCTCGCGGACGAAGATCACGGGCATCGGCAAGTCGACCTACTTCGCCAGCGAGCAGGGCATCCAGCGCTTCACGGCGTTCCTCGAGACCCACCTGCCCGTGAAAAAACTGGAGAACTTTGCGAGCGACGACGACGACGACGGGACTACGTGCGTCGACTGGATGAAGATGTGCATGATGGACCGGAGCGGCATGCCCTGCAACAACTCCCACGGCAACTTCCAGCTCCACGCCGTCGACGCCATGATGCGGCCCACGGGGCCCAAGGACCTGGGCTACTACGAGAAGGCCTTCGACGAGGCCGCGGCGTCGATCGCGCGCGCGAAAAACGACGGCGCGGACTGGGACCCGCTCTGGGACACGTCCGTGGCGTTCTACACGTCGGACCTCGACTACTACGCGCGGTCCTTTGCGGCCGCGGGCGTCAAGCACGTCATCTTCAAGTGGCACCTCGAGAATTTGGCGGACGACGACGACGACGCGGACGCCGCGGCCTACCACTCGCTCCTCGTGCACGTCAACGGCACGATCATCAACTTGGAGCTCCAGAGCGACAATTTAACCTTATCGGAGGACTTCTCCGTGGCCTTCGAGTCCGACATGCCGCGCTACTTTAAGCGCGAGGGCATGACGTTCCCGCCGTCGCTCGACGACGCCGCGGGCGAGAAGCCCTTCGTCTGGCCGACGAAGATCTCCTACGGCACGTCCGACGCGACGCGGGACGCCGCGTTCCTGCGGAACGTCGTGGGCTGGAATCTATTGAGCAAGAAGACGTACGACCACGGCGTCGAGATGGCCACGTTCGAGACCGCTTCCGACCACACGACGCTCCTCCAGTACGTCCAGCGCACCTTCAACTCGGCGAGCCGCATGCAGGTCGAGGACTTCGAGACCTACCTGAACAAGGCGCACACGAAGTACATGGTCGCGCCGGACTACGGCTTCGACCGGCCCTGCGACTTCCACTTTGGGCTCGCGTCGGCCAACATCACGGACATCGTCCGCCGGAACAACGCGACGGCCGAGCCGAGCCGCTACCGCTTCTTCCACACGACGGACAGCGACTTCAGCGGCTCGAACCGCTACAACGACTCCTTCATGTACATCGCCCAGAAGGGCGGCGCGTGCGTCCAGCTCGTCGGCGAGATCACGACGCACTACGACACGGGCAACTACTCCTTCTGCGCCGGCTACTGACGCCCCCCTGTTTCCCCCCCGATTTATGCTTGTTCATCTCACACACACTTCTTACACGCGGGACGGGGGGCGGCCGCGTTCACTTCTTCTTGAGCACGAGGAGCGCGCTCGTCGCGCCCATGGGGTTGCCCGCGAGGTGCGGGTGCTCCGCGGAGCAGTGCTCCGTCTCGTAGTCGGCCTCGGCGTTGAGCAGCTGCTCGACGAGGGCCGTCGAGATCGTGTAGGGCGGGCCGGCCATGTAGTAGCGGACGAGCTGGATGGCCGACGTCCGATACGACGACTCGATGGGGAAGACGAGGCTGATGACGCGCCCGCCGGGCTTGAGGAGCTTCGTCTCCTGCTTGGCCCAGCGCTCGCGCGCGCGCGGGTGCAGCGCGCAGAGGAAGGTGCAGTCGAAGATGACGTCGTAGGCGCCCTCGTGCTCGAAGAAGTCGCCCTCGACGAACTCGACCTTGTCGACGCCGGGCGACGCCTGCTCCGCGTGCCAGGCCTTGGCGGCGGCGATGGCGTGCGGGCTCATGTCGAGCGACACGACCCTGCCGACGTGCGCCGCGAGAACGATCGCGTCGTGGCCGCGGCCCGCGCCGGGGATGAGCGCGACCTCGTCGCCCTTGAGGTCCATGGTCTCGAGGTAGCGGCGCAGCGCCTCGCAGCCCGCGGGCGCGTCGAAGGCCTCGCCGGCGGGCATGCCGCCCTTCCAGAGCTCGTCCCAGTAGGGGCTCGAGCCCTCCTTGGCCGCGTCGTTGTTGTGCGTGCTGGCGGAGAAGGAGAAGAGGAACTTGTTCGCCGCGTCGCCGTCCTTGGACGCCATGCTTGGTGGTGGCGGTGGCGGCTTGGTGGCGGCTTGGTGGCGGCGGTGCTCGTGGTGGGGCTCGTGGGGCAGGCCTAGCTCGAGTTTTTTCTGCGACTGCAAGTTCTACTGCAACATGAAACAGCAGGCCGCGGCCGCGGTACAGAGCTCCCGGCAGAGTATGAAACAGCACGGGGCCTCAGCCGCGGCCGCGGTAAACAGCTCCCGGCAGAGTTTCTGCGACTGCAAGCCTACTGCAAGCCTGCTGCAAGGCCACTGCAACATGAACACAAGAGCACAATTAATCGCCGTCCGTCAGGACAGGCCGAGGGAGACGGAGATGAAGGACGAGTCCGTCACGTCGCTCGCGGCGACGCTCGCGTCGTCGTCGTCGTCGTCGAAGGCGAGGGCCGCGGCCGCGGCCGCGTCGTGGTCGCCGGCGCTCGCGGCGGCGGCCGCGTTGGCGTCGGCGACCCAGCCGTCGCGGTCCGCGGCCGTCGCCGCGTAGAACTCGTAGCGGAAGGCGCCGTCGCCCGGCGCGGCGACGACGAAGCCGAAGCGCTTCTTCGCGGGCTTCTCGTCGGACGCCGCGGCCGTCGTCCCCGCGAGCGGGATGAGCTTGAACGTGTTCTTCGACTTGACGAACATGGACAGGCAGGGCCCGGCGTCGCGCCCGTTGTCCATGGTGCGCGTCGAGAGGCGAAAGTGGCGCTCCTTCCACTTGCGGAAGCGGCGCTTGAGCTTGACGTGGAGCCGGCCCTCGCGCGTCGTCACCGTCACGCCCGGGAACGGTTGCGCCGCGATCGCGGGCGCGGGCGCCTCGTCCTCGTCCTCGGGCACCGTGGGCAGCGTCGCCTCGAAGGCGTCGCGCCGGTAGCGGCCGTCGTCGTCGGGCTCCGTGAAGAGCACGGACCCCTCGTCGTCGTCGTCGCCGCCGCCGGCGGCGCCGGCGTCGTCGCCCTTGAGCCGCGCGACGATGTCGAAGAACCAGGACCGGGGCTCGGAGATCTCGGAGACCTCGGGCCCGGCCCCGGTCGCCCGCGCGCCCTCGAGCGCGCGGCCCCGCGCGTCCGCGAGGCCCTCGTGCGCCGCGCTTTCCGAAAGCGCCGCGCTCTCGAAGTGGTGGTCCGCGACGAGGCGCCGCATGGCCCGCACGAGGGCCAGGCGCCGCGCCACGGACCCCGCGGCGAGCTCGACGTCGCCCGACGGGTGCGCGACTTTGAACGCCGCGAGGCCCTCGTCGTCCGCGGCGTCCGCGTCGCCCGCCATGATGATCTCGCAGCCGTCCAAAAACAGCGTCGCCACGCGCAGCGTCTCGTCGCGCGCGTCGAAGAGCTGGAGCGCCGGGCCGACGTCCGCGCCGTCGGACGTCGCGTGCGCGAGGACCCGCGCGGTCCGCGGCGTCCACTCGCCGTTCAAGTCCAGCCGCTCGAGCACGGCGCCCGCGAGGACGACGCGGTCCGGGGCGGCGACGACGACGCGGTCGTCCTCGGGCTCCCCGCGCAGGCGCGCCGCGAGCGCCGCGACGGTCGCGAGCGGGCCGCCGCCGTCCGCCGGCGGCCGCGGCGGCGCCGCGGCTCTGACCCACGCGACCAGACCCGCGGCGTCGTCCGGCGGCGCCGCGGGCGCCCGGAGCCAGCCCAGCAGCGACGGCGGCTCGTCCAATTCGTCGTCGCCGCCGAGGCCGTCGTCGTCCTCTAGTTTCTCGACGTCGAGATCGTCCTCCCTCGCGGCCGCGATGCTGCTCCGGAGCCCCGCGGCGCAGTCGACGATGTGCCGCTCGACGGCGGCGCGGATGGCCCTGGCCCAGCGCGCGCGCTCGCGCTCGTCGCCGCAGCCGAATTCGACGGCCCGGTCCATGTCCGGGTGGTCGATCGACAACGGATACAGCCCGGCGTCGCGCGGCTTCTCCGCCGCGCGGCAGCCGCCGAGGAGCACGCGCCCCGCGGCGCCGCCGCCGGCCCGGAAGAGCTGGAGCGACGGCCCGAGGTCCAGACCGTCGGCGGACCACGTCGGCCGGGTTAATTTGGCGTGCGCGCGGACCCAGCGGCCGTCGCGGCCCCGGACCCGGACCGCGCCGACGACGAGGAGCCCGTCCGCGGGCGTCATGAACTTCTCGCGCGCGAAGGCGTCGCCCGCCCGCGGCGACGTCGCGAGGTCGCCCAAACCCCGGAGCCAGGTCGTCGCGATGCTGTGGAGCGCGGGCGCGTCGCCGTCCTGCGCAACGCAGAGCAGCTTCGGGTCCTCGAGGGCGCAGCCGTCGTCGCCCTGGTCCCGGCAGAGCGTCGCCGCCCGCAGGTCCGCGCAGACGGGGAGGCTCGGCGCCTCGCAGAGGAAGAACGACGCGCGCCAGCCCTCGGGCGGCGGCGGCGGCGGCGGCGGCGGGCCGGCGTCGTCGGCGGCGACGCTCACCGGGGGCGCCGCCGTGGTCCAGTCGAAGGACTCGGGCAGGTCCGACGCGCCGCTCGACGCGTCGCTGCCGGTCTCGTCCTCGTCCGGCACGCCTCGCACTCGTGCGAGGAAAGCTTCCATCATCGTCCGACGGCGGGGCAGCCTCGGCTGCTTGAAGGTTAATTGAATAGTTCAAACCGGGGCTCGCCAGCGCTGCCCGATGGCTGATCAAGAATTATTCGAATTCGCAGAGGAAGCCGTAGAGGGGCCATATTATTCGACCCTCCAGCGCGCTGTCGAACGCAATGACACGAGCTCAGTCCGCAGATTGCTCGAGCTTGGGGTTCACCCGCCGGCATTGTTTCAGACACCTGCTTTGTGTTGCGCGCTTTCCAAGGAAGTCGTCGCAATTCTGGTAGAAGCGGGCGCGAACGTCGATTGGGAAGATATTTCTGGTGGCACAGCGTTACATTTCGCAAAGGCTCGCTGTGTCGAAAAACCAGGGCCAGAATCGTACGGAGTCCTAGCCGCTCTCATAAAGGCCGGGGCTGATGTGAACGCGAATCACCGTGTGGTGGGGTGCACCCCACTCTTTCACCCTCATTGGTCCGATCAGTGCATCGCGCGCGCGGGCCAGCAAGCGCTCGGTGCGCGTCCAGCGACCCGTTCAGAGTTCTGGCGCCGTCGCGCTTTCCTTGCTCTACTTCGCGCGGGGGCGCTTGTGAGGACTCCTATGGCAATTTTGAAACGCCCGGATCTGTGCGAGTCCCTCAAGCGCTTCGCGGACTTCGACCAATACTGCGCCGACCACCGCCGCGTCTGGGTCTCCGTCGTCACCAAGTGTGCCGCCGTCCCGTGGGACGCGGCCGGCGTCGTCGCGGCTTTCGTCTCTCCCCGCGGTGGCTACTAAGTGCGTTCAAAGTTTACCCTCTCGGCGCGGGCGCTCCGGCGGCACCTTCTGGCCTCGGGCTCATGTTGCACGACTAGCGAAGTGCGTTACCGCGGCGCGCTTTCGCGCGCTCGCGCGCCGCCTACTCGAGCTTGCGGCTCGCCCAGTCCGCGGCGCTCGCGACGGCGCCGGGCCCCTTGACGACGTGGCCGTGCCAGGACCGGCACGTGGACTTGGCCGCGTCCTGGAAGCGGAAGTCGAGGCTCCAGCGGATGTGGTCCGACACGTTCTCGCCGCCGCGGTGGACGAGGATGTTGTTGAAGAGGAGCACGGAGCCCGGGTCGAGCTCGACGGAGACGGCCCCCGGCTCGACCTGGGCCATGATCTCGGGCTTGATGGCCGTCATGTACGACCCCACGGGCGCGGCCGTCTCCTCGTCCGCCTTGAAGCCGTCGATGGAGTCCGGGATGGCGCCGCCTTCGAGGCCCGCGGCGCCCATGGAGTAGCAGGACACCAAGGCGTGCTCGAGGAGGCCGAGCTCGTGGGATCTGGGGACGACTTTCATACACCCGTTCCCGACGCGCGCGGGCACGAGCGGCGTCCAGACGTTGACGACCTTGCCGACGCCAAAGTTCTCGAGGCGCTCGGCCTCGGGCGCCGTGCTCGGCCCGCCGTCGCTCCGGAGGCCCGCGTCCTGGTGCCAGACGACCGCGTGGACGGGCGAGGGCGTCTTCGGGCGCGCGCTGTAGTTCGGGTAGATCCTCGTACTCTGGGCCTCCGGGAGCAGCGCGCCGACGACGTCCAGGAGCGTCGGATCGCAGAGCAGCGCATGGAACTCCTCGCGGTGGAGCTCCGCGCGGAACAGGTTCGGCAGCTCCTCGGGGCAGCCCCGGCAGAGGTCCATGAGCCGCGTCTCGAAGGGGCTGCCCTCGCACGCGTCGGCGACGGCGCCTTTCGCCAGGAGCCGCTGGGCGAGTGCTTCCACCAGCGCGGCGCAGCCTTGCTTCGCCTCGGCGACCACCGCGTCCGAGAGCACACCGGAGACGATGACGTATCCTTGTTCGGCGTAGTGGGCCTCCCAGGCAGCCCGGTGTTCGAGCGGAAAGGTGTCGCTGCGCCGGAGCCCGACGTCGGGCTGGACCGTTTTCGCGTAGTGGCCCTTCATGTTCGGCCGCGCCGCCACCTTGGTCAATTCTTTCAGCATCTCGGCCATTGTCCAATCGGCGTGGCTTCTCGTCGGCGATTTGCGGTTGTTGATGTTCAACAAACCCGATTAGTGGGCAAATGATGGCCTCACATCGCGCCGTGTCGCGGCTCGCGCACCAGCACCGCCGCCTGTCCGCTCTCTCCCTCCAGCCGACGCCGCCCTTCGTGCTCGAGCGCTTCTTCGCGGCGCACGAGTTCTCCTGCAAGCACGCGCTCTGCTCCAGCGACACGGAGGCCGTGAGCCTCGCCGACACCGTGGCGCGCATGAGCGGCGACACGCGCGCCCTGTGGGAGTCGCTGAGCCTCGGCTACACGGAGACCCGCGGCCACCCGCGCATGCTCGAGCTCCTCGCGGAGGACTACGACGGCCTCGCGCCGGCGAATTTTCAAGAGCTCGCGCCCCAGGAGGCCATCCTGCTGACCTTCGCCGCGCTGCTCGAGCCCGGCGACGCCGTCGTCGCGACGGCGCCGGGCTACCAGAGCTTCTTCACCTGCGCCGAGGCCGCCGGGGGCGTCGTCGCGGAG
This sequence comes from Aureococcus anophagefferens, assembly GCF_000186865.1. Lineage (NCBI taxonomy): Eukaryota > Pelagophyceae > Pelagomonadales > Pelagomonadaceae > Aureococcus > Aureococcus anophagefferens. Next base: position 56,160 of record NW_008705563.1, read on the forward strand.
TGGCGGCCGCGGTTCGACGGCGGCGCCGCGCGCTTCGACGTCGCGGACCTCGAGCGGCTCTGCGCGGCGCACCGGCCGAAATGCATCGCGGTGAACTTCCCCCACAACCCGACGGGCGCCCTGCCGAGCGAAGAAGAGTGGGCGCGCGTCGTCGACGTCTGCGACGCGCACGGCGCGTATCTCTTCGCGGACGAGATCTACCGGGGCCTCGGGCGGACGCTGCCCGCGGCGGCGGCGGCCTACGGCCGGGGCATCTCCCTCGGCGGCCTGTCCAAGTCGCTGGGCATGCCCGGCGTCCGCGCGGGCTGGCTCGCGGCGAAAGACGACGCGTTTCTGACGCGCGTCGCGGAGCTGCGCGCGCGTCCGCCGGCGCCCTCGGGTTCGTTTCGCCGCGCGACCCCTTCCGTCGCAGGACTACACGACGATCTGCTCGTCGGCGCCGTCGCAGATTTTGGCCATCGCCGCGCTCGAGGACAAGGCCGCACTGCTGCGGCGGAGCAACGCGTTCGTGGACGCGGGGCGCGCGGCGGTGTCGGGCGTCCTGGACGCGCACGCGGACAAGCTGACCTGGGGCCCGGGCCCCGCCGCCGGGCCCGTCGGCTGGATCCGGCTGGAGCGCGGGTCCGCGGCCGCGTACGTCGACGCGCTCCTGGAGTCGGACGACGGGCTTTTGTTATTACCGTCGACGGTCTTCGACGCGGGCGACGCCCACGTGCGCGCGGGCTTCGGCCGCGCGGACTCGCCGGCGCTCATGGCCAAGTGGCGCGCGACGCTCGACGACGCGGACCACCCGGCGACGGCGCTCCTTCGCGCGTAACGCTTTTTTAGAGGGGAGGCGCCCGCCGGGAGGGGGCTCGTGTGTCTACTCCTTGAGGCCGATCTCCTGGGTCGGGTTGTACTTCTCCTTGAGCGCGGTCTCGACGCGGTTCATGCCCACGGAGCCCGTCACGAAGAGCGTGAAGATGACGCCGAACGCGAAGAAGATCCAGAGCGCCGTCGACTTCTCGTCCGTGTCGAGCGCCGCCTTGAGGAGGAGCGTGTAGATGCCCAGCAGGCACATCCAGAGCACGATGAAGAGGCTGCCGATGATGCCGAGGTCCTCGCAGCTCAGGAAGCATCCGAGGTTGATGTCGACGTCGTGGCCCGCGCTGTGGTGGTAGACGAGCTTGAAGGGCACGTAGCCCTTCTTCTCCTGGATCTCCTTGAGGGACGCGGGCCGGAAGTCGCGCTCGTCCTTGGAGCCCTTGACCTAG
>NW_008705563.1:57464-63114 GCF_000186865.1 Aureococcus anophagefferens
CGGGCGGGCGCGGNNCCGCCGCGCGGGGCGGGGGCTCGNNGGGGCGGGGCGGGGCGGGGGTTGTGAGGCCCGGGCGCGCCCCGAAAGGGGGTTGTGGGGGCCGGGCGCGCCGCGGCGCGGAGAGCCCCGCTCGCGCGGGCCCGCGACCGCGAGCGCCGCGCGAGGCGGGTTTTGAACGGGCTCGCCGAAAGCGGCTTCCCACGCACGGGCGGAGAGGGAGGATCGGGACGCGTGCGCACCTCCTTCTCGGCCAGCGGGACCATCTCAGCCTCGGCGCCCATGGCTAAACAGTGGCAGCTCCGCTTGCGAGGCCTGCTCCACTCGATCGATTTTTGCCAGAGGCGCATGTTGCACAAGATACGGATTTTATGTTGAGGCACGGTGGCGCCCCGCCCGGCACCCGATCGCTTGACCGACGGCCGCGCGGCGCCGCATTTTGGGACCACTTAAGCGACCTCGCATCGTGAACGGACACCAGTATTCTATCAATTATCCAAAACCACGGGTGGCGGCCGATGGGACTGCGCACAAAAACCCCGGCCGGGGCCGAATCGGCTCGCTGCGGGCCGCCTGGTGTCGATCCTTGTCGATCCTCGCGCCAACTCGCGCCACATCTACTCTACCATGGCCAAGCTCCTGCTTGCGCTCGCGGCCCTCAGCACCGCCTCGGCGTTCCAGGCGCCGTCCGCGGCGTCCGCCGCGCGGTCGATGTCCCTGCGCGCCGAGTCGTCCACGGCGCTCGTGCCCGTGAACGACGAAAACATCGCGACGTCGTCGGCGGTCACGGCCGCGGGCGCCGGCTTCCTCATCGGCGGCCCGGTCGTCGGCGCCGTGACGGCGGCGGCCGGCAACTACGCCTCCAAGCAGGAGAACGAGGCGCGTCCTTCCGGCGTCGCGGCGCGCGCGCGGGGATTCGGCGCGCGCGCGCGCGGCGGTCGAGGGAAATCCGCGACGAAGCGCCCGCTTTCGAGGGACATCCGCGACGGAGCGCTCACGGAAAACCGCCCCGTAGGTCGGCGAGGTCGTGCGCGGCGTCGGCAAGGTGTCGCTCGACGTCTACAACTTCATCCTCAAGCTCAACGGCAAGTACGACCTCACGGGCAAGGCCGGCGCGGCCGTCACGGAGCAGATCGAGAAGCTCAAGGCGGGCGAGTCCGGCGAGTCCGTGACGAAGCTCACGACGACGGTGGAGTCCGTCACGTCCAAGATCAGCGAGCTCAACGAGGAGTACGACCTCCTCGACAAGGGCAAGCAGGCCGTCGGCTTCGCCGGCGACCTCTCCGTCAAGGCCATCGACAAGGGCATCGAGCTCAACAAGGAGTACAAGATCACGGAGCAGATCAAGCAGAAGGTCACGGAGGCGTCCTCCAAGGCCGTCGACGCGGCCAAGACGGCGTAGGCGACCCCGCGGCCCCGCGCCGGCGGGAGCCCGGCACGCCGGGCCTCCGGCCTCGTAATGTTCACACACACGCGGCGCGGCGCGGTGCGGGGGGTCCTGCGAAGCGTCTTACGTGCCAGGCCGCCGCGCTCAGCCGCAGAGCGACGCCTCGATGTCGTCGTAAAAGTCCGCCAGACACGAGTCGGCCGTATGCTCCCCGCTTCCGCACGTCGCTGCACACGCATACGTAGCTCGCACGCCCGCGTCGTCCTTCTTGCCGCAGCGCGCGTCGGGGCTCTTGGAGATCCACGTGCAGGAGTTCTTGGGCTTGCCGTTGGCGTACCAGCTGTCGCTGTCGCTCGCGGCGTCGCAGAGGCCGCAGGCGTAGGGGCACGCCTCGTAGCCCATGACCTTGTCATAGCTCTTCTTCTTGCAGCGCGACGGGTCCTCGAGGAGCTTCGCGCAGCCCTTGCCGCTCGCGCCGTAGGACCAGGACGACGAGTCGCCGCAGGCGTCGTCGTCGCCGTCGTCGCCGGAGGCCACCGCCGCGACGAGCGCGTCCCAGAACGTCGGCAGCTCGTCCCAGGGCGTCGCGACGGGGCGGTCCGTCACGTAGACGTAGTCGACGCCCGCGTCGTAGGCCGCCGCCACGAAGGCCGCGGCGTCCAGGGCCGGGTCCGTGCCGTAGAGCAGGGCCGCCTGCGCCGTCGACGAGCTCCGCGCGTCGACGACGTCCTTGAGGCCGTCGACGCCGTCCCAGTCGGGCACGTACGCGCAGAACGGCCCCTCGTCGAAGGAGCCCTGGGCATCGGTCCAGAGCTGGTCGGCGCACGTGCCGCCGGCCGCCGACGGCGCCCACTTGGCGTAGGCGGCCTCGGAGAGCACGACGACGTCCGGCGCGTCATCGTCGTCGAGATAGGACAGGGGATACGGGGACCCGGGGTTCGCCACGACGAAGGAGAACCTGGACCGCGCCGCCGCGAAGATCTCCGCGTAGTAGGCCTCGTGGTCCGCGGCCGTCGTAGCGTCGTCCGCCCAGCCGCTCGAGCTCGCCGCCCACGAGTTCGACACCTCGTCGAGAAATACTCCCTCCACGAGGCCCGACGCGGCCCAGGCGTCGAGGTCCGCTTCGACGTCGCCCGCGTCGCGGAACGCGCGCTGCTCCCAGACGCCCGGGCTCGTCTCCTCGGCGATCTTCGTGTACACGTAGCCGACCGCGCGCGCGTCGCCGAGCGCGGCGACGCAGGCGGCGAAGGCGGCGAAGTTGGCGTCGCTGGCGTCGATGGGCCCGTTGTCCGGGTTCACGACGGCCACGGCGGCGGCGCCGGCGGCGGCCAGCGCGTAAAAGTCTGCGTGGTGCACGCGCCGGTGGCGTCGGTCGCCGCCCACCAGTAGGCCGGCACGAGCAGCGTCGAAGCGTCGCATGTCCAGGCGAGGGCCGCGAGCAGCCGAAACGGGCTGCCCATCAGCATCTGCGACCCTCTACCGAAGGGGGCTGCCCATCATCTGCGCAATGCCAAACCTTCTGGCCATCACGCCCCGTATATAGCCGGAGTTTCCTCGGTTCAAGGTGCGGTACAAGTTGACATGTTTACCACACCACAAAACTTACGACGGGCGCGTGATGCGCAGCAGGTCGCGGATGTTGCTCCGGCCGTCCTCCGCGGACCAGACGACCGCGCCCGCGAGGCCCGCGGCCCCGAGCGCGGCCTCGAGCGCGACGGTGCCCCCGCCGCAGCCGAAGTAGTAGCGCTTCGTCGCGACGAGGGCGACGCCGCCCGGCGCGAGGCACGCGCCGACGGCGCCGACGAGCGCCCGCGCCGTGTCGTCGCGGTACGCCGTCTCCGCGCTGAGGATCAGCGAGAACTCGCGGTCGCCGCCGCCCGCGGCGAGCGCGGCGGGCAGGGACCGCCAGTCGCCGGCGTAGAGGCCCACGCGCGGCGTTTCCCGCCCTTCGCCGCGCGCGCGCGCGAGCTCGCGCGCGACGTCGCGCCGCGTGAGCCGCTCGAGCACGTCCGCGTCGTAATCGCTGAAGACGACGGCCGCGGCGCCGGCCCGGAGCGCCCAGAGGCCCGGCACGCCGCGGCCGCAGCCGAGCTCGAGCACCGTGGCGCCGCGGCAGTCCTCGTGCGCCGCGACGTACGCCGCGAGGTCGCCGGCGCACTCCCAGAGCTCCGCGCCGCCCTCGTAGACGCCCGCCTCGACGACGGCGGAAGACGCCGACGGCGCGAGCGCGAAGCGCTCGCCGGCGACGGTCACGACGAGCGGCGCGCCGCCGTCGTCGCTCGCGTCGTCGGCGACCAGCGGGACGCGCGCGCAGGGCCGCGGCGCCGGCGCCGGCGCCGTCGCCGCCGAAATTGAAACTGAACGAGGCCATGGATCACTGCGACGAGCGGTGCACGAACCGCTGCGGCGCGAAGCGCTTTGGCGAGCACTGCGCGCCAACGCGAGTCGCGCGGCCGAATTGCCTGTGCAGCGCGAGGCGTCGCGGCGCCGAAGCGCCGATCGCGAGTCGAGACGCGCAGCGGCTGCCCTCGTCGTCGTTCGAACGCCATGGACCTCGCGGCCGCGAACCAGCTCCTCTGCGACGAGCTCTACGACGCGGCGCTCGTCGCCTACGGGTCCGCCATCGACGGCGACGACAAGTGCGCCGCCGCCTACGCCGGGCGCGCGGCCATCTACCTGCGCCTCGAGAAGTACACGAACGCGCTCCAGGACGCGAACGCGGCGCTCGCCGAGGACGGCGCCTGCGAGCCGGCGCTCTACCGCAAGGGCCTGGCCTGCTTCCACCTCGACGAGTTCGAGACGGCGCTGGACAGCTTCCAGAAGGGCTTCAAGCTTTTGGGCGCGGACGCCGCGGCCGCGGCGACGCGCAAGTACGCGATGTGGGCGCGCAAGTGCGAGGCGGAGATCGAGGACGAGGACAGCGACAGCGAGGAGGAGGAGGAGGAGGACGTGCCGGTCGTCCCCGCGGCGCCCATCGCGACCGCGCCCGCGGACGAGGGCGGCGTCAAGGTCGTGCCCTGCGACGTGAAGTACCAGTACTACCAGACCAACTCCCACCTGACGATCACGCTCCTCGCGAAGAACGTCAAGGAGGAGGACGCGGAGATCGTCATCACCGAAACGACCCTCATCTGCAAGCTGAAGCGCGACGGCGGCAAGTCCGAAATGACCGTCATCAGCGGGGCAGGACAAGAGAGCGAAATTCCAAACTTCAAAGCCTCATATCTCGGCCGTTTTCCACTCGTTTCGGCTGATCTTTGGACGAGCGATCATCTCTTGGAACGGTCTCCAAGCATGGATGCTTTTTCCGGAACGCGCGCGCGCGGAACACTCACGTTGAAGCGACGTTGAATCACTCTTCTGCTGCCCAGGTCATCAGCGGCGAGCTCTACGACCCCGTCGTGCCCGCCGAGTGCAAGGTCAAGTACTTCAGCACGAAGATCGACGTCAAGCTGAAGAAGAAGGACGCCTTCAACTGGAACGAGCTCCTCAAGGGCGACCTCATCGGCGAGCCGAAGAAGAAGCCGCCGACGTTCAAGCCCGCGCCGGCGAGCACGACGTCGACGGCGACGCCCTACGCGGGCAAGCGCGACTGGCACCAGCTCGAGAAGGAGATGGAGGCGGAGCTCGAGAAGGACAAGCCCGAGGGCGAGGAGGCGCTGAACAAGCTCTTCCAGGACATCTACGGCAAGGCGACGCCCGAGACGCGGCGCGCGATGAACAAGAGCTTCCAGACGTCCGGCGGCACCGTGCTCTCGACGAACTGGGGCGAGGTCGGCAAGACGGACTACGAGGACGGCGAGAACCGCCAGGCGCCCAACGGCATGGAGTGGAAGAACTGGGAGGGCGAGAAGCTCCCCCAGAAGACGTCGGACTAGGCGCCGCCGCCGCGCGTCGTAACAGCCCCCCCTTTCGAGCCCCGGGACGGCCGAGGTCCGCGCCGCGTTACAGCCCCTGGCCCGGGTCCGCGCGGGGCGTCGACGGCGCCTCCACGAGACCGAGGATGTTCGCCGCCTTGGCGAGGCGGTGGGCCCGCTCCGACGCCTTCTTCAGCACGAGGCGCTCGCGCTCCTCCTTGATGCGGATCTGCTCCTTGAGCTCGCGCTCCTTGGACCGCGCGTTGTGCTCGTCCGATTTCGCGGTGTCGAGCATCTGCTGCATCTGGCGCTTCCGCGCGTAGGACACGCAGAGCGACGGGAAGCTCAGCTCCGTGGGCTCGCCGAGCGACGACGTCGCGTCGAAGAAGCGCGCGATGGGGTGCTCGGC
>NW_008705563.1:63164-75580 GCF_000186865.1 Aureococcus anophagefferens
ACGGCGCCTGCGAGCCGGCGCTCTACCGCAAGGGCCTGGCCTGCTTCCACCTCGACGAGTTCGAGACGGCGCTGGACAGCTTCCAGAAGGGCCTCAAGCTCCTCGGCGCGGACGCCGCGGCCGCGGCGACGCGCAAGTACGCGATGTGGGCGCGCAAGTGCGAGGCGGAGATCGAGGACGAGGACAGCGACAGCGAGGAGGAGGAGGAGGAGGACGTGCCGATCGTCCCCGCGGCGCCCATCGCGACCGCGCCCGCGGACGAGAGCGGCGTCAAGGTCGTGCCCTGCGACGTGAAGTACCAGTACTACCAGACCAACTCCCACCTGACGATCACGCTCCTCGCGAAGAACGTCAAGGAGGAGGACGCGGAGATCGTCATCACCGAAACGACGCTCATCTGCAAGCTGAAGCGCGACGGCGGCAAGTCCGAAATGACGGTCATCAGCGGCGAGCTCTACGACCCCGTCGTGCCCGCCGAGTGCAAGGTCAAGTACTTTAGCACGAAGATCGACGTCAAGCTGAAGAAGAAGGACGCCTTCAACTGGAACGAGCTCCTCAAGGGCGACCTCATCGGCGAGCCGAAGAAGAAGCCGCCGACGTTCAAGCCCGCGCCGGCGAGCACGACGTCGACGGCGACGCCCTACGCGGGCAAGCGCGACTGGCACCAGCTCGAGAAGGAGATGGAGGCGGAGCTCGAGAAGGACAAGCCCGAGGGCGAGGAGGCGCTGAACAAGCTCTTCCAGGACATCTACGGCAAGGCGACGCCCGAGACGCGGCGCGCGATGAACAAGAGCTTCCAGACGTCCGGCGGCACCGTGCTCTCGACGAACTGGGGCGAGGTCGGCAAGACGGACTACGAGGACGGCGAGAACCGCCAGGCGCCCAACGGCATGGAGTGGAAGAACTGGGAGGGCGAGAAGCTCCCCCAGAAGACGTCGGACTAGGCGCCGCCGCCCGTCTGGTAACAACCCCCCTTTCGAGCCCCGGGACGGCCGAGGTCCGCGCCGCGTTACAGCCCCTGGCCCGGGTCCGCGCGGGGCGTCGACGGCGCCTCCACGAGACCGAGGATGTTCGCCGCCTTGGCGAGGCGGTGGGCCCGCTCCGACGCCTTCTTCAGCACGAGGCGCTCGCGCTCCTCCTTGATGCGGATCTGCTCCTTGAGCTCGCGCTCCTTGGACCGCGCGTTGTGCTCGTCCGATTTCGCGGTGTCGAGCATCTGCTGCATCTGGCGCTTCCGCGCGTAGGACACGCAGAGCGACGGGAAGCTCAGCTCCGTGGGCTCGCCGAGCGACGACGTCGCGTCGAAGAAGCGCGCGATGGGGTTGCTCGGCGTCTCGGACACGTTGACGAGGACCTCGACGAACTCGCGGAAGCCCAGGTTGCCCGTGCCGTCGCTGTCGTACTCCGCGACGAGGTTCACGAGCTCCTCGTGGGACCGCACGAGGCCGATGGCCGTGAGCGACTGCTCGAGCTCCGCGATGGAGATGCCGCCGGAGCCGTCCTCGTCGAGGGCGGCGAACCAGAACTGGAGCATGCGCAGCCACTTGAGGTCCGCCTCGAGGCCCTCGGCCTTGCCGTGGACCCGGAGCCACTGGAGCAGGTTGCGCTGCTTGTCCTCCTGGTCGCCCTGGGTCAGGATCTGCCGCGGCGTCTTCCGCGCGGACGAGCCGCCCCACGTCAAGGGGAAGTCGGGCTCGTCCCACTCCGCGAAGACGTAGCGCCGGTCGAGGTCGGCCTCGTGGGACCTCGGGCCGCCCCGCCGCCGCCGCCGCGGCGTCGACCGCGACGACGACGACGACGACGCGGACGACGCGCGCGACCCGCCGAGGCGGTCGACGGTCGCGTAGAAGCCGTAGACGCTCGACGGCGACGACTCGCCGAGGGACGGCTGGGACAGATCTAGATTCGCGTAGGTCGACGCCAGGGACGGCTGCTGCAGCGACGCCTCTTTCGTGACGACGACGGAGTCGTCGTCGCCGCCGCCGTCGTCGTCGCCGCCGTCCTCGTCGCCCTCGTCGAAGGACGCCTCCTCCCGGAAGCTCTCGAAGTTCGTCTCGTCGTCGTCGTCCTCGTCGTCCTCGTCGAGCGCGTCGTCCTCGGCGATGCGCTCGTCGCGGAGCCGCCGCATGCGGGCAGCGGGCGACTCGGCCGGGCTCGCGCGGCCCTCGGTCTCGCGCGGCGGCGGCTTCGGGACCTTGTGGACGCGGACCGCGCCGCGCGACAGGGTCTTCTGGAGCACGGCCTTCTTGAGCACCGTCGCCGGCGCCGCGGGCTTGAGGGACGCCAGCGTCTGGGCCACGCGGAACGCGAGGGGCGTCGCGCGGCCGCTGAGCCGGTCCTCGTCGGGGGCCACCGCCAGGCGGCACCGCTCGACCTGGTTCAGCAGGCTCGGCGGGCAGACGGACGAGTCGAGGGGCTGGTAGAGCTTCATGTAGTCCTGGAGGCTCGGGATCTGGAGCCGGCTCTCGATGGAGTCCTTCTTCCGCCGCTTCGTCTGCCGCGTCCGCCGGATCTTGGCCTTGCGCGTCGTCAGCCGCTCCAGCGCCCCGGACATGGCGTCGGGGTGGAACTTGCCGCCGTCGCTGCGCACGCGCACGGTCCGCGCCGGCCGGCCGCCGACCTTGTAGGTGCCCCGCATGTGCATGGTCTTCTTCAGGGGGGCGGCGGCCGGCGGCTTGGTCACGAGGGACTGGAGCCGCGACGTGCTCCGGCTCGGCGCCGCGGCCGGCTTCTGCATGCTCTGCAGCCGCCCGCCGGACTGCTTCCGTATGGAGTAGTCGCTCCGCATGGCGCCGCGGCCGAGCGTTTCAGCACGCCGAACTCGAGAGAGAGCACACCGAGCGCGCTTGATACACTTTGAGGTCTGCACCGCCGACACGGCAGCCAACGCGATGGTGCTCGTTGGGTAGCCGCCCGCGCCTCGCTTCGCCCCGCGGCTCGACGATGGCCATGGCCCTGTCTCCGACGGCGCGCCTCGTGATGGGCGACGCGCCGCCCCAGAGCGAGAGCGACGAGGACGACTTCGAGGCGCATACGATGACCGGCGCCGTCGCGAGCACGCTGGACCCGTCCGTGCGCTTCGCCAAGTACGCGGAGATCGAGGAGGTCGTCGGCGTGGGCCACCTGCTCTGCGAGGAGTGCGAGCGCGACGAGGCCGTCTGCCGCTGCGAGGCCTGCGCGGAGACGCTCTGCAGCCGCTGCTTCGTGCTCACGCACCCGCCGCGCGCGGGCGGCGCGGAGCACGACCACCTCCGCCACGGCCTCGTCCGCGGCATCTCCGAGGCCGACGCGTCGGGCGCGACGGCGCGCGTGCGCGCGGGCACGGTCGGCTTCGAGGCGCCGGGCTGCCACTTGTGCCACGACGGCTGGGACGGTTCGACGTCCGAGCTCACGGAGGAGGACCTGTTACGACGCGGCGTCGACCTGGCCAAGTCGACCTGTCTGGAAGCGCCCAAGATCAACTACTGCGTCGGCGACGTCGAGCGCGACGTCGAGGGCGAGGCGCACGACTTCCGCGCGGGCGAGGTCGTGCTCATCGTCTCCGAGGAGGGCGACCGCGAGGACCTCGAGGAGCAGGAGCTCTGGGAGCGCGCGCGCGCGGAAACCAAAGGGGACGACGACCAGACCCCCGCGGTCGTCGGCCGCGCGCGCTTCAAGCGGCGCGTCGGCGCCGAGGACGAAGACGACGACTCGAGCCGGTCGTCCGCGTCCCGGTTCGTCTCGTCGACGCCCGTGTCGCGGCTCCGGCGCGAGCGCTGGGGCGTCATCTTGGACGTGCCGAAGCGGTCCTACCGCAACATCAAGCCGACGAAGTACAAGCGCGGCGACGTGCCCGGCGTCGCGCGCATCGTCGGCGACGGCGGCGAGCACCTCTACCGCGTCCAGTCCCAGGGCGAGGCGAGCGGCAACTACGCCTTCGAGTGCGAGGCCGCGGAGAACGAGCGCGTGACCTACCTCGCGGGCCTCGACGACGAGCTCAAGAAGCAGACGGGCTTCATCGCCGCGGCGCGCTTGGGCTTCGTCACGCGGAACGCGTCGCAATTCCGCGCGCCGCCGCGGCTCGAGCTCGACGCGTCCAAGCCCGTGGTCCTCTGCCGCGACGAGCACCTCGTGCGGCCCCGGGACCGGCTGAAGGTGCTTCTCAAGGCGCGCGAGGCCGCCTGCGCGGCCGTCGTCGCGGCCGCGGACCGGCGCTACGCGGGCGAGATGCGCATGGCCATGTTCTACTACTGGGTCGAGGTCACGCGGATCCTGCGGCGCGAGGAGCGGAGGACCAAGGCGACGGTCATCAATCTGTGGTGGCGCCGCAAGCGGCTCCAGCTCCGCCACGACGCGCTGAACGCGAGCGTCATGGAGGAGGCCTACGCGCGGACGCGGCGCATCCACGCGCAGTTCAAGTACCTGACGACGGACGAGGAGAAGCGCCAGGGCTACACGACGGACGGCCGCGTCTACTTCAAGACCCTGGAGGAGCTCAAGGAGTACACGAAGCTGCTCCGGGAGAAGGGAGAGATGATCTGCGACACGATCATGGCGACGGCGGCGGCGAACCTGCTCGCGGCCTTCCAGCTCTGGCGCGACGGCTGTCGCACGCTGCGGGAGCGGCAGGCCGTGGGCAAGACGCACGTCGACCGGCTCACGCCGGCGCAGGAGGCGGAGCTCGCCGCGGGGCTCGACGGCTGGCGCGACTTCGAGACGACGGATTCGGCGGCGAACGCGCCGTGGCACCCGGCGCTGGGCCTCGCGCTGCCGCCGCTCCCGGATCTGCACAGCGTCCGGCGGCCCGGCGGGCCCGGCCGCATCGTCCACGACAAGACCAAGTTCAACTCCATGCTGCGGACCATGGCGGGCCCGGCGGAGTGCGTCAACTGGGTCATCCCGGGCAAGCTCCTGATGGGCGCGTTCCCCGCGGGCCCCGCGAAGCTTTCCAAGCAGAACCGCGGCGAGGAGACGGGCCTCAACGAGATGGGCGGCGTCTCCGCGGCGCTCCTCTACGTGGGCGTGCGCGCCTTCGTGGACCTCATCCCCGACGACGAGGCCGAGGCGTACCAGGAGCAGCTCGGCGACCAGTGGGCGAAATTGGAATCCATGGGCCGCGCGCTGCTCATGCAGGACCCGCGCGCGTCCTACGACGCGTGCCACATGTACGGCGACGACTACGACGACGACGACGAGGACCACGCGCCCCTGAGCGGCTGCACGTGCGCCATGCAGGCCGCGCTCGACAAGGTCCACGTCCGCGAGAGCGGCGTCTTGGTGAAGGCGAACACGGCGTACTACATCGCCAAGCAGGAGGTCAAGGTCTGCCCGCGCTACCACGTCAACGACATGCGCCACGAGCAGGCGGAGCGCGACTACTTCATCGCGTTGGCGAAGGAGCGCATGACGATGCACAACGTCGACCGGTCGAAGCGCGCGCTGAAGATGCTGCCCCACCGGCTGCGGACCTACCGCCTACCCATACGCGAGGGCCACTGCGGCGAGGAGGCGCGCGTCCTGCGTTTGTGCGAGGCCATCGAGCGCGAGATCCGCGCGGGCGTCGCGGTCTACGTCTACAGTCGCCTCGGCCACGGCCGCGCGGGCATGGTCTGCGCGTTCGTCCTCGGCCGCCTCTACGGCATCCCCGCGGTGGAGGCTCTGGAGCGCGTCCAGCTCTACCACGACGCGCGGCGCGCGGTCGTCGACAGCAAGCGGCCCTTCTCGTGCCCGCAGACGCTCCGCCAGAAGGCCATGGTCGACCACTGCATGATCCACACGGACACGATCTACTCCGAGCGGTCGACGCACAGCCGCTGGAAGAAGACGTCCTACACGCACGCGTCGCGGGGCGGCGGCGTGCCGTCCATGGGGCTGCCGACGCTCGAGCCGCTGGACGACCGCGAGAAGGCGAGCTTCCGGGTCAACGCGGGCCTCGTCCACGTCCCCTCGGAGAAGCCCTACTTCTCGCTGCGCGACGCGCCCGTGCCGGACATCGTCAACCTGCGCGCGCGGCCGGCCGTCTGCCACGCGCCGTCGCTCCGGTCGCTGCGGCCGCGCGACATCCACGAGGAGCTGTCCCTGCCGCTCGTGACCTACGACCTCCGGCCGCCCATGCCCACGCTGCCGCCCGAGGGCGAGGACTAAGAAGCTGCCTCGGCCATCCACCCCTCGTTGCCCGAGGCCGACGACTAAGGAGGCGAAGCCTAGGCCATCCACCCCTCGTCGCGCAGCAGGTCGAGCGTGTCCTCGAGGGCCGCGTGCGTGCCGATCCACGAGCCGAGGTCGCGGAGCGCCGCGTCCCGCCCGTCGCCGTCCGCGGCGTCGTCGTCGACCTCGAGGTAGCCAAAGTCGAGGTCGTCGCCGCCGCCGGCGCACTCGTCGCCGGCGTCGACGGGTTTCGGCGACGCGTCGCCGCCGAGGCGCGCGACGCCCGATACCGCGGCCTCGAGGGCCGTGAGGAAGTAGAGCGCCTCGCTCCGCCGGTCCTCGAGGAGCGCGTCGCCGACGCCGTAGACGCGGCAGAGGTAGAGCGCGACGTGGGGCTCCGCCGGCGCGTCGCGCGTCGCCAGCACGTAGACCAACAAACCCAGCAGCTCGTCGCCGCCGAGCGACCGGTTTGGCGCAAGCGCCCGCACTCCGCGTGGAGCTCGCGCGCGGCGTCGAGGAGCGTCTCCACGAGGGCCGCCGGCGCCGCGTCGGCGTCGTCGAGGCGCGCCAGGGCCGCGGCCGCGGCCGCGTAGGGGCCGAGCATCGCGCCGTCGCCGACCTGTGTGGAAATCAAATCTTCAACCCGACTTCAATGTGCGCGTAATCGAACGGTTCGGACCAGACTCTTCGGCTGTGCTTCGAGAACTCGACGAGAGCAATCGATTCGTCCAAAAATCAGCCAAATCGACTTCGATTTGACTGAGCTAGAGAATTCTGAAGTTTGGCCCCGACGTCCCAGCTCACTGGTTGATTTCCACACAGTCGCCGACGCCCACCGCCGCGGCCGCGGCGTCCCGGTCGTCCAGGACGACGGCCGCGCGCGCCAGGGCCCGCCGCTCCCGGTAGCGCGCGTCCCGCGCCTCGAGCTGGGGCCGCCGGTTCGGCGGCACGAGCAGGCGCCGCGTCGCCCTCCGGTGCGCGAGGCGCGCCGCGCGCGACCGGAGCGCCCGCTCCGACTCCGGGGGCACCGCGAAGCTCCGGAGCGCGTGCTCCGCGAAGTAGTTGGCGAAGCCGACGATCTCGCGCGGCGTGATGGGCTGGCCCCGCACCTTGTCGAGCCAGCGCGCGAGGAGCCGCCCCTCGCGCTCGCGCTGGTCGAGCAGCGCGCCCTCGACGTCGAGCTCCGCGGCCTCGCGCGATGCCGCGTCGCCGCGCGCGAGGGCGCCGGCGGCCGCGGCCACGGTCTCCCGCCGCCGCGGGCCGGACCGCCGCTCGATGACCGGCTGCAGCGCGCGGACCGCCGCCGCTTGATCCTCGACCTCGGCCTCGCACGCGTCGAGCCGGCGCCGCGCGTCGACGAGCGGCTCCCAGGCCCCGAGCACGTCGCCGGGGCTCCGGCCCGTGAAGGCCTGCGCCTCGACGACGTCGCCGGGCCCCGCGCCGACGGCCAGCGCCTCGCCCGCGCGCGCCTCCAACGCCGCGAACGCCGCGGCGGCCATGTCGCGCTGCAATCTCGCGCGCCGCGCGCGCGCGTCGCCGAGGGCACTGAACGCGGGCGCGACGGACGCGAGGCCCCAGCGCACGAGCTTCACCTCCTGCGACAGGCGCAGCTCCTCGAGGCGGTCGCCCTCGGCGGCCAGGGCCGCGGCCGTCGACCGCCAGGTCGCCATCTCGCGGTGGAGGTCGGCGCGATAGTTCTTGAGGAGCCGCGCCGCGCGCTGCTGCGACGTCGCCGACCCGCCCCAGGACAGCACGACGTCGATGGGGTCCAGGGACGACACCATCATCGCGCCTCTAGAAGCGCATTTCGCGGCAACCCATCGTACTTGATTTGGGAGAAGCCGACGCTGCCCCACGTCGGGCAGTGCTCTGCTGATTCGAACGCCTTCGGCGCTCGTCGGCGGCGGCCGCACATGCGAGACGCCGGCCGCGAGGTCGGCGTGTTGGAGAGCAAGGCGGAGCCGCCGCCGGAGCCGGCGACGCCGCCGCCGCCGCCGCCGCGGCCGCCGGCGCCGCCCGCGACCGCCCCAGCGGCGCCGGCGGTTTCGGCGCCGAAGACGACCGTCTCCCCGACGCCGCCGGCGATCTCGCAGCTCCGCGCGTCGGCGTCGCCGTTCACCTTCGCGCCGCTGCCGCCGGCCGCGCCGGCGCCGCCGGCCTCGGATCCGCGCGCGGCCGGCCGGCACGCGCCGAGCCCCGTGCTCTCGGCGCCGGAGCTCTACGCGCGCGCGGGCTGGCTCACGCCGCAGAACGAGTTGAACGTCTACCCGGGCTCCGTGCCGGGCCAGTACGAGACGCCGACGTCCGTGCTCTACCCCGAGGGCGAGTCCGACTCGCCCGACGAGCCCGACGACTCGGACTCGGGCTCGGACATCGAGAACTTCAAGATCCCGGAGACGCTCGAGGACATCTACCGCATCTCCAACCGGAACCGGCGGCGCCAGCGGGCGAGGAAGGCCGCGGGCAAGGACAAGCCGCCGGACCCCGACGAGCCCTTCGACCCCGAGTTCGTGGAGACGGAGGAGACGCGGCGCGCGGACCGGGAGGTCTACGAGAAATACTGGAGCCCGGAGGCCGGCGGCGGCGACTGCTCGACGGAGGAGTTCCTGAAGCTCATCGGCTGGGACGACCTGGGCCTCGACGACGAGCCGCCGCTCGCGCCCGCGGCGGCCTGGCGGGAGCGCCGCCGCCGAGGCACAAGACGCGGGGGAAGAAGCCGAGGTAAGGCGCGCGGCCTAGGCGCGGTAGATGCGGAGGGACGGGGCCGGCGCGTGGTCGCCGAGGAGCGCGTAGCCGTTGGCCGGCGGCGCGTGGGCCGGGCCCGGGGCCTTGTAGACGCCGTTGCCGTCGGGCGCGTCGATCCACCACTCGCCGTCGGCCTGGTTGTGGTAGACGTAGGCGCCGTTGGCGTGCTTGAACCAGGTCGCGCCGGCGTTGAGCTGGGCCCACATCTTCGCCGTGTCCCAGCCCTGCGCGCGGCAGACTTTGCCGAAGCCCGGCGGGATCTCCGAGGCCGGCGCGGCGACGTACTCGCCGCGGACGTCCTCGGCGCCCGCGGCGTCGACGACGAGTCGCGCCACGTTCACGGGCTTCCGGGACGCGCCGAAGGCGTCGAGGACCTTGAGCACGTCGAGCGCGCGCGACTGCTTGGCCACGGCGCGCGCGGTCTCGCCGCTCCCGCCGCGGAAGTTCGGGTCGGCGCCGGCCTCGAGGAGCAGCTTCGCGCCCACGGCCAAATTGTTCGACGCCATGCGGTGCAGGGGCGTGTAGCCGTAGGTGTCGACGGCCTCGACGTCGCCGCCGAAGGCGACGAGCAAGTCGACCTGCGCCTGGTTCTTCCGGCTCATGCCGCAGTTGTGGAGCGGCTGCGCGCCGCCCGTGGACACGTCGTTGACGAGGTCCGGGTACTTGGTGAGCCAGGCGCGCAGCGCGGCGGCGTCGCCGAGCTTCTGGCACGTCGGCGTGTAGCCGCCGCCGCTGTAGACCGGTCCCGGGCGCGGGTTGTGGTTCTGGTACTGGCGGCCGACGACGACCTGCCCGAGCGCGTCGCGCTTGACGCTGCCGCCGTAGATGCCCGGCCCGACGCTGTCCGCGTAGGGGTCGAAGCCCTCGTTGTCCGTCTGGCCGGGCGCGCCGTACTTCTCCGCCATGCCGGCGGCGTAGGGGTCGTGGGTGATGCGCACGCCGTCGGCGCGGTAGTAGCCCATGCTTCTGCGGATCGTGGCGAGGACGAGGAGGCTGCGGCGGATCATGCACGTGCGCTGGCGGTGCTTGCAAGTGCGCTGGCGGCGGCGGCGTTTGGAAGGCAGGGTTATCACCTCTGTCGTGGCAGAAATGAAAATCGACGGCATCTCGGATAAATTGACATCAAGTTGCACTTCGGCGCCAAACGGACGGCCAGCTCGGCCTCGGCCACTTCTCCGACGTCTACGCGCCGACCGCGCGGCCCGCTGCCCTCCGCCTAGGCCGGCGCCGGTGCCCAGATGCACCGCACCCGGTTTGGTTGCCTCCACTCGCGGCTTAGAGCGGGGCAACGCTTACACTCGGAGGCGCGGAAGCGGCTCCGACACGCGCGCCGCGCGGGGAGAGGACCGATGACGCGCGTGGCGGGTGTCATTGGAGCGAGCCGACGTGGCCCGCGCGGTCGACGTCGCGGTAGGGCGAGTCGCGCCGCTTGTGCGGGCTGTTCTTGTCGTGGAGCGAGTAGTTGGCCATCATGCAGACGCAGTCGTGCTCGACGTGGAGCAGGCTCAGGTCGTTGCGGTGGTACGTGCCCAGCGGGTTGATGTCCAGCTTGGGCAGCCCGTCGAACGTCGCGTGCTTCGGGAGCTCCGCCAAACCCGCCTCGTCGGCGAAGAGCGTCAGCACGACTTTCTTCGGCTTGAAGACGGCGAGGACGTTCTTCACCAGGGACGCGTAGCCCTTCAACGCCGTGTTCGTCTCGAAGGACGCGTAGGAGCACGACGCCTCGGGCGTCACGTGGACCGTGGTATAGGACTCGAAGCACAACGCGTTCATCGAATAGCCGCACGGCGCGAACGCGTGGTCGTCGAGGTGGGACGACGACGGGATCAACGCCCCCAAGCCCGACCGCGCCGTCATGGCGCGCGCCGCGGACCGCAGGTCGCCCTTCTCGCCGGGCTTGAGGTAGAAGGCGTCGCGGACGTCCTCGCCGAGGTCGAACATCATGATGTTGATCGTCCGCTCCGTCGCCGACGCCGCGGGCCGCTCGCACTGGTCCGCGACGTAGACGAACCAGTGGTCGCCCGTGATGGGGCCCAGCACGTAGCCCTGGCCGTCGAAGGCCGCCGCGGCCGCCGCGCCGCCGACGGACCGGTCCAGGCCGCCGTCCTCGTCGGCGTCCTTCTCGACGTCGCGGTGCGCTCTTAAGTACGCCAGCTCCTCCCCGAAGGACGTGTGCGGGCTCGGCTGCTCGTCGGGGAAGGCGTAGTTCTTCCGCGAGTAGCCCACCCACTCGAGCTTCAGGCCCAGGCCGCCGAACTCCGCGGCCTTGGTCGCCGCGTCCACCAGGGGCCGCACGCACCGGAGCAGCGTCGTCCGCCCGCAGGTCTTGATGACGACCTTGAAGGGGTAGACGAAGAGCGACGACTCGCTGAGCACGTAGGCGTCGAGGTGGGCGTTGGAGATGTGGCTCAATATCGTGCACCGCGCCTCCGTAAGCATAGTGTCGAGCTGCGCCCTTGTTAGGTCCCGGCAGCCGCGCTCCCGGCCGACGCCGGGCAGGAAGCAGACCTCGAGCGTCTTCTCCGGGCCCTCGAAGACGCCCACGGACTCGGGCACGCTCGACTCGTCCATGGACTGGGAGTGGGGCCGCGGGCTCAGGTTGTCGTCGTCGAGGAAGAAGTCGCCGCAGGCGCCGTGGTCCAGGAGGTTCTCGTAGGCCAGCACGCCGGCCATCGTTACTGTGTAAATGGCGTCAAAATCGCGATCGGTCACGCGCCCGCGTCGAGTTTCACGCTGGCCACGCTCTCAGCCCATCGCTGATGCCCCAGCGGCAGATTTCTTCTTGCAAAGCCCGCTCCATTGGCCGTCGGCGGCCGGCGGCCTGCGAGCCGTGGGTGCGCTGGGAGTCGAGCTCTGCTTTTGGGGCGTTGCGTGTAGGAGATCCGACGGACGAGGGTCGGTGGTGTGGCCGCGCGCGCGCCGCGGGACCGCGCGCGGTCCGACGCGAATTCCCAGGCAGCCAGCCGCTCCCGCCGTCGGCTCGCGGGTGGACCGCGGGCAACCAGGACGCCTCCCCAGACCGCTCGCGCGTGTCACGCATCAGCCCGCTCGAGGCCGGCGGCGACGAATTTTGCACGAGCTGAGCTGGACCTTGAAGGACGGAGCTTTTTACGCCATCCTCGTCGTCACCGAGCTGCAGCAGCGTCGAGCCGCGGTTCTAGAACGATGGCGCGCCTCGTCTGCCTGTCCCTGGCGGCGGTCGCCGGCGCCCTCGTCGGGAGCCGCAGTCGCCTGCCCGCGCCGGCCGCGCGGTCGAGCCGCGCGACGACGGTCATGAAGGACTTCGCGAAGCCCAACGTCGAGGACACGATCCCCTACCGCGAGGCGTCGACGCTCAGCGACCGCTTCCCGAACGAGCTCTACGCGCCGGCGCCGCAGAAGAAGAAGGTCGCGATCATCGGCGGCGGCCTCAGCGGCCTCTCGTGCGCCAAGTACCTGAGCGACGCGGGCCACGAGCCCACGGTCTACGAGGCCCGCGACGTGCTCGGCGGCAAGGTGAGCGCGTGGCAGGACGCGGACGGCGACTGGATCGAGACGGGCCTGCA
>NW_008705563.1:75630-91646 GCF_000186865.1 Aureococcus anophagefferens
TGATGCGCCTCTTCTCGAGCTCGGCATCGAGGACCGGCTCCAGTGGAAGGTGCACAAGATGGTCTTCGCCATGCAGGAGCTGCCCGGCGAGTTCACGACCTTCGACTTCATCCCCGGCATCCCCGCGCCCTTCAACTTCGGCCTCGCGATCCTCCTGAACCAGAAGATGCTCACGCTCGGCGAGAAGCTCCAGACGGCGCCGCCGTTGCTGCCCATGCTCATCGAGGGCCAGGACTTCATCAACGCCCAGGACGAGCTGTCCGTGCTCGACTTCATGCGCAAGTACGGCATGCCCGACCGCATCAACGACGAGGTCTTCATCTCCATGGCCAAGGCGCTCGACTTTATCGACCCGGACAAGCTTAGCATGACCGTCGTCTTGACGGCCATGAACCGCTTCCTCAACGAGGACAACGGCCTCCAGATGGCGTTCCTCGACGGCAACCAGCCCGACCGGCTCTGCGCGCCCATGGTCGAGTCCGTCGAGAAGAAGGGCGGCAGGGTCGTCACGGGCGCGCCCCTGGACCGCATCGAGGTCGACGCGGCGGGCAACGTCGACAAGCTCGTGCTGCGGTCCGGCGAGGAGGTCGTCGCGGACGAGTACGTGTCCGCGATGCCCGTGGACGTGTTGAAGCGCATGGTGCCCGAGGCCTGGTCGACGATGCCCTACTTCAAGCAGCTCGACGAACTCGAGGGCATCCCGGTGATCAACCTCCACCTCTGGTTCGACGAGAAGCTCACGACCATCGACCACCTCTGCTTCTCGCGGTCGCCGCTCCTGTCCGTCTACGCGGACATGTCCACGACCTGTAAAGAGTACTACGACGAGGACAAGTCCATGCTCGAGCTCGTCTTCGCGCCCTGCTCGCCCCTCGCCGGCGGCGACACGAACTGGATCGGCAAGACCGACGAGGACATCATCCAGGCGACGATGGGCGAATTGGCGCGGCTCTTCCCGACGGAGATCGCCGCGGACCCGGCGTACCCGGGCACGATGACCGAGCGGACCTTCCTCGGCGAGAAGCAGGCCCAGCTCACGGGCGGCGCGAAGCTCCGCAAGTCGACGGTCGTCAAGGTGCCGCGGTCCGTCTACGCGGCGATCCCCGGCCGCAACAAGTACCGGCCCTCGCAAAAGACGCCCATCCCCAACTTCTCCCTCTGCGGCTGCTTCACGTCCCAGAAGTTCCTCGGCTCCATGGAGGGCGCCATCCTCGCGGGGAAGCTCGCCGCGGAGGTCGTCTCCGCGCGCGCCGTCGGCGCGGACGCGCCGGGCCTCAAGGAGGTCCAGCAGCACGTCATCGACGCGGCCGCGGACGCGGCGCCCAAGAAGCCCGTCGGCTGCCGCGGCGACACGGCCATCGCCTTCGGCGGCGGCTACACCTTCGACCAGCTCGTCACGCGCGAGCTCAAGGAGCAGGACGCCGTCCAGTTCAACTAGATCGAGAGCCCCATCGCCCACCCCGTAAAAACACCGCTTCAGAAGCCGACTTATCGGATCGCCGCGGCGGCCGAGTCGCGGAGCGCGGCCATGGCCCAGGCCTCTTCGACGCCGAGCTCCCGGAACTCGTCGTCCGTGAGCCCCGCGACCGCGGGCAGGTCCCGGACCTCCTCCATGGCGAAGACGTCGGCGAGGCGCTCGAGGCCGACGACGGCGAGGAGGTCCGCGACGGTCGGCAAAGCCGCCGGCGCGGGCGCGACGCCGACGTACTCGTCGTAGCTCGGCAGCGCGTCCGCCGCGGGCGCCGGCGGCTCGGCGCGCGGCGGCGGATCCGGGAGCATGGACCGGCGGATGGCCTCCGCGAGCTGGGCCTCCTCGTCCGCCGCGCGCCGCTCGGCCTCCGTCGGCTCCGGCGGCGGCGGCGGCGGCGGCGGCGGCTTCTCCCTCTTCGCCCTCGCCGGCTTCGGCGGCTTCGGCGGCGGCGGCGGCGGCCGCGGCGGCGCCGGCACGAGCGCCGCGGCCTCCGAGAGCGCGACGGCCGGCGTCGACGGCGCCAGGTCGGGCGCCGCGGGCCGCGGCGCCTTGAGGATGCGCACGTAGCGCTCGGGGCTCCGCTCGTAGGAGATGGTGTGGCAATTGTAGCGCTCGCAGACCGCGTGCGCCTTCTTCCGGAACTCCCTTCGCATCGGCCGGAGGCACCGCGAGCTCTGGCGGCTCTTCAACAGCGCCTCGAGCTCGTACTCGACGGCGCGCACGCGCCGCGGGTCGCTCCGCGCCCAGGCCAGCAGGTCCTCGGACCAGAGCGCCCGCGCGTCCTCGATTTTTCTTCGCCGGCGGAAGTCCGCGCCGAGACGCTCGACGACGGCGGCCTTGCGGAGGATGGCGTCGCCGTCGGGCGTATGGTCCTCGGCCAGGAGCGCCTGCGCCGCCGCGACCTTGGCCGCGTCGTCGGCCTCCCGGGCCGCGGCGCGCGCGGCGCGCTTCCGCTCCCGGGCCGCGGCGTCGCGCGCCTTCGTTTCTCGGATCGTCGACTCCCATTCCGGGAACGCGCGCGCGTCGTCGCGCGACGGCGCGGCGCTCGGCGGCACCGGCCGGCCCCAGGTCGCCGCCGCGGGCCGCGGCGGCGCCGCGGGGAGCGCGGGGAAGGCCTCCGCGGCCTCCTCGCGCCAGAAGCTCTCGTCGTCGTCGCGCGTCTCCGCGTCGCGCAGCACGTCCGGCGGCAGCTCGTCGTCGTCGATCATGACCATGCCGCCGCCGCGGCGCCGGCGCGTCGCGTCGGGGGCCGGCGACCGGCGGCCGCGCGCGGGCGCGCGGCGCGCGGGGTTCGGCCGCCGCGTCGCGAAGAGGGCGTCGAGCAGATCGGCGGCGGTCTGCTGCGCGGCGGCCGCGCGGCGCTCCTCGGCCTCGGCCGCGCGCGCCTCGGCCTCGGACGCCGCCTTGGCCTTGCGCTTCTCCGCGGCGACGCGCTCCTGGGCGACGCGCATGGCCCGCAGGCCGTGCGCCGCGAGGTGGCCGTCGAGCGCGGCGCACTCCTGCGCCGTCAGCGCGGAGCGGTCGAGCGGGTTCTCGTAGCGCGAGCTCGCCACGAGGTAGCAGGCCAGGGCCTCGGCGTCGAAGAGGAAGCCCTTGAGGCGGAACGGCGCCACGGCGAGGTCGGCGATGGGCTCGAGGGTGATGGGGTCGACGACGCTCTCGTCGAGGTCCTTCCAATTGGCGGCGCCGGCCCAGCTCTCCGCGGCGCCGTTGAGCGCGGGTTTTGAGGCGGCCATGGGTGTTTTGGCGTGCGAGGCGTAAGGTCTTGAGGTCACGTTTTGAAGCTCAGCGGCGCGTCATTTCGATTGCCATGCTTGGACCTCGCAACATGGCGATGTTGAATGGTAAATGCAGCCCCGGCGCAGCCTATGTGACCCGCGGACGCGCCTTCGAAATGGTCGACGCGGTCGCCATTGCTGGGCACGTGCGCACCCTTGCGCATGGCGACGCCGCTGCCAAGTCGCAAGCCGCGTGGGAGCTCTGGCGACTCGTGCACCCGCGTGGGGGGGCGCCTAGCGAAGAGCATGTGAACTGGATTACACGAGCCGGCGCGATACCGCCGATCGTCGAACTCCTGCAAAGCGGCGGTCTGGGCGTCGGGAATGCCACCGGCGCGCTGGCGAACCTCGCGTCGAACGACGACAACAAGGTCGCCATAGCTGCAGCGGGCGGCATCGCGCCTGTCGTCGAGGTCGTGCGGAGCGGCAGCGCCGGAGCGAAGGATGTGGCCGCGCGGGCGCTGGCCAACCTCGCGAGCGGCAACGCCGACAACCAGGTCGCCATCGCCGCGGCCGGCGGCATCGCGCCTCTTGTCGACCTCCTGCGGGACGGATGCGTTGACGGCAAGGGGGCGGCCGCGCACACGCTGCAAATCCTCGCGCGCAACAACGCCGACAACAAGGTCGCCATCGCCGCGGCCGGCGCTATCGCGCCGCTCGTCGCGCTCATGCGGAGCGGCCGCGGCAAAGGCGCCACTTATGCCCGAAGGGCGCTACAAGACCTCGCGAGCGGCAACGTCGACAACGAGGTCCTGATCGCGGCGGCCAATGGCGAAATCGCGAAGCTCGTGCAAATCGCAATGCGATTGGAAGGCCGCTTCACCGCCGCCGCCAAGAACGCCGCCGCGGAATTCCTCGCGCGCCGGCGCCGGTCCATCGTCAACAAGTGCGTCGACGGCAAGGTCCCGGCCGAGCTCGAGCCGATCATCGCGGCCTGCCTCGCGCGCCGCGGCTTCTCCTAGGCGCTGCGCTCTGAGCCTTACCCGTCCCCCCCGCGGCGGCGCCGCCGCGGGATCTCGCGGAGGTTCGTGACGGAGACGTCGCCGCGGCGCAGCGCGGGCACCTCGAAGCGGTCCCAGAAGAGGAGCATGGCGTGGCCGATGGCCGCGATGGCCGCGAGGAGCGCGACGTACTTGAAGCCGAAGGGGAACTTGAAGAGGTAGACGTGGAGCGCCGCGAGGTAGAGCACGAGGAGCCGCGGCAGGTGGTCGAGCGCGCGGCGGCTCCGGAGCGACACGGCCGCGAAGAGCTCCGCGCCCCAGGCGAGCGTCAGCACGAGGAGGCCCAGCACCTGGTCCGCGAAGAACTCGAAGAGGAACGCCATCATGCCGATCATGATCGGCGCGAAGACCGCGGAGTCGAGGAGGTGCGAGGCCACCAGCGACAGATACGCGCGGTTGTCGCCGATGTTCTCCTTCAATTCAAAGGCGAAGCGCAGCATGCGCGCCTGCGTCTCCCGCAGCGTGTAGGACACGAGCGTCGACGTCGCGAAGATGAGGAAGAGCGTCTTGAGCGACACGGTCAGCGCCTGCGCCAGCGCTTCTCGCGTGAAGGGCGCCGCGCGCTCCGCGCGCGCGAGGTCGTAGAACTCGTTGCTCCGCTCCGAGCGCACGTAGCCCCGGGGCCCGACGGCGGCGACGGCGGCGTTGGCGACGGCCGCGTCCGCGCCGGCGACGGCGAGCGCCCACCGCGGGCCGCCGAAGCCGCCCGACCCGCAGCGCACCGTCGCCGCGGGCACGCGCAGGTCGCGCCGCGCGACGTCGCCGAGGGCGACGACGCCGCGGTCCCGCGAGAACCAGTAGCTCGCCTCGTCCGGCGCGCACGCCGCGTCCGCGGCGTCGTCGACGGCGCACGTGCCGGGACCATCGGAGACGACGACGTTCACGGCGAAGACGCTCCGGTTCGCGCCGAGCGCCGCCGCGGCCGCCCGCAGCTCGACGGCGAGCGGCGCGCCGGTGCGCGCGACGTAGGTCCCGTGCAGGTAGACCACGAGGCCGCAGGCGCCCAGCGCCACGAGGCCCAGGCCGTGCTCGAGGACGCGCCGCGGCGCCGGGCCGAGCGCGCGCATGACGGCGCGCGTGCACCGCAGGTGCTGCCGGAAGAAGACCTGCTCGAGCCACTGGTGGTGGCTGCGCTCCATGGTTTTGGCGCAGTGCCTCAGAGCCGCCCTCGCGCGCGAGCACCAGACTGCACACAGAGCAGCCGTACCAACGTCGGCCTGGCGCCTCGCTTGCACCCCATCTTGCAGCCCTCGGAGCTCGATGGCTGCCCGGCTGGTCGCGTGCAATCGCGGCTAGGCTTGGTTCCCGCTCGGGTAGGCCCTCCAGCTGTAATCCCTCCTAGCCTAGCAGCCTTCCTTGCCTCGATGGAGACCATGGGCTGCTTCTCTATGTGCCGTCTCGCGCTGCTGCTGCTCGCCGTCGCGCTCGACGCCTCGGCGCTCGACGCCTCGGCGCGGCTCGGCTTCTACGGCCTCGGCACCATGGGCACTCACATGGCCGGCCACCTGCACGGGCTCGCCGCGTCCTCCGGCGGTCGCGCCGCCGTCGCCTCGCGCGACGGCGCCAAGGCCGAGGCCTGGGCCGCGGCGCGCGGCGCCGACGTCCGCGGCTCCTTCGCCGAGCTCGCGGAGGCCTGCGACGTCGTCTGCCTGTGCCTGTCGACGACGGACGCCGTCGAGGAGACGCTGCTGGGCTGCGGCGACGCGCTCCGGGACACGCTCGTCGTCGACTGCACGTCCGGCGAACCGGCGCGGACCGCGGCGCTCGGCGCGCGCCTGCGGGAGCGCGGCGCGCGCCTCGTCGATAGCCCCGTCTCCGGCGGCCCCGCGGGCGCGGAAGCGGGAACGCTCACGTCGATGATGGGCGGAAGCGACGCGGACGTCGCGGACGCGCGCGCCGTCGTCGGCTGCTGGTCGAAGAAGACGGTCCACCGCGGCGCGCTCGGCTCCGGCGACGCCGTCAAGAGCGTGAACAACGTCCTCAACACGGCGCACGTGCTCCTGGCGACGGAGGCGGCGCTCGTGCTGCAAAAGTACGGCGTCGACGCGGCCACGGCGCTCGACGTCATCAACTCGAGAGCTCGGGCGCGAGCCTCCCTGGAGGTCCCGACGCGGCGGCTGCCGGAGCGCGCGCTCAGCCGCGACTTCGGCTTCGGCTTCAAGATGGGCCTCATGCGCAAGGACTGCGCCATCGCGGACGCGCTGGTCGCGGACCTCGCGCCGACGCACGCGCTCATCCCGGAGGCGACGCGGCTCATCCGCGCGGCGGAGGCGCGGCTGGGGAGCGACGCGGACTACGCGGCCGTCGCGCGGCTCCTCGAGGCGCTGCGGCGAGGAGCTGCGCTCAAGGATGGGAGCATCCGGATGCTGGCGGCCTCGAGGGTGGGGTGGGCACCGTTCAGGAGGCTCGTCGGCGACCCCGCGGCGAGCTTCATGATCAAGCGAGCTTCAACCTGGTTCAATGTGAAGTTCGACCTCGAGCGGCGGCCGTGACGCTTGCTAGCACCAATGGCGACGACGCTCTGCTTCATCGGCGTCGGGTCCAACGTGGGCCCGCGCGTCGCCACGGCCTGCCGGGCCTGGCAGCAGGTGCAGGCGCGCGTGGGCGCCATCGTCGCGACGTCGCACCTCTACGACACGGCGCCCCAGCACGTCGTCGACCAGCCGCGCTTCCTCAACGGCGTGGTCGTCGCCGCGACGGCGCTGCCGCCCCGCGCCGTGCTGCGCGAGCTCAAGGCCGTCGAGGCGGCCCTCGGCCGCGAGGACCGGGGCCGCCACGGCCCGCGCGAGGTCGACCTCGACGTGCTGTTCCACGGGACGACCATGGTCGCCGACGCGGACCTCGAGGTGCCGCACCCGCGCGCGGCGCGGCGCGACTTCGTGCTGCGGCCCCTGCGGGACGCGCGGCGCGCGCTCGACGCCTTCGGCGTCCCCTACGACGCGAGGGACGTCGCGCTCGTCGACAACGTGTTGTCGGAGCCGTGGCTCCGCGACGCGACGCTGCGACGCGTCTGGGCGCCCCTCGACGCCGAAGACCCGTGGCCCCGGGGCGACCGCACGCGCGTCATGGGCATCCTGAACGCGACGCCCGACTCGTTCTCCGACGGCGGCGCACACGCGTCCGTCGACGCGGCCGTCGCGCGCGCCGGGGCGATGGTCGACGACGGCGCGGACTGCCTCGACGTCGGCGGCGAGTCGACGCGGCCCGGCGCCGTGCAACCGCCCCTCGAGGAGGAGCTCGCGCGCGTGCTCCCCGTCGTCGAGGCGCTGCGCGCGCGCTTCCCGGGCCTGCCGCTCTCGGTGGACACGCGCCGCGGCGCCGTCGCCGCGGCCGCGCGGGCCGCGGGCGCGACGCTGACCAACGACGTCTCCGGCGGGTCCCACGACCCGGCCATGCTCAAAACGCTCGCCGACGACCCGGACCAGCGCGGCGTGTGCCTCATGCACATGCGGGGCACGCCGCTCACGATGGCGGACCCGGAGCTCCGCGTCTACGCCGGCGGCGTCGTCGACGGCGTCGCCGCGGAGCTCCGGGACCGCGTGGCGGCCGCGGCGGCCGCGGGCGTCGCGCCCTGGCGCGTGCTCGTGGACCCGGGCGTCGGCTTCGCCAAGGACACGGCGCAGAACGTCGAGCTCCTCCGGGGGCTCGGCGAGGTGCGACGGAAGACGGGCGACCTGCCGCTCCTGCTGGGCGTGTCGCGGAAGCGGTTCTTGGGCGACCTGACGGGCGAGCCCGACGCGGCGCGGCGCGACGCCGCGACGGCCGGCGCCTGCGCGGCGACGGTGCCCCACGCGGACGTGGTCCGCGTCCACGACGTCCGCGCCGCGCGGCACGCGCTCGCCGCCGCGGACGCGATTTTAAGGTAGGCCCTCTAGAGGCTCGAGAAGGACCCGGCGGGCCAGGGGTCGGCGCCGTCGAGCAGGAACATCTTGCCGCCCTTGTAGGTCGCCGCGAACCAGTCGTTGCGGCCCGACGCCTCGAGGAGCGTCGCGTACTCGGCCTTGTTCTTCTTCGCGAAGTCCTGCGAAGAGTCCTCGACGAAGCCGTAGGCTTTCGCGCCGGAGAAGGGCAGCGCGACGACCTCCGTGACGACGCGGCGGTCGCCGAAGAGGCCGAGCTCGTCGAGGCGCTGCTTCGACGTCAGCGCCGACGCGACCTCGCGCCGGTCCGTGGGCCAAATGGCCGTCCGGTACGCGGCGCCGGCCGTGTCGAACTGGCCGTCGGCGCGCGTCGGGTCCACGGCGCGCCAGAACTGGCCGAGGAGGCGGCCGTAGGACGCCACGGTCGGGTCGTAGGTGACGCGGACCGCGCGCGTGCCGTCGCCCATGGCGCCCGTCTCCGCCGCGAAGACGCCGAGCACGGCGTCGAAGGCCGGCGCGAGGAGCTTCGCGTCGCCGCCGGAGAAGTAGGCCGTCTCGACGGCGCCGACGTCGTCGCCGTCGGCGCCGGGCTTGGCGTAGGCGACGGCGCGCGCCGGGGCGAGCGCGGCGAGCGCCGCGGCGGCGGCGCCGCCGCCGAGGGCGCGCCGCGTGCAGGCCGTCGGCAATTCCCGCGGCGCGAGCGCCGCGGCGCAGGCCGCGGAGAGGAGCACGGTGAGCATGGCGGTGCGACGACGGCCGGACAGCGCAGCTCTCGGTGGCTCGATTCGTCGCGCGCTTCGGCCAGCGCAGCCCAAGTTTCGGACCTCGACGATCAACTCCAGGTTCAAGCCTCCCGAGCTGCCCATGTATCCGAGCATGAAGCTGCACGCGTGGGTTTCAAAGGCCGCGTTCTTGCTGAGTTGGGACCGCCTGTTCGTCGGGCATCCCGAGATGGGGCAGCCCGAGGAGTCGCCCGTGAGCGTCTGCCGGATCATCCCCGGCTTCGACAAGGCCGTCGAGCCGGGGAAGGAGAGCGTGCAGCACACGCCGCTCACGTCCGGGCGCATGCTGAGCGGGCGCCTGAGCGGTCGCGTGAGCGCGCGCCCCGACGGGGGCCAGTTCAGCGCGCGCCACTACACGCCGCGGGGCACGCTGCGGGACCTCAAGACCGACGGCCCGTTGCCCCTCGACGCCGTCGAGGCCGAGAAGTTCAAGGCGGAGCGGCGGAAGAAGGCCCTGGCGATGATGTCCGCGGCGGCCGCGGACGGCGGCAGTGCCCTCGCGGGCGCGATCCAGGGCGCCGACGGCATGTCGACGGCCGAGGACGACGTGCGGAAGACCATGGACACGGTGCTCAAGCAGGCCAAGGAGAAGGGCCTCAGCGCCGACCGCATCTTCGAGTTCTTCGACGCGAACGGCGACGGCCGCATCGAGCCCTCGGAGTTCAAGAGCGGCCTCGCGTCGCTGGACCCGCACCGCTGCACCTTCTCCGACGCCCAGATCGCCCAGCTCGTGCGCATCTTCGACAAGGACGGCGACGGGTCCGTCGACATGGACGAGTTCCAGACCTACTGCTTCAACATGAAGTCCCTGGCCTGGAAGGCCGAGAAGCTCCGCCGGGACACGCTCTCGAAGCAGCAGGCCGCCGACGCGGCCAAGGCCCAGGCGGCGGCCGAGGCCCAGGCGGCGGCCGAGGCCCAGGCGGCGGCCGCGGCCGCGGCGCCCGCCGCGGCCGCGGAGCCCGCGGCCGACGGCGACGCGGAGCCGGCCGCCGCGTGCTGAGCCCCCTCCCTTCTTCTTCCCCGCCGCGTGCGTTCCCTACTCTCTGCTGCTTGGAGTCGACCGGGAGGGGCGAAAGAAACTTCACGAGCGCATGTTGAACCAGTGCTTTCAAGAATTCGCTTCGTGATGGTGGCTGCGCTCCTCGACCGGCACGGCGCGGCGGCCTACGTCGCCGCGGTCGAGGCGGCCCTCGGCGACGCCGCCGCGGACGCGCGCCTCGACGACGGCGCGGCCGCGCGCCTCCGCGAGGCGGACAGCGCCAAGTTCTACGCCGTTTAGCAATTACCGTCGCCGCAGCACGAAGCAGCCCGCGGCGAGGTCGTCCGCGCCGTCGCGGAGCCAGTCCCATTTGTCCTCGGAGAAGCACGACCGCCGCAGGCCCGGCGGCACGACGCCCGACACGGACACGAGCGTGCCCCCGGGCCGCAGCACGCGGCAGAGCTCGTCGGCCGCGGCCTCGAGGAAGCCGTCGCCCGCGAGGTAGACCGCGTCGAGCGCGCCCTTCTCCAGCGCCGCGTCGAAGCTGCGCGCCTCGAACGCGAGGCCGCGGAGGTCGCCGACGTCCGCGTCGACGTCCAGGTCCCAGAGCAGCTCCCGGAGCCGCTCGACGGCCGCGGCGCTGTAGTCGACGGCGCGCAGGTCCCTCCAGCCGGCGGCGTGCAGCGACCGCAGCGTCGGGTCGTTGCCCGCGCCGGGCAGGAGCACGCGCGACGCCCTGTCCGGGACGAAGCGCTCCCAGACGGGGCCGACGACGTCCCATCCGTAGTACCAGCTGTACTCCTCGCCCGAGAAGTCGCCGCGGCCGTCGTACATGTCGTCCCAGTAGCGCTTCGTGCCGAACTGCGACCGCGCGGCGCCGTCGTCGTCGGCGGCGGCGCACGAGAGGCGGCCGCGCGATGGGTTCGGTGGGAGCACGAGCGCGCAGGCGTGGTGCGCCAGGAGGAGCAGCCATGCCAGCATGCTTGCGATTTTTGGCGGGCTTTTCCGCTGGCGCATCGTTAGCAGATGGCTGCGCGGGCTTACGCGCAGCACGCGAGCGATCGCGCGATGCTCAGAGGACGCGCATCGGTGTCACGAGGGCCTACCATCGCGCACGGTGAAGTCGAGGTTGACCTCGGGTTGAGCTCTGCGAGAGCGATGGTCGAGCATCACTAGCGCCACCACGAGCAGCGCCATGTCCGTCTTCAAGCGCCTGCGGACGACCCTCGCGACCTACGTGCCGGGCCTCGGCGCCGCGGAGTCCGACGACGGCCTCGACCCGCCGCCGAGCGACGACGACGTCTACAAGCGCTTCGGCAACAAGAGCATCGGCGTCTGGTGCCCGGACCTCGGCATGGCCAAGCTGCTGCGGACGCGCGGCAAGCAGCTGCGCACCATGGGCGTGTCCATCGACGGGTCCGTGTGCCTCTTCGGCGAGGAGGCGCTCTACCTCTGCGAGCGCGCGCTCCTCGTGCTGCTCCCGAGCGAGGACGCCGCGGAGCCGCTCCACGCGCGCGAGGTCTACGGCGTCTGCGTCGCCGGCGCGCCCGCCGCGCCGGCGGGCGAAGCGCCGGCCGCCGCGCCGGCGGGCGCCGCGCCGCCGCCGGCCGCGGCGGCGCCGCGGCACGCGCCGTGCCCGCTCCACTGCTACTGGGTCTACGCGCACCTCCGGAGCCTGGGCTACGCGTCGTTCCGCCGCCACGCGCAGGCCCGGGCCGACGGCGGCGACGCGGAGGCGCCGGCGCTCTGGCGCGCCGGGGACGCGGGGCCGCCGCCCGTCGCGTGGGAGGTGCACCAGCCGTCCGCGCAGTTCTCGAAGCGGCGCCTGCCGCCGCCGTCGTTCCTCGTCTTCGTCGCGCTCTACGGCGGCGCGCTGCCCCCCGTCGCCGACGTGTCGGCGCTCATCGCGGCCTGCGCGCCCGCGGCCGTCAAGGCCGCCGTCGTCGCCGGCGACGGCACCGTGCTCATCTTCGAGATGAAGGCCGGCGTGCCCGACGCGGACGCGCAGTAAGCGCCGAACTACACCTTGTGGGGATGACGGCATGCGTGCCCGAGCGCCGTCAGCGTCGAACTTAGTCGGGGCTGGGCCCCAGCGCGCGCCGCTCCCAGCGGGCCAGCGTCGCGCGGTCCCGCGCGGCGTCGCGCTGGTCCTCCTTGAGCCGCGCGAAGGCGGCCTTGGCCTCGTCCGTCGCCTCGGCGGGCAGGCCGCCCGTCGGGTCCAGCAGGCTCGCGCCGAAGTCGAGGTCGCTCGGGGGCGGCGGGAGGAAGCCCTCGCCGTCGACGAGGCCCAGCCAGCCCCGGTACGCGTCGCGCCGGAGCTTGACCTCGGCCTTGAGGGGCTCCGCGAAGGCCGGGCCGAGCACGCGGAGGCGCAGCAGCGACTCCCGCGTGAGCAGGTCCGTGAAGGCCACGAGGTCGGGCCAGGACCGAGAGAGCGCGCCGTCGACGTCCGCGGCCGCGTCCCCGGCGGCGTCCGCGCCGGCGACCGCGCGCGCCTCTGCCTTGGCGAGCTCCCAGAGCTCCGCGTCCGACGCGCCCCAGAGCTCCGCGGCCGACGCGCCGCGCGCCGCGACCGCGGGCTCCCCCGGGGGCTCCGGGCGCGCGGGCGCCGCGGCCGCGAGCGCCGCGCGCGCCTCCGCCGGCGGCATCGCCGCGGCCTCGGCGCGCGACACGCCCAGGAGCACGACGAGCTGCACGAGCTCCTCGGGCGCGAGCGCGTCCGCGGGCTCCCGCGCGGGCGCGGCGGCGGCGGGCGCCGGATCGGCGGGCGCGGCGGCGTCGCCGCCGTCGTGTTCGCACATGCAGACGCCGATCTCCGCGAAGCCGTTGCGGCCGGAGAACGGATTCCCGTGGGTCGTCTTCGAGTCCGGCGGTCGCCGCTCCGCCGGCTCCGCGGCCTCGGCGCCCGCCGCGCGCCAGCCGGCGTCCGCGAGGAGTCGCCGCGCCTCCGCCGGCGGCAGCGCCTCGGCGTCCGCGCGCGGCATGCCGAGGACGACGAGGCCCACGACCTCGTCGCCGCTCAGCGGCGGCGCGCCGGCCGCGGACGGCCGGAGCCAGCGGTAGAGCCGCCGGAGCCGCCCGACGCGCGCCGGCGCCGCGTCCGGCGCGTTCGCGCGCAAATGCGCGCAGCGCCGCACGGCGCGGCGCGGCGCGACGACGTACGCCTCCGCGACGACGAGGAGGGCGGCGACGTTGAGCAGCAAGCGGCAAGACATCTATCGTCTCGCCGCAGGCTTCAAGGCTTGTGCACGATACCCGCCGGGCTAAAAACTAAAAAAAGCAACTCGACCGATTCCTCGAAAAAGCAACTCAAACAATCAGGCTGCGAGCAGCCCTTTTGCAGCGTCGATGGACGAAGTTCTCGTCTTCTCCAGCCCGTAGCTCGACGCAGGCGCAGAGTTGCGCAACGATCCCCGCGGCTGCGAGGACCGGAACCCTGTCGCGGACACATTCCCCGCGGGATGTCACTCCCGAGGATTGCGTCGCATCGCGCGCGGGGCGTCCCAAGGGGTCGGAAGAGGGTTTTCGGCGTCCCCCGCACCCTTTTCGACCGTGTTCGAGCGCACGGAGCATCGGGAATCGTTCGTCTATGTACCGCGGGCGTCCCATTTGATCCGCTCGGCCATCGACGTCGAAAACATCGACCGCCAACTCGCGCATAGAAACGTGGCGCGGCAGCCCGAGCGGCCCCCACGTCCAGAAACGCGGTCTGGGCCGACACCACCGCCCGAGCCCCGTCCCCAGTATGTGTCCGGTGGGATCGAGTACATCTCCAGCGGTGGAGGGCCACCCCGCGGTGCCGATCTCGGCCGTTTCGTCGTCCCCATGGAGGCCCGGAACGCCGACTTCACGGCGTCGGCCGCTGCAGTAGGAAATGTGCTGAATCCGCCTCAATGGCCCGAAGAACCCGTCCCACGCAATCACCTACTGCAGAGAGACACCTTCACCACTGCGGACTCGGCCACGCTCGGAGCGCGTCCATCGCGTGTCACTGGTTGCGAGTTGCAGTCGATACTCTGCCATGTTGACGCTCGGCGTGACATCACTTGGTTGATCCTGGCCGCCTCGCCCAGGTTTGGGCACGCGATGCAGCGGTTCCAGGACTTGGCGCGGCGCTCGGTCTGTGGACCATGTCGCGCCTTGGGCCCGGCTGCGAGTCGCTCGGGAAAAACCATCGGTCGATGGGGAGCAACTTAGTTCGCGTCGGGGCAGCCCGTGGACGACGAGAACGGCGGTTAACGGTGGGGGGCGACCGACGAGGGGCTCGCATTAGTGCTGAGGTCCGAGCTGTCTGGCGGACTTTTGCATGCGCCCCCGGCATGCCCTGCCAGAGACCACCTTCGAATTTCCGCCAGACAGCTCGCCTCGTGCATTGCGCGGTGAGCACCGTGTCGCCCGCGGCGCCGCGCGCCTCTCGGAGCCGGTGAGGTAATCTCGATCAAATCGGCTCGAGTCGAAGAGCTGCCGCGAGGGCATCTGGTCGCCCCCATGACGAACGATTCCCGACGCTCTGTGACTCGAAGGGGACCGAAAATCGGGTCGGGGGAAGCTGCCGCGCCTCATTCCACCCCCTGAGGCTGCCCGTTTGCGTCGCCTCGCAATCGTCCGGATGTCGCGTCTTTTCATGTGCCTCACCCGCATGTTTGCGGACCTCAAAGCCACTGGGATCGTTTCACGTCGCTGCATATTCGAGGAGCGCGGGGCCCTCTAAGGTGGAGATTCCATCATCGGCCGCTGAAATACTCCTGCGGAGACACGGTCTCTAGCCCTCTAGAAGCTAGGATTTCTTCAAAGTTTGTCTTGGCTTGCAAAAGTTCAAGCGACGGGGTATCCACTGCAACTCGCAACCAGTGTGTAATTGCTTCAATAATCGCAACGATGCAGCTCCTGAGGTGTTGCTTTTGATAGTTTTTAGCCCGGCGGGATACGGGGGAGCGTACAAAAAAAAATCGGCCGCCGCGAAGCGGCGGCACGCCGCACAAGACGGGTATTGTGAGGGCTTGCCGGGGCAGCAAACCTTTTTGCAGGGCCCGGGGCGTCAAGACGCGTCACGGCGCGGAGCGCCGCGACCCGGTTTAGGCAGGCCCAGACGACGAACAACAAGCCCATGTTACCCGGGCCGCGCCGCGCGCCGGGGCGGCATGCCGGGGGCGGCTCCGAGTCAATTGGGAGGTGGGGCTCAGGCTGGCCGGGCCGGGCGCGAAGCGACCGCGGCGCGCGGCGCGCCTGGCCCATGCGCCGCGGCGCCGCGGCCAACGCGGCCGGAGCTCGTGCGAGCGCCAGTCGAGCGGCGTGGCGCGAATCGCGAAGCGGCGCGAGCCGCGCAGCTCGACTGGCCCACACGCCGCGCCAGCCGGTGCCCTGCGCCGCGGCGCCGCGGCCAACGCGGCCGGAGCTCGTGCGAGCGCCAGTCGAGCGGCGGGGCTGGCGCGAAGCGCGAAGCGGCGCGAGCCGCGCAGCTCGACTGGCCCACGAGCCGCGCCAGCCGGTGCCCTCGAGCGTCGACGGGTCGTCGGCGCGACAAGCTTTGGCGCGGCGCGACAGCGGAGCGCGGGATGATGCGCCGGCGAGTCGCAGGGCTGGCGCGAAGCCCTACGCGCGGCACGGCGCGGCGTCCATGCGGCGCGGCGCGGCTGGCGCGGCCGGAGCTCTTGCACTCGCGCGCGTCGCCAGGGCCTCCGCGGCGGCCGCCGCGGACTGAGTCGCCGCGGCCTCCGCGCCGCCGACCGTGGTGCTCGGCGTCGCGCCGTCGCTCTCCGGCGCCTGCCCTCCCGCCAACACCATCCTAGTACACGCCGCGCACGCCGGCACGCTCGCCGGCGAAGTCGCTGGGGCTGCCCGGAGGTCTGGTACAGCCCGTGGCAGCCCCGCAGATGCCTCTGGCAGCCCGCCTTCGGCTCAGGGCGCGTCGCCGCTACGCCGCGGCTCCACGGCCACTTCCGAACCCACAGATCGCCAAGGCACTGACGCAACGCGGCGTGTTTCGGGGCATGACGCCACATGCCGCCTCCGACGAGCTGGAATCAAGGCCTTGGGTTCAACCCTTGGTTCCACATCTAGACCCAAAAGTTCCACATCTAGACGAGCTCTCCGTCGTCGTGAGCCATTGATTAGCGGATACGGAACCATCCCTCGTATCGTGAAC
>NW_008705563.1:91696-97023 GCF_000186865.1 Aureococcus anophagefferens
GGCGCTCGCGATGGGCGCGCTGCTCGACGTCTTCGTCCACAAGGCCAAGGAGGAGTGCATGTGCGACCTGCTGACCATCTTCCTCCACGACGCGGACAAGGACGAGCTCATCGCGCGCTGGGCGACGGCGTTTCCTTCCGACTTTAGCCACGACGCCAAGGCCTACGTGCGGATCCCGCAGACCGCGGGGCTCGTCGGCCGGTCCTTCAACGAGGGCCTCGTGAACATCCCCGACGCCTACCTCGAGCCGGGCTTCAACCAGGCCATCGACAAGACGTCCGGCTACCGCACCAAGTCCGTCATCGCCTGCCCCATCGTCGGCCACGCGACGATCCAGGACAGGAAAAGGGTGCGAAATTCCCAACTTCAAAGGCTCCTATTTCGGCCGTTTCCCATTCGTTTCGGCTGATTTTTGGACGAGCGGTCATCCCTCGGCGCACTCTCGAAGCGTGGATGCTTCTTCTGGAACGAGCGCGCGCGGATCACTCACGTTGAAGCGACGTTGAATCTCTCTTCCCAGGCGACGATCCAGGACATCACGCACACCGCGCAGGGCGAGGGCCCGCACCGCCTGGGCGCGTTCCAGCTCATCAACCGCCTGGATCTGGACGAGGCGGACAAGGGCGAGGGCGGCGAGGGCGACGACGAGGGCGACGAGGGCGGCGAGGGCAACGAGGACGAGGCCATCGCGACGGAGACCATCGAGGTCAAGTGCCTCGAGTCGCCGAGCGGCACGCGGACGCTCAAGGTCAAGGCCTTCAGCGACGTGGACCGCGGCAAGGTCCAGGGCCTCGCCGACGCCGTCGTCGAGCTCGCGCGCCTCGCCTACGGGCTCCACCGCCCCGACTTCCGGACGACGGCCGCGAAGAACTGCACCAAGGCGTACCAGGCCGACACCTACGCCGTCCTCGGGCTCAAGAGCGAGGACGAGGTCGTCCGCCGCGAGCGCCTCCAGTCGTCCATCGTCGTGTGACCGCCCTCGCGTGGCTACTCGCTCTTTTTACGGGGCGGGGGGAAGGGGGTCGGAGCCGGGGCCGGCTAGGCCGACTTCGCGTCGTCCGCGAGCGCGGCCTCGAGGAGGGGCTTGATGACGCCCCTCATGTACTTCTTGAGGCCCTTGAAGCGGTTGTAGCCCGCGATGAGCATGAGGAAGACGATGCCGCCGTAGAGCTTGCCGAGGGCCTCCTCCGCGCGATTGCACGTGTTGGCGACGAAGGACCCGTCCTCGGGGCAGACCGTGTCCGTGACCTTGCGCATGATCCAGGACGCCGTGGCGATGGCCAGGGGGATGACGTAGAACTCGGCGTTCTTGAAGGGGTTCCGCGCGTCGTTCATGAGGCGGAAGCGGTCCTTCGCCTTGTCCATCTCGCGGACGAGGCCTGGGCAGCAAAAAAGTGATTCAATGTCGCTTCAACGTGAGTGTTCCGCGCGCAAACGTTCCGGAAAAAGCATCCACGCTTCGAGACCGTTCCGAGAGATGATCGCTCGTCCAAAAATCAGCCGAAACGAGTGGAAAA
Organism: Aureococcus anophagefferens; assembly: GCF_000186865.1. NCBI lineage: Eukaryota > Pelagophyceae > Pelagomonadales > Pelagomonadaceae > Aureococcus > Aureococcus anophagefferens. Next base: position 93,214 of record NW_008705563.1, read on the forward strand.
CGGCCGAGATATGAGCCTTTGAAGTTGGGAATTTCGCTCTCTTTTGCTGCCCTGGACGAGGCCGGCGCGCGCGTCCGCGATGGCCGCCTTGCGGCCCATCGTCGCGGCCGTGTCGAAGGCCAGGAGCGCGCCGTCCCGCGCCTCGCGGAACTTGGCCTTGAGCTCCTTGTGGGCCAGGTACTCGACGCCCGCGCGCGCGCCGCACGCCGCGTCCATGGTCTCGCAGTACGCCTCGAGCGCGGCGCCCGCGGCGTTGCGGTTGTTCGCCTCGGCCGTCGCCTCGAGCATGGTCTGGGCCTGGGGGAACTTGGCGCCGTCGGCGAACATGCCCGCGTAGGCCCGCACGTAGTTGGCGAGCTCCGCGGCGCTCAGCGGCGCGCCGCCGATGAGCTTGGGCTCGAGGCCCTCGGAGAAGACGTGCTTCATGAGCCCGTGGACGCAGCGCTTGAAGAGGGGCTCGATGTCGCCGACGGCGCCGTCGTAGCTCTTCTTCGTGACGGCGAAGCCCGGGTGGGGCAGCAGCCAGCAGCTCAGCTTCGTGAAGCACGCGGCGATCTGCTCGCGCGTGAACTGGAGGTCGTCCGCGGCGCGCGGCTGCAGCACCTCCTCGAGGTACGTGGCCATCATCTTCGTCATGTCGTCGTCGGACATGTCGTCGTCGAACTCGTTCCAGTCGCGCACGAGGAACTCGAGGCGCTGGAAGGGCGGCGGCGCCTCCGCCTCCGCCTCGTCGTCCTTCCCGGGCGCCGCCGGCGTCTCGGGCTCGTCGTCGCCGTCATCGAACGCCGCGTGCGACCCGTCGCACTTGCGCGCCTCGAGCTTCGCGAGGCGCTTCGCCTCGAGCTTCTCCTGCCGCAGCTTCTCCGCGTGGGCTTCCTCGGCCTCCTTGGCCAGCGTCGACGCCTGGGCCTGCGCGTCGACGGCCATGCGGCCGTACTCCGTGAAGAGCGCGAGCCTGTGTGGAAATCAACCACTGGTTCGGGGGGTCCCCACCAAACTTCAGAACTCTCCATCTCGGTCAAATCGACGTCGATTCGGCTGATTGTTGGACGCATCGATCGCTCTCGTCGAGCTCTCGAAGCAGAGCCGAAGAATTTGGTCCAAACCGTTCGACTGCGCACACATGGAAGTCGGGTTGAAGATTTGAGTTCCACACGGGCGCGAGCTGCTGGAGGTTGTCCTCCTGGATGCGGTTCGACACGTTGTAGATCTGGTAGGAGCTCATGAGCGTGCTCAGCCCGAAGATGCAACTCGTGAGGCCCATGGGCGTCTCGTTGTCGAAGAGGCCCTGCGTGTCGAGCACGACCACCGCGAGCTGCTCGCCGTCCGCGCCCGTCACGAGGAAGGGCTCGCTCCAGACGGTGATGCCCGTCGTCATGCGCACGCGGCCGCCGCGCCACTCGAAGGACGCCGGCCCGCCCTCGCCGGCGTCGCCGGCGTTGTTGTTGCCCTCGACGATCTTGTTGCCCTCCTCCGTGAGCCACGCGTCCGTGACGTCGCCGTCGCCGACGCGCGCCGCGTGGCGCAGGTAGCGGAGGATGAGCGTGAGCAGGAAGGACTTGCCCGTGCGGAAGGCGCCGACGACGGAGACGACGGCGACGCGCGTGCCCTTGGGCACCTTGCCCGTCACCTGCGGGGGGGTTCGGCGTGCGGCGGGGTGGCTCCGGGGGGGGTGGGGCTGCCCACCTCGTCGAGGTGCGCCTCGTTGAGCGTGAACGCGTAGTTATCCGTGTCGTCGCCGCAGCGGATCAGCTGCAGCGGCCGGCCCGACGCCATGGCCGAACTCCTGTGTCAGCGCGGTTGGCGGAGGCGTCCGGATGATGGGGAGCGGGGCTCGAGGTCGTTCAACGTGCACTACGACATCTTCCCTTAAACGACGTTGCCCCCGGTACTTAGTCGATCAGCGCCGATCACCCCACCCGCCGGGCAGCACGGTAGCGCCGCCGTTCTGCGCCGCGTTGCATGTCCGCGTGTGTCGGACCATGAGTCGGAAGGAGCAGCTCGACGCGCGCGAGAAGCACTGGTACGAGGGCTCCGGCGACGCGCGGAGCATGCAGCGCCAGTACGAGCAGGACCAGCGCGACGCCGGCGGCCTCAACCCCGTGCGGTCCAAGTGGTCGAACCCGCCGCCCGGGGACATGATGCGGCCGCGGTCCGCGCAGCGGTTGCGGGACGCCCAGGACCGCGACGAGACGCTGAACCGGACCTACGCGAGCCGCCCGGGCTCCGCGCCGCCCATGCGCCAAGCGACGCCGTGGCAGGGTTCGCGGAAGCCCGGCGTTTCGGACGCGTCGCGCGGCGGCGGCGCCTGGGCGACGCCCGGCCCCGCCGAGTCCTACGGCGCCTACGACGAGGAGCCCTACGGCCACTACGGCGCCGGCGCGCCCATCGGCGAGGGCGACGAGGAGAAGGACGACTACGGCGCCGCGCTCGACGGGGCAGGAAAAGGGTGATTCAACGTCGCTTCAACGTGAGTGTTCCGCGCGCGCGCGTTCCGGAAAAAGCATCCATGCTTCGAGACCGTTCCGAGAGATGATCGCTCGTCCAAAGATCAGCCGAAACGAGTGGAAAACGACCGAGATAGGAGCCTCTGAAGTTGGAAATTTCGCACCCTTTTCCTGCCCAGGCGCTCGACGCGGACAGCGCGCTGAACCGGCTGACCGTGCTCGACTACCAGCCGCCGCCGCCGCGGCCCAAGAACCGGACGAGCCTCCTCAAGGCCTGGGAGCTCGACCCGGGCTTCGACGGGGGGCGCGTCGAGGGCCTCGCGGAGTCGAAGCTCTCGAATTTGAAGGAGCTCAACGAGCGCCGCGGCGCCGCGCGCAACTCCGCGAGCGTGAACCTGATGAACCACCAGTCCGCGGCGACGACCCACGCGGAGTGGGTCGCGGAGATGACGGCGATCCTGGACCTGAACCACCAGGAGCAGGCGCACCTCGACGAGGAGATCGAGGAGCTGCTCCACGGCAAGTCCAAGTTCCGCCAGATGCGCGTCATCATCATCACCTTGTGCCAGAAGTTCCTGAAGATCGCGCTCCACACGTGGAAGGAGCACACGATCAATTTAGACTACCGCAGCGACCAGCAGCGCGTCGAGGACATGCGGAAAGCCGTCGCGGACGCGAAGGCCGTCCACGAGAAGCTCGTGCTCGAGCACGAGGCGGCGCTCGCGCGCGACGCCGCGGCGAAGCTCGAGAACACGTCCCACTCCATGCGCCAGCTCCTGCTCAAGGTCTTTGGGAACCTCGTCGGCGGCAAGAAGCGGTACGCGCTGAGCAGCTGGCAGGCGAAGAACGCGGCGCACACGGCCATGCGCGTGAAGTGGACGCGCTTCTTCTCGCGCGTGACGAACATGCAGCTCTTCGCGGGCATGCAGAAGTGGGTCAAGTGCCACCGCTGGTCCCTCATCCCCCCCGAGGAGCAGTTGGTGATCATCCGCGACCGCATCGCGCGCCACGCCGCGGACATCGAGGCCCACCGCAAGCAGACGGCGGACGACATCGCCCGGGCTCTGGACGCCCACGCGGGCACGGAGGAGGAATCGGGCCGCCAGCTCCTCGTCCGCGTGCTGAGCCGCCTCTTCCACAAGCTCGCGTTCTACGCTGTGCCGAAACCAACCACTGGTTTGGGTGGTCCTGACCAAACTTGAGAATTCTCTAGCTCGGTCACATCGAAGTCGATTCGGCTGATTTTTGGACGAATCGATTGCCCTTGTCAAGCTCTCGAAGCCCAGCCGAAGAGCTCGTGTCAAAACATTCGAATACACTCACATTGAAGTCGGGTTGAAGATTTGGTTTCCACACAGGTTCT
>NW_008705563.1:97088-115362 GCF_000186865.1 Aureococcus anophagefferens
ACGTCGCGTCGGCTTTGGGCAACTGCGTCGAGGGCGACGCGCGGCCCATCGTCATCCCCATGGAGCTGCCCGACGGCACGATCCACGAGACGTCCGACGCGCACCTGCCCGCGGAGACGCGCGCGAAGCTCCTCGTGTTCCTCCACCGCGCGCACGAGAGCGACAGTTTGGAGCCGGGGTTCCTCGCGGACCTCGCGGACCGCGTGCCCAACTTCGAGACGCACCTGCGCTCCATGAAGAAGCTCGCCATCGACGGCGACCCGCGCTTCGCCGCCGCCGTCCAGGCCTTCGAGATGATCGGCGACACGCGGGACCTCTGGGAGACCATCGAGATCATCGACGAGATGGAGGCGAAATAGAAGAATCCAGCCGCGGGAGACCGCGCCTAAGACCCCGAAGACGACGGCGTGTCCTAAAAAAAGGGGGCGCGCCTAGCAGAGCTGGAGCTCGCCGCGGCACGCGGCGAGCGCGTCGACGACGGAGCCCGCGCCGACGTCCGCGCCGTCGAGGGCGCGCAGGGTCAGGCCCGGCGGCGCGTCGCCGCCCTTCTTCGCGCGGTACTGCTTCGCGAAGAAGTCGAGGAGCTTGGCCGCGGGCTTCGCGTGCCACTTGTCCGGCACGGTCACGGAGAGGGAGATCGACGCGCGGTCGTCGGCGCCGAGGTAGTGCATGTGGAGCTTCGACAGGTCCAGGGGCTCGAGCAACGGCTCCGGCGCCTGTTCGGGCGCGGGCCGCGGCGACGCGGGCCGCGGCCGCGGCGACGCGGACCGGTCGCGCGCGACGCGGAGCGGGAGCTTGGGCTTGGACGCGGGCGCGTTCGTCTTCCGCGGCGGGCGGGCCGCGGGCGTGACCTCCGGCGCGGGCGGCGGCGCCGGCTTCTCGAGGGGCCGGAGCACCGCGGCCGCCGCCGCGGGCCGCGCCGTCCGCTCGAATTTCGGGGGCTCCGTCCGCGGGAGCCCCAGGTCGCGCTGGCGCTCCCGGAGCTCGAGGTAGGCGTCGCGGCGCGTCGCCAGGTCGTCGACGTCGCGCGCCGCCGCCGCCGCCGCCGCCCGGCAGCGCCGGAGCTCCGCGTCCGCCATAGCGACGTCGACGGCGATCTGCGCGGACGCGACGTCCTTGTCGTCGGCGTACTCGGCGGCCGGCCGCACGTAGGCGCCGAGCTTCGACGCGCTGCGCGTCCGCTGGAGCAGGTCCGCCGCCGTCTTGGCCTCGGCCGCGCGGAGCGCGGCCGCGCGGTCGCGGTCGCGCTTGAAGCGGCGCCGCGCCTTCTCCAGGTCGCGCTCGCGCGCCTTCGCCTTCTCCGCCGCCGCCAGCGACCGCTTCTCCTCCTCGCGCGCCAGGGCGCTCGCCAGCGACGCGCGCTCGTCGTGGCGCTTCCGCGCGGCCGCGCGGTTCGCCTCCTCCAGTTCCAGATTCGCGACGAACGCGCGCGCCTTCTCCGCGGCCTTGGCCTCGCGGCGCCTCTTCACGGCGGCGCGCCGCTCCAGCGCCGCCGCGTCGTCGCCGTGGTCGTCGTCGTCGTCGTCGCTCGACGACGCGGGCGCCGCGACCTTGGGGCCCTCGAGGTCCTCGTCGAGCTGCGTCTCGGGCCGGCCCGCCGCGCGCCGCTCCTCGAGGCAGGCCTCGAGCGCGTCGGCGCTCGCCTGCTGCTGGGCCTCGTGGAACTGCATCATGCCCTCGGCCTCCGTCTTCTGGGTCAGCGACGCGTCCATCTTGCGCCGCGCCTTCTCCGCGGCGCGGTTGTAGCCCTGGCCGACGAGCGTGTCGTACTGCTCCTTGTGCAGGTCCACCTCGCCGGCCGTGCGCTTGATGACCTCCGTCGCGTGGGCGATGGCGACGTCGTGCTCCTTGAGTCTAGCGGCGCAGAGCTCGGGGATGTCGTCGGCCAAACCGATGGACACGGCCTTGTTGATCGCGCCGCGGATGCCTGGGAAGGAACAAGGGTGAGCGGTTGCGGACGCTCGTTCCGAAAAAAAGCACCCACGCTTCGAGACCGTTCCGAGATACTATCGCTCGTTCAAGAATCAGCCGAAACGAGTGGACATCGGCCGAGAGAGAAGTCGGGAGTTTGCGGCCCCGGCAGACGCCCTCGGGCGTGCACCGCGTCTCCGAGCCGAGGATCTGCGCCAACCCCTCGAGCGCGGACCGCCGCAGCTTCCACTCGACGGCGTTGGCGGGCACGCGGCTCCGCGAGAGGACGACGGGCTTGTTGTTCTCGTCGCGCGACGGCTTCGACGTGCCCGCGCCCGCGCCGTCCGCGCGGCGCGCCGCGGCCTCGGCCCGCGCGGCCTTCTCCGCCTCCTTGGCGGCCTCGGCGCGCGCCGCGCGCTCCGCGGCGGCCTTGATGTGCTCGGCCCGCAGGGCCTCCTTCTCCGCGGCGCTCAGCGTGCGCTTCTCTTTCTCCTTCTCCTTGGACGCCGCGTCCTTCCTCGCCTCCTCGCGCTGGCGCGCGCGCTTCGCGCGCGCGGCCTCGGCCTCGTTCAATTCGGCGAAGGTCTCCTTGAAGTCGTCGTCCTGGCGCTCGAGGCGCCGCTCGACGCGCGCGGCGCGCTTCGCCTCGACGACGCGGCGCTTCGCGGCCTCCTCCTTCTCGTAGAGCTTGTGGCTGATGACCGCCTCCGCTTTCCGGAACTCGCGCTCGGCCTCGGCCTCGCGCTTCGCCTTCTCGACGTCGCGCTTGATCTGGTCGCTGATCTCGCCCCGCAGGCGGTCGAGCTCGTGCTGCTTGCCCGCCTCGGCGCCGCTGCCGGCGTGCTTGAAGAGGTCCGCCTGCGCCTCAGCGAGGCGCTTCTCGAGGACGGCCTTGGCCTTGGCCGCGGCGTCGGCCTCGCGCTTCGCCTCGGCGCGCTCCCGCTCGCGCCGCTGGAACCCGGCGGAGCCCACGGCGGGGGGGTCGTCCATACCGCGAGAAGTCTACTACGACGTCGGGAGGCGCCCGCGATATGGGTGGCACGGAGAAGCTCCTTGCAAAGCGCGGTATTAAAGGATATATCACGGGTGTTGAAGTTTTCGGCTCGCAGGCGCCGCGCTCCCGCCTCCCGCGCGCCGCGCCGCCCGGACAACAACCGCCGTTGAACACCCGAGCTCTCCTCGCCTCCCGCGCCGTGACAACAACAGCGGTTACTCGGACGACGGGCGCGGCGCGTCGCCGCTCCGGGGCTTGCTCCGGGGATCGTGCCTCCGGTACGGCTCAGCCCGCGGGCGGGGGACACACCTCCTTGATGACGCCGAAGCGGTAGAGCGGCGCGCCGCGCTCGTCGCGGAGCACGAGCACCGTGAGCGAGTTCCCGAACGCGCCGCCGTCGCCCGCGTAGTTGCGGAGCACGACGTGGACGTCCTCGTCGGCCCTGAAGGCCGCGGAGAGCTTCGCGTTGCACGCGTCGTTGACGGCGCAGCGCGTCGGCCCCTGGAGCTTCTTGCAGTTGTGGCCGACGAGCGCGCCGGACGGGTACGCCATGTTGTCGACGAAGGGCTTCGAAGCCGTCAGGATCTTGTGGTCGCGGTCGTCGGCGCGCGACAGCAGCCAGGGCCCGCGGAAGCGGCGGATCTGGTTCACGAGCTTGGCGTCCGCCGCACAGATGCCGTCGAGGACCTCGCTCAGCGGCAGCGACGACTCGTCGCTGACGTCGGAGAAGTGGTCAGGGGTGCCGGGGTAGTGGCTCGGGAGGTCGGCGCCGAGCCGGTCGCGCGCCGTCAGCGATTGGAGCGCGAGCATGGGTGGCGCGCGTTGGATGCGCCGTGCGAGGTCAAGCCCTTCGCATGCGCGTTCTGAGAGCTCGTGCAACTTGCAGCTGAATTGCTCCGGCACCGTCGGCGTCGCGCGGCGACAGCGTCTAAAGTCGCGGGTTTTCGCATGCTCCGGGAGCGACCCGGAGTTCTAAAAAAATAAGGACAAAGTAACAACTTTATCTAAGGATGCGGGCACGGTCGCCAAGGCCGCGCGCGAAGGCCTTACTGTAGGGCGCGCCGCGAGGCCAGACGACGCCGCGGGCGGGATGCGCCACCGGGGGTTCTGGCCGAGCGCGCCCAAACTCACGGCTTTCGAGGACCGCGTCGCCGCGCTAGAGGGGCGGGCCGACGCGCCGCACCGGCGGCACCGCGGAGCACCGAAGCGGCCGAAGCCCCGGCGTGCGTGCGGATTGAGGCTTGAAGTTCTCGCGAGACGCGCCTGTTGTCGTCGTCCGCCACACACACGCAATGAAGCTCACCGCCACCCTCGCCCTCGCCGCCCTGGCGCCCGCCTCCGGCTTCACGGCGGGCGTGCCCGCCCCCGCGGCGCTCACCCGCATGATGGCCGACGGCGCCCAGTCGGCCGACGCGTCGCTCGCCGTCGCGCCGGCGGGCGGCGGTAGCGGCCCCGGCAACGGCTGGGCGATCGGCGACATCTCCCCCGACGGCAAGCTGACGCAGCGCGTCGAGGGCCAGACGCGCAAGACGTGGGCCTTCAACGACTTCTCGAAGGACCGCGTGCAGGTCGCGCTCACGTCCGAGGGCCGCCCCGTGACGGCGGACATCCAGCTCTGGATCGGCCCCGACTGGACGCCCTTCTCGATGAAGGCCTACAGCGAGGACGGCAAGCTCCGCCCCATCCAGACCCTCATCGGCACGCGCAACAAGGCCGCGATGATCGAGGTCCGCAACAACGGCGAGTACGAGTTCCCCTTCAGCGCCGCGTCCAACTACGCCCAGGGCGCCATGGTGAACAAGCCCGCGACCATCCCCGCCGAGGCCACGACGTCCAGCGAGCGCGTCGACGGCGGCGCCCTCCGCTCCTACCCCATCGACGCCTCCGTCAAGCAGCTCGAGGTCGTCCTCAAGACCGACGGAAAGCAGCTCAACGCGCGCATCGAGCTCCTCAACGCGCCCAACAACCCCAAGCAGACCTTCGAGTGCTTCACCAACAACGGCGAGCTCAACTCCCTCTGCGTCTGCTTCAACATCCCCGACGAGTACACGACCGTCCGCGTCATCAACCTCGCGCCCGTCGAGTTCCCGTGCAACGTCCACCTCAACGAGAAGTAGAGAAGCAGCACCACCCGCGACGGCGAACGGACCGCAGCAGCGCGCCCCCACGCTGCTGCCAGTGGCGCGCGCGCGTAAGGCAAGCGCAGACACTACACACGCAACTCGGGTGGCCACCGTGGATCGCGCGCCAAAAATAACCGCCTTTCCGAGTTCAAAGCGTTCGGGGCAGCTTGCCTGCAAGTGTCACAGAGCGCAAACGACGTTGGCCCGCCCGACCTGGTTCTGCTCGCGCGTGACCGCTGCCCGGTTTGCTGGACCGCTCGTGCGGAGCGGCGCGGCGCGCACGATGGAGCGCTTCATGGACGAGGGCACCCACGTGCTCGTGTCGTCGGCGAAGAACATGGGCGAGGCGGCGGCGGTCCTGCCCGTGATCTCGACGCTGTCCTTCGGCTTCGCCGCGGGCGAGCTCCTCGGCCAGGACGCGTCGTCGCACGCGGCCGTGCTGCTCCTGCTGGCGCTCTCGGCGTCCTTTAGCCTCTTCGCGACGACGTACAGCGTTTTGGAGTCGTACTACATCTCCATGCTCACGGCGTCGGACACGCGGAGCCACTACGCCTACGGCGTGTGTGACCGCGAGCGTGCCTCGTCGACGAGCCAGCGCGACGAGCTGGCCCGCGTCATCGTCGACTTCCTCCAGGGCTTCGAGCCGTGGCGCCAGCGCGCGCGGGACGCGCTCTGGCTCTCGGTGATCCTCATCCTCGCGGCCTGCGGGTGCCAGACGGCCTGCGAGCGCGGCGTGTCGGTTGCGTCCGTCGGCGTCGGCGCCGCCCTCCTCGGCGGCGCGGTCTCCGTGCCGCGGACGGTGCTCAAGTTCCGCCGGCGCTTCGTGCCGCTCCTCCAGGCCTACCGCGAGCTCCAGGCGCTCCAGCGCGAGGGCGGCGCGGGCGGCGGGTATACGTAACAGCGCCCCTACAGTCCGCCACACGAGAGGTGGAGTCGCAGGTCCGGGTTGCGCGCAGGCCATCGTTGAAGTTCAAGTTGAACCTAAACTGAAGTGGCAAAAGCGAAGGATGATGGGCTCGGCATCACTCGCGCGCAGCGCGCGCCGCTTCGCCTCCGCGACGACGCCGCCCGGCGCGTTCTCGCGCGAGCGGCTCGCGGCCTGGCGCCACGCGCTGCACCGCCAGCCGGAGCTGGGCTTCGACCTCTTCAAGACGTCTCAATTCGTCGCCGACACGCTCGCCTCCTTCGGCGGCGACATGGACATCACGCGGGGCCTCGGCGGCACGGGCGTCGTCGCGTCGCTCCGGGGCGGCGCCGGGACCAGCGGGCGAGGCATCGCCCTGCGCGCGGACATGGACGCGCTGCCCATTTTCGAGGAAGCGGACGTGCCGTACCGGTCCGAGGTCGACGGCGTCGCGCACCTCTGCGGCCACGACGGCCACACGGCCATGCTCCTCGGCGCCGCGGAGCATCTGGTCTCCGTGGCGGAGACCCTCGACGGCACGGTGCACTTCGTCTTCCAGCCCGCGGAGGAGGCCGGCGGCGGCGGCGAGGTCGTGGTCAGGGCAGCAAAAGGGTGATTCAACGTCGCTTCAACGTGAGTGTTCCGCGCGCGCGCGTTCCGGAAACAGCACCCACGCTTCGAGAGCGCTCCGAGAGATGATCGCTCGTCCAAAAATCAGCCGAAACGAGCGGAAAACGGCCGAGAGAGGAGCCTTTGAAGTTGGGAAGTTCGCACCCTTTTGCTGCCCAGGTCATGGTCAAGGACGGCCTCTTCCGCGACGTCGCCGCGGACGCGACGGCGGTCTACGGGCTCCACAACTGGCCCCGGGCCATCTCGAAGACCCTGAGACCGGGCGGCTTCGCGGCGACGGCGGGCCCCGTCATGGCGGGCGCGGACGAGTTCGAGATGGTGATTACGGGGAGAGGCGGCCACGCGGCGATGCCCCACGTCTGCGTCGACCCCGTGCTCGCCGGCGCCCAGGTCGTCGTCGCGCTGCAGGCGCTCGTGTCGCGGTCGACGAGCCCGCTCGACTCCGTCGTCGTGTCCGTGACGTGCTTCGACGCCGGCGAGGCCGTCAACGCGATCCCGGAGACCGCGACGTTGAAGGGCACGGTGCGCACCTTCGACGAGGCCGTGCGAAAGCGCGTCAAGGTCCAGCTCCTGGACACGGCGGCCGCCGTCGCCGGCGCCTTCGGGGCGACGGTCGATTGCGACTACGTCGACGGCTACCCGCCGACGATCAACGGCGCGGACGAGACCGCGTTCGCGGCGGCCTGCGCGGCGCGCGTCGTCGGCGCCGACAACGTCGTCTTCGACGAGCCGCCGTCCATGGGCGCGGAGGACTTCTCCTACCTCCTCCACGAGCGGCCCGGCGCCTACCTCTGGCTCGGCGGCGACTCCGACTACGCGCTCCACCACCCGAAGTACGTCTTCGACGACGCGACGCTGACGACGGGCGCGGCCTGGTTCGCGACGCTCGCTTCCTCGGCGCTGCGAGCGGACTCCTAGCTTAGCTTCTTCGTCGCCGGGTGCCGCTTGCCGGGGCGGCCGTGGGCGTCGTAGAACCGGAGCTCCTCGATGACGAGGCGCTTCACGGGCGGCGGCCGCGCGATGCCCCGCTCCCGGCACAGGGTCTTGAGGTCCGCCGCCTCCATGGCCTCGTAGTCGACGTGCTCGGCGACGGGCGCCGCGGCCGCCGCGCGGACGGCGTCGCCGAAGGCGGCCTCGTCGACGCCCGGCCGCCCGCGCGCGAGCTGCCGCAGCTTCGACGCCATGCCCGACCGCGTCAGCGTCGGCGCCGTCGTCAGGCTGCGCCACGCGGCGTCGACGGCCGCCGCGTCGGCGTCGAGGAACGTGGCCTCGAAGGCCTCTCGCGAGACGGTCGACGCGTCGTCCGGGAAGAGCGCCTTCGACCACGCGGCCTCGTGCGACTTGGGCGGCACGTCGATGCCTAAATTCGGTGCGTTTTTCGGGCGAGACTCGTCGGACGCGGGCGCGCGCTCGGGTACGGCGGCAAAAGTTTCGCGTCCGTGAGCTCCTCGTACGCGTAGGAGACGTCGCCGTTTTCAATCGTGTAAAAGGAGCAGCTCGCGCACTCGTTGCGGCAGCAGGTGCCGCCGGACGGATCGACGAGCACGTAGTCATCCGCGAGCTGGTGGAAGATGGACGACGCCGCCTCGTCGAGGCCTCCTGCGCGCAGACCGCTGCGGCGCGGGCGATCGCTCAAGCAAAATGCGCTGCCTACGGGCGCGAAGACGGCGCCGATGACCAGCAGCGCGGCGCGAAACATCGAGGACGTGGCCATGGTGTGTTGCCACAACCTGTGCAAGGGCGAGGCTGATGATGCCTTGCGAGAGCGCGACGATGGAGGCGCCTCTCGACGCCTAAGCAGCCAACAAAACAACGATGAGCTCCCTCTCGGCGGCCGTCGCGCGCGGCGCCGCTCGCGCCGGCGACGAGCCCGACGGCGGCGCCGCCCTCGTCGTCCAGCACACGACGCAGGGCATGCAGTTCGGCATCGACGCCTTCTCGTGCGTCGCCGCCGCGCGCGCGCGCGTTCCGACGACCGCAAAACCTAGGTGGGAGCTCGGCCCGCGCTTCGAGGGCCTGCGCGGCGTCGGAAACGGCCTGCACCTCCTGTCCTTTGCGCCGCGCGGCGACGGCGCGGGCCGCGAGGGCGTCTTCGTATCGTGCGCCGCCGGCGACGTGCTCCTCAAGGCCTGGGACGCCGCCAACGAGCGCGCCGGCGGGGCCTCTTTTGAGTTTTCCCTTTGTACATAACACAAACCATAGGTGCGTCGCGCACGGCGGGGGCGCGCCGCCGCTCGACGCGCCGCAGCTGCGGTCGCTCCGCGCCGCGGCCGCGCGCCTGCGGCTCGCGCCGTACCCCGACGGCCACGCGGCGACCTGGGCGGGCCTCTCGGGCTTCGTTACGGCGGCGACGCTGAAGCGCGCGGGCCTCGCCGTCGACGTCGTTTTCGGGCCCGGGTCCGTCGACGACGAGGCCGGCGCGGGCGACGGCGCGAGCGCGTCCTGGACGCGCTGCGACGCGCTGCGCCTCCGGGAGCTCTTCGCGAGGTCGGTCGACACGCCGACGGCCTTCTTCGGGCCCGACGCCTCGGCGCGCGTGGAGGCCCTCGCCGCCGCGGATTTCGGCGGCGACGTTGCGGCGGTTTTGGGCGAGTGGCAGCTCGCGTTCGTTCTCTTCCTCGCCGTGGGCTCCTTCGGCGCGCTGCGCCAGTGGCAGCGGCTGGCGAGCCTGCTGTGCGCCTGCGACGCGCTCCTGGACCGGGCGGATTTGTGCGGCGGCGGCTTCTTCGAAGCGGTCGCCGAAATTCTCCGGAATCAACTCGCTCTCGCGCCGCCGGACTTCTTCGAGGACGCGCTCAGCCGCGACGAGGACGTGCTCCGGCCCGCACTCGGCGCGCTGCTGGAGGCCGCGGCGGCGCGGCCGGCCCTCGCGCCCGGCGCCGAGGCGCTCTTCGCCTTCGGGAAGCGCCGCTTCGGTCTGTGGCGGCCCCACGGCACGCTCGCGGCCGCGCTCGCGGCGGGCGCGCTCGAGCCCGAGCCGGCGACGGTGCTCGACGACCGGCGCTCTGCCGACGCCGCCGCGGACCCGGGCGCCGCGGGCTTCCCGGCGCTCGCGGCGCACCGGCGGCCCGACGAGGACGCGGCCATGGCCGCCGCGCGGCTGTTGGACCGCGGCGCCGCGGACGCGGCGCTCCTCGCGGACCCGACGCTGCCCGCGGCGCGGCGCGACGCGACGGCGTTCCTCGAGGGCCTCGCCGCGAAGCTCGACATCGCCGGGGAGTCGTAAAGGGGGCGCGACGACGCGGTGGCAAGGTACACGTCCAGCGCCGCGGCTGTGACTTTCACGCCGGCTCGCGGCCGCCGCGCCGACACGCCGAAGCACGATAGACTCCACTTTTTTTTGAATAACTTTGAGCACCATGGCCGAGACCGAGATCGAGCCCACGCCCGCGCCGGAGCCCGTGGCGAAGCCCGAGGAGCCCGCCGCGGAGCCCGCGCCCGAGCCCGAGCCCGCGGCGCCGCCGGCGCCCGAGCCCGCCGCCGAGCCCGCCGCCGCGGCCGACGACGACGACGACGACGACGACGAGCTCCCGCCGGGCCAGTACGAGGGCGACCAGGTCGTCACGGGCAAGCGCCAGCGCAAGAGCGCCGACAAGTTCGAGTACGACCACAAGGAGACGAAGAAGGCCGCGGTCGGCACGGGAACGCCGCTCGGCGAGCTCACGGGCGTGAACGAGAACATGGCGAACCCCAAGTTCAAGGACACGCTCGAGGCGCTGCACCTGCTCGTGCTCAAGTCCAAGGGCGCCAAGGGCAAGGTGCGCAAGAACCTCGCGGCCTTCTCCGGCCTCGTCTACTCCCAACCGGACGAGCGGCAGCGCTACGCGGACCGCCTCGGCAAGCTCAAGATCCCCGTCGTGAACGCCATGCTCGACATGCTCCGCGTCGACCGGTCGTCCAAGTCCTTCGAGGGGGGCAAGGTCGACAAGGACGCCGTCTGCGGCCGGCTCCTCGACTTCCTCGAGAACCCGGACAACTCGGGCGTCAAGAAGGCGTCGCGCGTGACGCGCGCGCCCGGCGCGAAGCGCGGCGCGGCGCCCAAGAAGAAGGCCGCGCCGGCGAAGAAGGCCGCGCCGAAGCGCAAGGCCAAGGAGGCCGAGTCCGACGACGAGGACGACGTCGACTCCGCGGAGGTCAGCGTCCAGGTCGCGCTCTTCCGCGCGGTCGCCAAGGCCGAGTTCGACAAGGACCCGGGCCTCGACCGCAAGGAGCTCATGGTCGCCGTCGAGGCCACCGTCGGCACGACGCTCAAGTGCACCGAGTTCAAGGCCGTCTGCAAGGCGCTCGTCAAGGGCGAGGCCGAGGTCGAGGCCGACGCGCCCAAGGCGTCGAAGAAGCGCAAGGGCCGCGGCGGCGACGACGACGACGACTTCGAGGCCGAGGTCATGCCCGAGAAGAAGAAGCGCGGCGCGCCCAAGGCCCGGTCGTCGCCGGCGAAGGCGCCGCCCGCGGACGACGACGACGACGAGGCGGAGGCGGACCTCGGCGGCGACGAGCCCGAGGCGCCCGCGGCCGAGGAGGAGGCGCCCGCGGCCGAGGAGGAGGCGCCGGCCGAGGAGGAGGCGCCCGCGGAGCCGGAGGACGCGGAGATGGCCGACGCGTGAGCGCGCCGCCGCCAACCCCGAAGCGGCGCGCGCGCCCCGGAAGAGTAAGATCCAAGAGACCCGCGATGGGGAAATAGGCGCTTAGACGAGCTTCGCGCCGCGCGCGTTGATGAGCATGAACTTCTCCGAGAGGTCGTTGACGGCGTTCGCGTTCTTGGTGACGGACGCGAGGTAGGAGACCATGAGCGCGTCGTTGTAGTCGCGCATGAGGTCCCGCGTCTGGTCCGGCGCGCCGCCCGTCGGGAGCGTGTCGCAGAGCCCCGAGACCTGGCGCAGGAGCGCGAAGTCGGGCTCGGCCTTGCCGCCGGCGACGGCGCGGAGGTAGTCCACCAGCACCGCGACGCGGGAGCCGAGCGTCCGCAGGGACGTGTCCACGGCCTCGACGTGCGTGTCTAAAGCCGATTCGCCGTCCGTCGGCGCCGTCTTGGCGACGATCTCCATGGAGATGCGCTCGGCCTGGAGCGTCTCGAGCGTAAAGGGGAGCGTCGCGAAGAGCATCGTGGGCACGTCGTCGACGACCTGGACCTCGGCCTCGAGGATGGTGATGGGCAGGTCCTTGGACTCGGCGCTCGGCTCCGGGTCCATCATGAGGCACAGCGGGCTCTCGTTGTACGCGAGGAACTCGCGGTGGAGGTCGAGGTGCGCGGGCGTCGCGGACTTCGCGAGGCAGTACCAGCCCAGGAGCTCGCGGTCCGCGTAGACGTCCGTGAAGAGCTCGGCCTGCTTCTTCAGGAAGTCGTGGTCGAGCTTCCCGTCGGCCATGGACAGCTCGATGGCGTCGAAGACCGCGACGTCGAGGCCGACCTGCTTGCCGAAGAGCAGGCCCAGGACGGGCGAGTCCGGCGCGACGCGCGCGCCGCCGAGCTTGACGCGCGTGAAGTGGTCGCTGACGCCGACGATGGCCAAAGGGTGGAGGCCCACGTGGCGCTGCGTGGCGGCGCTGGCCGTCGAAGCCATGGCGCGACGGGCGCTTGGGGTGGTGCCGCCGTCGAGGCGCGCGGCGCGCGGCGCGAGCTCCGGCTCCGGGGCACTGGCGGCGCGGTTGGCGACGACGACGACGAGGGCGCCGAGGAGGTCAAGGCGCGCGCGAGGCCCTCGGGCGTGTCGGCGGCGGAGGACTTGTCAAGGCGCGAGGTCCGGCCCCAGCTCGCGGTGGTCGAGACCTCCTCGGCGACCCCCGGCGACGCGGCCGCGAAGCCTCCGCGACAGAGGCCTCGACAGGCCTCGCGACGCGGCGCGTGCATCGACGCGCTGCCTCGCACGCGACGCCGCCCCCCCAGTCGCACGAAGGGCACGGTGCGGGACAGTGCTTAGCGCGCGCGATGCTTGTCGCGCGGCGCGTGCGGTTTTCGATCGGGCTTGGGGGACGCGAGCGTCGCGGGATGCGGGCGGGGTCGAGGACGTCGTCGCGCGAGGAGCGCGGCCTAGTACCGGCCGCCGCCGCCGCCGTAGCCGCGATCGCGGTCGTCGTAGCCGCCGCCGCCGCCGCCGTAGCCGCCGCCGCCGCGGTCGTCGCGGTAGCCGCCGCCGCCGCCGCCGTAGCCGCCGCCGCCGCCGCCGTAGCCGCCGCCGCCGCGGTCGTCGCGGTAGCCGCCGCCGCCGCCGCCGTAGCCGCCGCCGTCGTAGCCGCCGCCGCCGCCGCCGTAGCCGCCGCCGCGATCGCCGCCGTAGCCGCCGCCGCCGCCGTAGCCGCCGCCGCCGCCGCCGCCGCCGTCGAGGTCGTGGCTGAAGCGGCACGAGGAGCCGCGGTCGCAGCGGCCCTTCTGGAAGTCGAAGCAGATGCCGCGGGAGGGGCCGCCGCCGCCGCCGCCGTAGCCGCCGCCGCCGCCGTAGCCGCCGCCGCCGCCGTTCTCCTCCGTGACGCCTCCCGTGACCTGCTCGGCGCGGTCCTTGCCGCGGCGCTCGTCGAAGACCTTCATGTACTCGACGGAGGAGCCTTCCCGGAGGGCGTTGCCGTCTGATGAAGCCGAAGCCGCGCTCGTTCCACCGCAGCGCCGTGCCCCGCGACTTGCCGCCGCCGCCGCCGCCGCCGCGGTCGTCGTAGCCGCCGCCGTTGGCGTAGCCGCGGTCGTCGTCGCGCGGCCGGTCGTCGCGCTCGCCTAGAGGACAGATGGTGGACTCGCCGAACCTCGCGGCGCGCGCCTCGGGACGCGGGCTGGCGCACGACTCCTGGAACGCGAGCGCGCGCGGTCGTCGGGGGGCGGCGCGTCGCGGCCGCGGTCTTCGGCGTAGTCGGCCATGGCTCTGGGACGGAGGCTCGTAGCGTTTAGGCGATGCACCAGACTCGGCTCTGTCTGTCTCGCGGCTGCTCGCACTTCAAGTTGGCCACATGTTGCATCTCCTCCGCGGCTGCCAACCCGTGCTGCCATCCCGTGGCTGCCGTCCCCCGGCTGCGACGGGCGTTCCAGAGATGTATGGGGCGGGCGGGCCTAGGGCGCGCCGCGCGGCGGCAGGGGCGGGCTCCGGCACCGCGCCGTCGACGCGCGCGCGCCCGCGCCGAAGCGCGCGGACGGCGGCCGCCGCGCGGAGCCCGGCCGCGCGCGCGCGGACGCGGGCCGCGCGCGCGGCGTCTTGGGCCGCGCCGCGTCGCGCGCGCGCGCGCGGAGGAAGCAGAGCGCGACGCCGTTGGACCAGCCGAAGCCGAGCTGGGGGTCGTACTCGCCGCCGCCGCCGACGGCGCCCGGCCGGAGCGCGTCGAGCTTCTCGTGCATGAAGCCCGTCCGCTCGTAGGCCTCGCGGTTCGCGTCGAGCCACCGGTCCCGGAGGTCGTCCGCGAGGCGCCCCGCGGACGGCAGGCTCTCGAGGCGCCGCAGGCCCGCGTCGAGCACGAACTGGAGCGGCGGCCACGCGTTCGGCGCGTCCCACTGCTCGCCCGTGTTCAGCGCCGTCGTCGCCGCGCCGCCGTCGGAGAGCAGGCCCGACGTCACGAGGCTCGACACGAGCTGGACCTGGTCCCGCAGCTTCCAGTCGTCGGCGACGCCGGCCCAGAGCGGGAAGTAGTCGCTCAGCGCGGGCCCCCGGTCCCTCAGGGGCGACAGCGCGCCGCCGGCGCCGAGCGCGCCGTCGCGCCACGCGGCGCCGTCGCGGAGGCACGCGTCGATGGCCTCGGCGCGCGCGCTCGCGAGGCGCGCGAAGCGCGCGCCGGGCACGAAGCGCTCGCCCGGCGGCTCCATGGCGTCCTCCTTGGCGCGGGCCCACGCGACCCGCAGCGGCGCCTTCCCGTCGCGCCGCGCGGCGTCGACGAAGCGGTGGAGCGCCGCGAGGTTCCGCTCGAAGCGCACGAAGATGGCGTTGAGGTCCGCGGGCACGACCCGCGACGTCTCGATGGTCTCGAGCCGGTCCGGCTCGCCGAGCCACCGGGACGAGAAGTCCCAGCCGCTCTCCGCGGCCGCGGCGAGGTCGCCGTAGACGGCCGCGCGCCGCGCCTCGGGCGCGCGCGCCGCCGTCGCGAGGTCCTCCCGGTAGCTCTCGGCGCGGGGCAGGGTCGCCGCCGTGCGGTAGCAGAGCAGGGTGTAGGTCGCGCCGTTGACGGTCACCTGCACGTTCTTGTTCCGCGTCCACCAGTCGTGCTCCGTCACCAGCAGCGGCGTCGCCCGCTCCGCGAGGGCCAGGGCCGCCGCGGCGCGGTCGGCGTCGTCGGCCTCGAGCGCCGCGTCGAGGTACGCGCGCACCATGTCCGAGAGGAGCGGCGGCTGCGACCGGTTGAGGTAGTACGTCCGGCCGCCGTTCGGCACGAAGCCAAAGGCCTCGACGTAGTCGAGCAAATTCAGGATCATGTCCTTCGCGGCGCCGTAGCAGTCGCAGACCAGCAGCCCCTCGACGATCCAGTAGCTGTCCCAGTAGTAGGGCTCGCGGAAGCGCCCGCCGGGCGCGACGAACGGCCGCCGGGGCGCGAGCAGCGACGACCGGCAGCGGTCCGCGCCGGGCGCCGCCTTGCGCGCGAGCTGGCGCCACAGATCGTTGAGCGCCCGCGCCCAGGCGACGTCCCGCGCGTCGCCGAGCTCGCCGAGCACGGCCGGCGCCGCGGTCCAGCCGCCCGGCGGTCCCGCCGTCGCGAGCTCGCCCGACGGCAAATCAAAATGCTTCACGACGAAGGACCGCACGGCGGCCTCGTCGGCCGCGTCGACGGCCTTGAACTTCTCCAGGATCTCCTCCGGGTCGACGCGCATGGGCGAGTCCACGAAGGTCTTGCAGTCGTCGTACAGATGGTGCGTCTGCGCCGCGATGAGCACCGGCGAGCTGCTGCAGAAGACGAGGTTCGCCCGCGCCGCCGCGGCGGCCATCGCGCCCAGGTCCTCCTCCTGGCTCGACTCGAGGGCGCTCATGCTTTCGCGGCCGCAGCGCGGCGCAGACTGCGCTGCCACAACCGTCTCAAACCTTCTCGGCGAGGGTTTATCTGCGTTGAATGCGTCGTTGACGGTACGGTTGCCTTCAACAAGAGCGGGTGGCTCTACGTGTGCAACGTGCACGCGTGTCCTCGACGCTCGTGGATGCGCGCGGCGGGCGACTCGTGCGGCGAGCTCCAAGGTGCCGCGGCGGCGAGCGCCAAGAAGGCGACGCGGCGTCCAGACGGGGGGGCGCCTCTGGCCAACCGCCGCGACTGCGCACTACGTCCCCGCCACGCCGCGAGACCGGGGACGCCGCGCGCGCTGCCGCAACACGCGGAGCGAACTGCAGTCGAATAGAGGTTACGTGCCGCGCGCCGCCTGCGCGCGCCAGCCGCCGGGAGCCGCGCGCGCCTAGGCGCGGTTCTTGGACGCGAGGGGCCCGAGGAACTTGGCCTTCTCCTCGTCGGTCTGGAAGCGGCCGTGGCCGAACTTGGAGGACGTGTCGATGAACTTGAGGTTGACCTCCTCGAGGTGCGCGCGCTTCGAGTGCGCGATGAGCGACTGGCGGAGCGTGAGGCAGCGCTTCTTCGAGCCGACGACGCAGCCCTTGACCATGATCCAGTCCTCGTTGACCTCGCCGTAGTGGGGGAAGCCGCCCATGGGCGTGATGGACTTCTCCGTGAGGTCCGCCTCCGTGGAGGCGGACTTGGCGTCGCCGGACTTGCCGATGCGGTAGATCTTCTTGTTCATCTCCGTGCGGTGGTGGTAGCCGTTCTGGCCGCTGCGCGCCACGGTGAAGGACACGCGGCTCGGGTGCCACGCGCCGATGCACGCGACCTTGCGGAGGCCGCGGTGCGTCTTCCGCGGGAGGCGCGTGACGCCCCAGCGCGTGACGACGCCCTCCGTGCCGTGGCCCCGCGTGGCGCCGAGGACGTCGATCATCTCGTTGGCGTTGAAGACCGTGTCCACGGGCACCTCCTGCTCGAAGAGGCCCTTGGCGTAGTCGACCTTGGCCGCGACGTCCGCGCCGCCGTTGACCTGGATCTCCATGACGTGGGCCTTCTTCTGGCGGAGCTTGAGCTTCTTCACCTGCGTGTGCGCGATGACGCGCACGACGGAGCAGTACTTCTTGATGCGCTCGAGCTCGCGGTCGACGTCCTTCTCGCCGCCGTCGGACGCGCTGTACTTGGCCGCGTACTTGGTCATGGCCTTGCGCTTCGACTTGTACCAGTTCTTGTAGAAGCGGCGCTTCACCTCCTCGGAGAGGAAGGCGGCCCAGACCGTCGCGAGGGACCGGAGGCCCCGCGGCGTCTCGACATAGCCGACGAGGCCGACGACGACCATGGGGGGCGCCTCGAGCACCGTGACGGCCTCGACGATCTCCTTCTTGTGCACCTTGGAGCCCGGGCGGTCGACGTCGCGCACGACGTGCGTCATGCCCGCCTTGTAGGCCATGAAGGCCGTGAGGTGGCAGGGCTTGGACGCGTCGTCCTTGGGGAACGACCGCACCCGGCCGTGATGGTGGCGCGTGCGCTTCTTCGGGAGGAACCCGAGGTTCCCGTGGCGGGGCGCTTCAAATTTTCGGTGGGACATGGCCTATGGAGGGTTCGGAGTTTTTTTTGGGTCCGCGGCGGCGGGCGAGCGCGGCGCTCTCTCGTGTGCGGCAGCTCGCAGGCGCGACGGCGAGCGGCGCGACGTCGTGAGATGCGGTCATTTTTGAGCGCGCGTCACCGACGTCGTGCTGCTGCTGCCGCCGACGGAGACCATGCGCGCGCGCGCGACCCCGCGCGCGCGCGTTCACATGCGGACGCCGGCGCATGCGGCGAGCTGAGCCTCTGGCGATCTGGGCGAGGCTAGCCTAATGAGCTGCCTTACATTAGGCCGGACAAAAGATCAGAGGAGGCCCGCGCGGCATGGGAAGGTTCGACTCGTCGCGCGCCAGACCGTGCGTGCATTGACAGTGTCGAAGCGCTAACACTCGCAGTTTCATACGCAGCATATCGAGCAATCCAGCCATCGCCTCTCGCAGTCACACGCAATTTAGTCGCCACAAGCGAGCGCCACTAGCCGATCAACTCCACACAGCGGCAGTTGCCTCGCCATGCAGCGCGCCGACGCCGTCTTCCACCGCGTGGCGCTCTTCCTCGGCGGCGTGAACAAGTGGCTCTTCGACCGCGAGAAGATCGAACACGAGATGGCCGAGTGGCTCATGGGCCAGGCGGACTACGGCGACGTCGTCGTCGAGCTCGACCGCGCGCGCAAGGTCGCGACGGCCTACGTCTGCGGCTTCGGCGACGAGCCCTTCGACGCCGCGAAGCGGGCCCTGGGCAAGTGCCGCGCCACGGACCGCCGCGGCAAGTACATGTTCTGCGACGTGAAGCCGCACGACGACTACGGCTGGGCCGTCGCGCGCCGCGCGGACGAGGCCGCGGACCGGCTCGCGCTCGAGGCGCTCGCGCGCGAGGCCGCGGACCGCGAGAACGCCGCGCCGGCGAACGCCGCGGACCGCGCGCCGCCGGCGAAGCGGGGCCGGTCGCCGGAGCCGCCGGCGAGCGCCGCGCGGCCGCGCGTCGACGCGCCGCGACCGCTGGTGGCTCCCGCGGCGGCGGCGGCGGCGCGACCGCTGGTGCCCTCCGCGGCGGCGGCGGCGCGACCTCCGGTGCCTCCCGCGGCGGCGGCGGCGCGACCGCTGGTGCCCCCCGCGGCGGCGGCGGCGGCGCGACCGCTGGCGCCTCCCGCGGCGGCGGCGGCGCGACCGCCGGTCCTCCCGCGGCGGCGGC
>NW_008705563.1:116066-120245 GCF_000186865.1 Aureococcus anophagefferens
CGCCCCGCGGTGCCTCGGCCTCGACGCGCCCGCGGCGCTGGCGGCGCCGCCGCCGCCGGCGACGGCGCCCGCGCCCGCGGCGCCGGCGCCGCGCGCGCCGGCGGGCCGCGTCGACGCCGCGGCCTGGGAGCGGGCCTGGCGCGGCGCGACGGCGACGCCGCTCCTCGACGTCGTCTCCCTCGACCACCCCTACATCACCGTGTCGACGCGGGGCGCCGGCCGGCCGCCGCCGCCGCTCGACGCCGTCTTCGACGCGGCCTTAGCGTCGCTCCGCGGCGCGGCCGGCGGCGAGCCGCGGGCGTCGCGCTGGGCCTACAAGGCCGCGGCGCACCCGTCGGAGCGGCTCCTGCACGTGACGCTCGGCGGCGCCGTGGTCTGCGCGTCCAAGGGCCGGCCCCACAAGTCCCAGAAGGCCATCGTCACCGCGGACCCGGTCTCCGGCGCGTGCTGGCAGCGGTGCTGGGACGCCGCGGACTGCTCGACGGTCGCGGCCAACGCCGCGGGCGGCGCCGTGGCGCTCGCGAACAAGCGCCGGCTCCCGGACGTCCCCCGCGCGGACTTCAAGGCGCTCCTCGACTACGAGCGCGACTTCCACGCGGGCGTCGTCGCGCGCCGCGACGCGCCCGCGCCGCCCGCGCCGACGTGCGGCCACGGCAACGGGCCCGACTGCGCGGCCTGCGCCGCGCTCCAGGCCCGGGGCGCCGGGACCTAAGCGGCGGCGAATTAAAAACCGACCCCGCGCGCGCCGTCACATCCAGCCGCAGCGGGGCGTCTTCGCGCCCTTGTCGACGACGAAGGCCGGCGTCGTCGCCGGCGCGTTGAGGAAGTCGCAGACGGCGTCGACGCGGCGCGCGGCGGCGGCGAAGGTGCCGCCGTTGACGTAGTGCTTGTGGTGGATGACGTGGGTCGCGCCGAAGAGGGGCCAGTCGCAGGAGTGGCGGCTCGGCGGGTCGCGCATGTTGAAGTTCATCGGCAAATACCCGAAGTCGAGCTTGTAGGCCGCGCGCTTCGCCTCGCAGACGTTCGAGGACGCGAAGAGCCGCTCGAGCGCGTACTGGTCCGCGCCGAAGTGGCCGTCGCGGCCGCCCGCCTTCCACGCGTCGCCGTCGGCGTACTTGCGGTAGACCTGCGAAGGGGGCGCCGCTCGGGGAACGAAGCGCGGCGGGACGCGGGGCCGACGTTGACGTAGGTCTCGAGCCAGCCGTCGACGAACTTCGCGAGGCCCTTGGTCCGCCGGTCCGCGAGGATCGCGCCGCCCTGGGCGCCGGGGCACCAGAGGCTCGCCTTGGCGTGCGCGTCGGCGCAGGCCGCGTGGAGCGACGCGCCGTCGACGGTCTCGCCCGCGCGCTTCGCCGCGTCCTTGGCGCCGCGCCACGCGCACGCGGCGACGTCGCGGAGCTTCGCGGGGTTGATGCCCGTCGACGGCGACGAGAAGGGGTGCGCGCGGAGGGCGGGCCCCTTGCGCAGGCCCGCGAGGCGCCGGAGCGACAGCTCGAGGCCGCCCGCGCACGCGTAGGTGTCGTCGTCGAGAAATAAGGTGACGTCGAACGGCGCGCGCGCGAGGTTGTAGATGCGCCCGAGGCGCGAGTTCACGAGCGTGCCCGCGTCGCGCGCCCAGGCCGCGAGCTTGCCGTCGCCGCGCGCCTCGAGGGCCGCGAGGAACGCGGCCTCGCCGTCCGGGAGCACCGCGTCGAAGAGCCGGAGGCCTCTGAGCTCTCCCGCGCCCGGCGCCGCCAAGAGCTCGCCGACCGCGGCGGCGAGGAGCGGCGCGGCGAGGTCCGTGAAGAGGCAGCTGCTCACGTTGTGGCGCAGGCGGACGCTGCCCGCGGAGAGCACGAGGTTCCGCAGCTCGAGCGCGTCGGCGCTGCGGTTCGCCTCGCCGCGCCGAGCCTTGGGCTCGCGCACGTCGACGCGGTTGCGCGTCCAGCAGACGCCCACGGACGGCTCCGGCGGCGGCGGCGCGGCCAGCGCGGCGACGAGGACGAGCAGGTGGTGGCGCAGCATACGCCCGGTTGCCTACTAGTAGCTCTCCATAATTATTGCTGTGAGCTGCCCGCTCTGCGTCAATACAATAGTAATACTTCAAGGCAGTGCCGAAACCAACCATAGGCGTAGGACCCCCCAATAGAAGTATTATTTATTATTCTGAGGCGGGACGCGTTACTACTCTGTACGTAGACCGCGCGCGCGCGTGGTCCGGTGAACCTCAATTTCGTTCGACCCTCGGCAAAATCGGTCGAATATATCATACCGAGTCAACCACGCCTCGTTAAATTGTCTAATCGCATCGATTCCGACGCGTTTCGGGCGCGGGTCGCGGGTTCGGGCCGGGGAACGTAGAGAGTCAACTTCAACATTGCACTGATCGTGCAAACTTTTTGACCCAGGACTATTAGGATTTTATTTTGGTTTCGGCACTGCTTCAAGGTGCCGCTCGAGGGCTCACGCCGATTTCGCCGGGAAGCTTGCGCAAAGCCTGTGAAATCCTCGGAGCTCCCGTCCTCCCGCGGTTCCTCCCGCCCCCCCTACGTTTAGAGACGCGTCACGGCAAGGGCCTCATATTAACTCGACGCCTCGCGTCGAGCTCCGACGGCCCAAAATGATCTCGCCGCGACTCCTTCTCATCGTCGCGCTCCGCGCCGCGGGCGCCGCCGCCGACTGCGACGAGGGGTACGGCGCGACGCTCTTCGAGGAGGGCAAGACGTGCGAGACCCAGGTCACGAACCTGGGGACCTTCGATACTGTGAACGAGTGCGCGGCCGCCGGCGCCGCGTTCGCGGCGGAGGAGTCGAAGACCTGCGACTACATCATGTGGTCGGACCGATTTAGCGACTGGCAGAGGAGCCAGGATACGCCTAGGATACCCGTAACGCAGTCTCACTCTGATCTGGGTTATGTTCCCGCTTTCGCGCTGTGAGCCACCGCGCTACACCTGCTAGCTGTGCGCAGCTACACCGCTGCGAGCCTGCGCGCAGAGCGCGCCGCCCGCAGCAGATCCACCGCTCGCGAGCGGCGGATAGCCCCTGGAGCCAGAGCGCGCGCCGCCGCAGAGCCCGGCGCCGCGCCGCGCTCCGGTCCAGGCCCCACCAGCGCCCGCGCGGACCGCGCGCGGCGCAGCGGCGAGGACACCAGCACCCCGCCTTCCTACAATGCCGCCGCGGACCCGCGCGGGCGCGGCCGGCGGCGGCGACGGCGGCGGCGACGACGAGCCGACGCTCCTCAGCATCGTCGAGCTGAACAAGCTCTTCAAAGACGTCGTCATCTTCACGCCGCAGAGCGGCGTCCATGACGCGAACAAGGCCCTCTTCAGAGGGCGGTGGCATCGATTACCTCATGCTCTTCGACGAGCACATCGGATGCACGGACTGCGGGGCCTTCTACGCGAAGCGCCAGCGGCGCGGGCCGTGGATCCTCGACCCGCCGAACAAGCTCGTCGGCGCGGCGGCCGGGAGCGCGGCGGCGGACCACTCCTGCGTCGACTGGGCCATGTCCAGCCCGGAACCCGGGGTCGTCGACATCGAATCCGGCGGCGACTACGACGGCCCCCAGCGCTGGACGGCGGACGGGCTCTCGTACGAATGCTCCGACGACGACGCATTCTGCGCCTTCTCGGAAAGGACCGTCGCGCCGACGCCCGCGCGACGGCCGGCCCCTGCTCCCAGTACAACAAGCAGAAGGCCCTTTACGTCTACCCCGAGTTCGAGCGCGACCTCGGAACCGCGAACGCCTTCGACGTCGTCACGGAGGTCGTGTGGTCGGACCTCGCGGACCTCGAGCGCCACGGGAAGAACGGCCTCTACGAGGCGACGATGGTCTACCCGGCCGGCACGTCGTCGAGCGGCTACTTCGGCCCCCAGGTGTCCGGGCAGCGGCTCAAGGCGGGCGAGGATCAGCTGGTGATCTTCTCCGTATGGGACCACGACGACCTGGCGCTGCCGCAGCACGAGCACTGCAACCGGAACTGCAACGACTGCGGGTCACACATCGGCGGCACGGGCACGAAGTGCGAGGTGTTCATCCCCGTCGCGGTGGGCGCCGTCTACCGGTCGCGCATGCGGCGCACGGCGATCGGCGTGACCGAGAAGGTTCCAAAGGAGGATCTGTGCTTCAAGGGGAGCGAGGCCATCAAGGACTTCTGCGACGCGTTCGACGAGGACGAGTACGTCGTGACGGGCAACG
>NW_008705563.1:120295-136545 GCF_000186865.1 Aureococcus anophagefferens
TGCGCCGTGGAAGCGTTCGGCGCGGCGCCGAGCGGGGACGCCGCCGCGCGGTAGGGCTCCGCCGCGTGGACGTGGAGGGCCGCGGCGCCGACGCGGCCGTCGCGCAGCGCGGCCGCGAGCGCGGCCTCGTCGACGAGCTCGCCGCGCGCCGTGTTGACGACGAGCGCGCCCCGCGGGAGCAGCGACAGCGCCGCCGCGTCGAGGTAGCGCTCCGGCGCGCTCGCGGCGACGGCGCCCGGCGGCGCCCCGCGCGGCGCGCAGTTGCAGTGGACGCTGAGGCCCTGGGACTGGGCGAGGAGCGCCTCGAGCGAGTCCGCGCGGCGCACGCCGAGGGCCTTGTCGTAGCCGTCGGCGACGTGGGGGTCGTAGAAGACGACGTCAAAGCCGCAGGCCTTGGCGCGCGCCGCGACGGCGCTGCCGATGCGCCCGAGGCCCAGCAGGCCCAGCGTCGCGCCGCGGACGCGCCGCACGTAGGGCACGGCCGCGGCGATGCCGTCCGCGCCGCGGACCTCGACGTCCCGCGCGCCGAGCGCCGCGCCCTCGAGGGCGCCCCGGAAGAGGCCCAGGAGCAGCGCCAGGGCCGAGTCCGCGACCTCCTCGGTGCCGTAGTCCGGGATGTTCGCGACGGCGATGCCCAGCGCGCCGGCGGCGGCGACGTCGACGTTGTCGTAGCCGACGCCCATGCGCACGACGAGCCGGCACCGCTTCAGCCGCCGCAGCAGGGCCGCGTCGACCTCGATGGTGTGCCACACGGCGACGACGTCCGCGGCCTCGAGGTCGCCGTCCCGGAGCTGCGCCGCGCTCGTCGCGCCGAGCATGCGCACGTCGCAGCCGCAGGCCGCGAGGACCTCGCGCTCGACGCTGCCGTCGCTCGCGTCGAGGCACACGTAGACGCCCGGCATGTTTCTCGCTGAGCTGTCTTGCCTGTGAGACGCAGCCGACAGCAGCGTGTAGGATGCCAACAGCGTGTAGAAGATGCCGACAGCGTGTAGAAGCCAGCCGTAGCAGCCGACGGATGGGCGCGGCTACTGCAGAAGTGGCAGAATGGACTTTTAGCGAGCGTCCAGAAGTCCACAGCTGACGCCACCTTGCACCCATTAGGCCGGGCTGTGCGCCTGGTTCGGGCACTGACCGATGGCCACGATCCTCACAAACCACGCGGCGCTGCGCTTGCTGCGGCGCACGGGCTGCGCGGCGCTCGGGCTCGACGTGTCGGCGACGAAGATCGGCGTCGCCGTGAGCGACCCCGGCCGCACGCGCGGCCTGCCGCTGGGCGCGATCCGCCGCGAAAAGCTCGACGCGCGCGGCGCCGCGACGCGGCGCGTGTCGGTGCGCATCGCCGAGGCCGTCGCGGCGCACGGCGCCGGCGTCGTCGCCGTCGGCTGGCCCCTCGAGCTCTCCGGCGCGGAGGGCAAGCGCTGCCGCGAGGTCCGCGGCTTCGTCGACGACCTCGCGCTCGCGACGCCCGTCGCGCTCGTCGACGAGCGCTTCTCGACGCGCGCCGCGCGCGCCGCGCTCGCCGAGGCCGGCGCGCCGGCGGCCCGCGGCGCCGAGGACGCCGCGGCCGCGGCCGCGATCGTCGAGACGCTCCTCGCGGGGCTCGGGTCCGCGCGGCCGTCGCGCTTCTTCGGCGACTAAGGCGTTAGGCGAGGTCGTCCTGGGTCCCGACGAGGAGCGCGGAGAGGAAGACGAAGGCCGGCGGCAGGTCCGGCCGCCGCAGCGCGCGGCGCGCGGCCGCGTGGAGCGCCTGCCAGCGCCGCAGCGCCGCGCGCCGCGCGTCGTCGCCGTCGGCGTCGATGGCGCGGAGCACGCACGCGTCCCGGAGCTGGGCCGGCGTCAGGCCGTCCGCCGCGAGGAGCGCGTCGTCCTCCGCGACGTCGCGCGCCGCGCGCGCGAGGCGCCGCCGGAGCTGCCAGGCGCCGCAGCACGTCGCGGCGCGGGGCCTCGCGAGGACGGCGAGGTGGCCCAAGGCCGCCGTGTCGAGGGTCCCCAGGCCCAGCGGCGCGGACACGCCGGTGAAGTAGCGCTCGAAGTACTGCGCCGTCGCCGCCGCGTCGCCCGCGGCGACGAACGCGAGGCCGTCGGCGGCCTCCTCCAGCGCGTCGGCGAGGGCGTGGCTCCGCCGCAGGGCGTCCGCCGCGGACCGCTGCGCGTCGCGGTCCGCGGCCGCGAAGGCCTCGGCCTGCTGCCGGCTGTGGAACTGCGCCGCTAGCAACCGCTTCGGGAAGCGGTAGGCGATGGCGATGAGCACGAGGCCGAAGGGCGGCGGCAGCGGGTTGACGAGGAGCGGCAGCATGCGCAGGAAGTCGCCCGGCGCCTCGCGCGCGGCCTTGGCGTCGCGCCACGACAGCGCACGCGCTCGCCCCGCGGCGTCGAGGTGCCTGTGGCGCCAGGCCACGCGCGCGTCGGCCCAGAGCTCCTTCGCGCCGGCGGCGAACTGGGCGTAGAGCGCGCGGCAGGGCGCCCAGAGGTCGCCGCAGGCCACGCGCCGCGACAGGCACCGGCCCAGGCGCCGGCACCAGGTGTCCTTGCCCTTGCCGTCGTCGTCGCTCGCCGCGGCGTCGCGCTCGGCCGGACCGCGCGGCGGCGTCGGTGCTTCGCGGCCGGGCCTCAGCATGTCCTGTTGCATCCACGAGGCCTCGCGAGGCGCGCAGCGGTCGGTGGACGGCGACGATCAGTAGTAGACCATCAGCCAGCCAAGTCGTTCGCGCCGCGCGCGCGACGGATGCGTCGGACGCGTCCGGACGCGTCCGCGCCACCCGGCCGACACCCGGCCCGTCGCCTCGGAGCCTCCTCGGCCGACGTCGGCGCGGGTCGACGGTCGTGGCTTCGGCCGAGGCGTCGCGCCGCCCGGGAGACCCTTCCGCGGCGCGCGGTAGCGCCGGGCCGCCGCCGGCCGCGGCGCGCCGGCGCGCCCGTGCCGGCTCGCGGCCGACTCGGACTCGGACTCGCCGCGGGCTCGGCCGCTATGCACACGTGCTTACGCGAGGGCCTCGCCGCGCGCGACTTTGGCGAGCTGGTCGAGCCACCGGTCCTTGAGCGCGTCGTCGTGGGCCGCGAGGTGGTGCTCGCCGGCCGGCGTCGTCACGGCGAAGGAGCAGGGCTTGGCCGGGTCGCCGTCGCGGACGACCATGGCGCCCGCGAGGTCCGCGGAGACCTCGGCCTTGGGCGCGGCCGGGTCGCCCTCGCGGCAGAGCTGGACCTGGCGCGTGTCGAGGCCCTTGGCGAAGCAGAGGAGCGCGCCGGACCGCGGCGCGAGGACGAAGAAGCGGCGCTGCCACGAGCCGCGCGCGAGGCCCGAGAGCTTCTTCTTCAGGAGCCAGCCGTAGCACGCCGCCGACGTCGTGAAGTGTTCCGCGAGCTCCATGGACCGGTCGAGCGACGACGTCTGGGGCATGTCGCGGCGGACGACGCGCGTGTTCCCGTTCTGCGTGTTGACCTGGATCATCTTCGTCGGCGGCGCGGCCGGCATGCGCGCGCTCACGGCGTTGGCGCCGAAGCGGACCTCGAAGTCCCGGTGGCCGGGCGGATTACTCGGCACCGTGGGGAGGACGACGCTCGGCGCGTCGGCCTGGAAGGCCTGCTCGAGGAGGGCGTTCTGCGACGCGTCGAAGGGATGCCACGCGCCGGCGCCGTCGCGGTGGAAGAAGGCCATGCGTGCGACGAACGTCGCGCCGACGGAGTGGGTAACTTCGAGGGGCGGGGGCTCCGCGGGCGCGTTGAGATCCGACTACTCGAGCGTCGAGCGGTCACGACGACGAAAGTCGCGCCGACGGAGTGGTCGAGGGGCGGGGGCGCCGCGGGCGCGTCGAGATCCGTCGGCTCGAGGGACGACGCGCCCGTGCGCAAGCCGGAGTTGCACCCGTGATTTTTGCTGCCCGAGAACGATGGTCCAGTGAGGCGGGCTTCTAGAGAGACGCGATGGCTCAACGAGCTCGGGTCGACGCGGCGAACCGCCACCGCCACGGCCGCCGCAAGAGCCACCACGACCACGAGCGCGCGGAGGTCCGCGACGTGGCCGTCGCCGACGCGGGCTGCTTCAGCAGCTGCGCGGGCCCCCAGGCGCCGCCGCAGCCCATCCTCCACCAGCTCGGCGCGGGCGCCGGATCTCTGGAGGCGGCCTTCGTGCGGGAGACGCTCGTGACGAACGGCGACCAGCTCGAGGAAATCGTGCGCCGCCGCGTCGACGAGGTGCTGCGCTCCGGCGGCGGCGGCGACGACCCGCTCGCGGCGCGCGTCGCCGAGATGGTCCGGGACGAGCTCCGGCGCGAGCGCCTCGCGGCGCCGGACGGCCGCGCCGGCGACGCGGGCGACGAGGCGGTCCGCGCCGGCGGCGACGGCGGCGGCGCGGCGGCCGGCGCCGCGGCCGGCGCGGCGGACGAGCCCGGCGCCGCCGCGGGTCCCAGGCGGCGGTCCGTGAAGTACGACGTCGGCGACGTCGCGCAGTTCTGCGAGGAGATGCGCCGGAGCTTCTACTTCCGCGTGACGTCGGCCTGGCTCTTCGACCGCCACGCGCGGCACTGGTGGGTCCAGTGGTGCCATTTCGTGCTCGTCGTTCTCCTCGTCTTCCTCCAGTGCGCGGCCTTCACGTCCGTCATCCAGGTCCAGGGCATCACCTGGCTCTTCGACCACGACGTCGAGGCGTACGTCGACGACGACGGTGTCGCCGAAGGCCTCGCGGCGAAGATGTTCCCGGGGGGCGTGCCCTACCCGGCGAACATCGACCGGCTCACGGAGGAGGCCTACGGCATCCAGAAGCTGTTCGGGGTCTGGGACTTCCACATCATGACCATCGTCTTCTGCGCGATCAACGTCATCACGATGATGCAGCCCGAGCTGAAGCAGCTCAAGGGCGGCTACGCGCTCATCGTGTCGCGCTTCGGCCAGGTGCCCGTGTGGCGCCTCGCGGTCGCCTACGTCATCCACGTGCTGCGGTTCTCCGTCGTCTGGCTCTTCGTGGACGTGTCGGGCCGCGTGCTCGGCGCGAGCGACGGGCCCTTCGAGATCATCCTGAACTCGCTCGCGGTCCTCTTCATTTTGGACATCGACGACCTCGTCAAGTTCGACGAGCCCCGGCGCAACTTCTACGGCATCGCCTTCTTCCGGAACCGCAAGGAGCTCTTCGGCGGGCGCCTCGACGACGCGCACGCGGAGCTCGACGCCATGTTCCGCCGCGCGGCGGCCGGCGACAAGTACCGCGTCAAGTTCTACGGCGCGATGACCTGGCTCTGCCCTGTGTGGAAATCAACCAGTGGAACGCCCCGTCCAGCAAAAACTTCAAAGCTCTCGAGCTCGGTCACATCGAAGCCGATTCGGCTGACTTTTGGACGAATCGATTGCTCTCGTCGAGCTCTCGAAGCACAGCCGAAGAGCTTGCGTCGAAACTGTCGCATACGCCCACATTGAATTCGGGTTGAAGATTTGATTTCCACGCAGGCTCTGCCCCGCGGCGCTCATGTGGTGCATGTCGGCGCTCGCGATCCTCATGCAGCGCTACACGTCCACGGGCGAGCTCATCGCCATCGACGACCTCATCATCGACGAGGACCGCGACGTGAACGCGCGGTACCGCGCGATCCGCTACGCGACCGCGGCCGTGCTCTACCTCGACGTGCACTCGACGGCGATGCTCGCGTCGAAGAACGAGTACAGCGACCAGAACGTCATCAAGCACAGGCTCTGGCGCGTCGCCGACTTCGTCCTGCAAGCCTGCGTCCACGTCGTGTTCCGGACGGTCGTGATCGACTGGGCCATCGAGGAGCTCCTCGCCTACCACCGCTCCTGGAACACGGACCGCCTCTCCTTCTGGCAGGACCTGTCCATCGTGCCGCCGCGCAGCTCGCACAAGGGCGCCCGGGCCTACGGGGACCGCGAGGCGGACGTCGAGAAGTATTCCGGCCGCGTACCACTACCAGGCGCAGTAAAAACGAAGACAACGATGGAACTTCACCAACTCCATTGAACCTGAAGTTACCGCCGCGATTCCGGTGGGCAGCACATGATGGCAGCGCGCGCGCTGCGGTGCGCGCTGCTGCTCGCCCAGGCTTGCGCCGCGCAGGAGCTGCAGCGCACGTCCGTCTTCGCGATCCTCAACGCGCCGCTGCAGCCCGGCGAGGTCCGGCACCGCATCGCCGTGCGCGGCGACGGCAACCGCGTCGTCGCCCACCTCGAGCTCTCCGGCGCCGAGGAGGTCGCCGACGCGGCCTACGCCTTCGGCGTCGCGAACGGCGTCGACCGCGGGTCGACGCGGCGCCTCGCGGCGGCGGTCTGCGGCGGCCAGGGCCTCACCGCGGGCGAGCCGGCGCCGCCGTGCGGCCGCGAGGCCGCGCTGCTCTACGAGAACGCGGTCGCGGACCCGCGCGACGAGACGGGGGCGGACGCGCTCGACGGCCTCCTGCGCATCTGGGAGGGCCAGGACGCGCTCGACGCCGTCCACGGCTTCCTGCTCTTCGAGCTGGACCTCTGGTTCGGCGACTGGTTCCCGCCCGCGCTCGTCGAGGCGCTCTGCGGCGCGCTGGCGCACCCGCTCTGGCCCTGCGGCGAGGCACCCGTGGCGCGCACGGTGCCCATCAACATGGGCGCGGAGACCGGCAAGGTCGGCGACCTCGTCCTCCGGGAAGACGAGGAGGCCGCGGACGCGATCGCGCTGTTCGCAAAGGACCGCGAGGAGATCACGGCCCACGCGAAGAAGCAGCTCTACGCGTCGGTCTGCGGCGGCAACGAGAAGCGGAAATACCGGTGCACGCGGGAGCGGGCCCTCCTCTTCCGCGGCGGGCCCGCGCGGAACGGGAACGGAACGATGATTCTCGCGAGCGACGGGTCGCCCGCGTTCGTCGAGGTCTGGGACGGCGACGAGCCCGCGGACGCGGCCTTCGCCTGGTCGCGGGTCCACGCCGCCGTCGACGTCGACGACGCGCGGCATCTGGTCCAGGATCTGTGCGGGGCCTACCCGGTCAAGGTCCTCGCGCGGTCGCCGGACCCGCCGCTCGCGTGCGGGCGCTTGAAGTGGGTCGTCGACGTCATGCCCATCCGGGGGCCCTTCGGCCCCGGCGGGAGGCAGGCCCTCGTGGGCAACCTGGAGATCACCGACGGCGCGGAGGCCCACGACCTCGCGTGGCACTTCTCCAAGGACAAGGGCTGCGAGGGCTGCCCCTTCTACAAACAGCTCGCGGCGAACCTCTGCGAGAACCCGCTCGTGTCCTGCACGCGAAACAAGGCCGTCGTCTGGACGGCGCTCGTCGACGTGGCGACGCTCGAGACGTTGGGCTGGCCGCCGCCCTACGGGAACGTGCACCTCGAGGTCTACGAGGGCGGCGCGGTCGTCGACGCGGTCCGCGAGCTCTGGTTCTCGCGCAACGAGTCCGAGGGCCTCTTCGGGCCCGACGCGCGGCTGCTGCGGCGGTCGCTGACGGCCCTCGCGTGCTCGCCGGACTACGGCCTCGCGCCCGAGACCCTGTGCGCGCGCGCGGAGGAGATCCTCGCGTCCGCGGACGTCGAGCGGCCCGGCGCGGCCAAGACCATGGTCTTCAACTACACGACGCCGCGGGCCTTCGACGACCGGCCCTGCGGCGACGCCGTGGACCGGCGCCGCGCCTACGACGAGCAGGTCGTCGTCCGCGACGTCGCGTGCGCGCCAAAGGAGGAGAAGCGCGGCCACGGCTTCAAGTCGAAGCGGCGGCGGCCGCCGGGGTCCAAGCGGCGCGACGACGACGACGACGACGACGGCGACGACGCGCTCACGCGCATGAAGAAGCGGCGCGACCGCGACCGCAAGGAGCGCGGCCTCCCCCCCATCGACGACGCGACCTCGAGGACCGCGGCGCCCCCGGACGACGACGGCGACGGCGGCGACGACGCGAACGCGACGAACGCGACGGCGCCGGCGCCGGCGCCCAACGCGACGACGCCCTGGTGCGCGTCGGCGACGCAGCGCCTCGTCGACCTGAACGTCACGGCCATCGACGCGGCCGTCGCCGACGCGTGCGCCGCGACGATCTTCGACTTTGGCATCGAGGGCTGGGGCGGCCCGGGCTTCATGCAGGCGCTGGGCGCCCGCAACGACTCGGAGGCGGACCGGCGCGGCGTCCAGCAGGGCATGAAGCTGCGGAAGGTCGACGGCGTCGCCGTCCGCGACCAGGACACGGTCCGCGCCGCGCTCCGGGCCAAGGCCGTCGCCGCGCGCGCCAACGGCACCAGGGTCGCGGCGGAGCTCGAGTTCCTCGTCGTCAACGACCAGGACCGCTTCCTCCAGAAGGGCGGGCCCGACGACAAGGGCGGGCCCGTAATCGTCTACGAGGGCATGACGGCGTCGGACGCGGTCTACGCCGCGTGCCTCCCCAACGAGCTCATCCAGCCCAACTACACGAAGCTCGGCGTCCAGAGGCGCTTCCTCGCCGAGCTCTGCCGACCGCAGCACCGCGTGCCGCTCCGCGGGCCGCCCGCGCCGGGCTGCGAGGATCTCAACGCGACGACGGGCGCCCCGATCTACGCGCCCCGCTTCCTCCTCTTCGAGATGCCCCTCCAGTTCGGCGGCATGACGCACACGTTCCGCTACTACCCCGACGACTGGCCGCCGTGCCCGGGCGAGTACAACCCGACGGCGTGGAGCGTCCCGGACACGACGCTCCACTGGCCCTTCGGCGCAGACGAGGCCACGCTCGAGGCGCTGTCCCTGGCCCTGGGCGGCGAGGACCCGCTGCCGAAACTGACGAACGCGTCCTGCGCGCCGGCCATCGAGCGCTTCGCGGCGTCCGTCTGCGACGCGCTCGGGCCGCCGCGGCCGCCGGGCTGCGACGTCGACCTCCTCAACATCGCGAAGCAGTACCTCCAGCAGGCCATGGAGCACCGCTGGTTCGAGAAGGCGACGCCGGATGGCGTCGACCTGTACCTGGCCCTGGGCGCGCCCCGCGACTCGGACAACGACACGATCGTCGACTCGTACCGCCGCGTCGCCTCCGAGCTCGGCGCGCCGCTCGAGCTCTTCGAGACGCTGCTCAAGGGCGCCCAGCGGCTCCGGGAGCGCGCCGCGGCGCTGCGGGCCGCCGCGCGGGCGCTGCTCGAGAGCGCGAACGCGACGGCGACGGCCTGTGCCGAATTCAACCACTGGTTTGGGTGGTCCTGACCAAACTTGAGAATTCTCTAGCTCGGTCAAATCGAAGTCGATTCGGCTGATTTTTGGACGAATCGATTGCTCTCGTCGAGTTCTCGAAGCACGGCCGAAGAGATTTTGTCGAAATTGTCGCGTACGCTCACATTGAAGTCGAGTTGAAGATTTGAATTCGGCACAGGCGACGGCGGCGCTGCGGCTCGCGGGCGACGCGCGCGCGGAGCTCGCCGCGGACGTCGCCGAGACCTTCGATGTTCCGAACACGACGCTGAGCCCCGCGGCGCGGCACGTGCTCCAGAGCCTCTTCGTGAACCTCACCGCGGACGCCTTCGCGGACTCGCTGCTCGAGAAAGTCGACGCGCCGTCCGCGCTCCTGGCGGCCGCGGACGCGCTCGCCGCGGACCCGGCGCGCTTCCCCGACGGCGACGCGGCGGCGGCGCTCGCGGAGCTCGCGGACGCGGGCTGCGTCGAGGAGAAGCGCGGCGGCCACGCCGCGGGCGGGCCCCGCTTCGCGGCCGCGGCCTCGCGGAGCAAGGTCCAGTCCTCGACGCTGGAGCTCACCAAGGCCGGCAAGGACGAGGTGCTCGACGAGCTCGCCCTGCTCGCGCGGCGGCGCGCGGCGGCGGCCGAGGACCGGCCCTGGGGGCGCCTCGCCGCGCGGGTGGGGAGGGCGCGCGCGGGCGCGCCGCTCGTGGCGCGCGCGGTCGCGGCGGACGCGCTCGAGACCTGCCGCGCGCGGGCGGCGCTCGCCGACGACCTGCTGCGCCAGGCCGCGGACGCCGCCGTCGAGGCGAACCACACGATCCGGGCGCTGGAGAAGCCCGTCGGCGAGGTGAGCAAGCGCGCGTGGGCCCTCCACCAGGCCTTCGACACGCTCGCCGACGAGACGAACCGCGACTTCTACGACCGGCCCTGCCGCCCGGTCTTCGGCGCCTGCTGCGTCCGCGACGCGCCCGACGGGGGCATGCGCATCACGTGCGGGAGCTAAGGAACATGAAGGTTCGACGCGAGGTTCACGCTAAGCTTCAATTTAGGTTCAGCAACTGAATTCCCTACGATTCTTGCATTGGAGTCGACGTCTGGTGGCGTCTGGGCAGCACCGCAACGCTGCCCGGCCGTCGCCATGGTGTCCGCCGTGAGCGCCGGCACGACGCTGCTGACGGCCTTTTTGCTGAAGCTGCTCTTCGGCTCGGACGACGCGCTCCTCTTGACGACCTACTTCGTGCGGCCGGGCGCCACGAAGACGTACCAGGCGAAGATGGCGGCGATCTACGTGCTCATGATGAATTTGATCGTGTGCCTCGCCGTGGGCGTCGGCGTCGTGCTCAACGTCGTGCTCGCGTCCTTCAGCGACGACGAGGACAAGGTCAGCTACGCGACGTCCATCGCGTGCTCCGTTTTACTCATTTGCTACGCGGTCTACCTCAAGTTCGCGCCGGACGACGACGACGCCGACGACGACGACGCGGAGAAGGGCGGCGACGACGTCGGCAAGGAGCTCCTGTCCAAGGAGCCCAACGCCGACTACGGCTCGTCGGGCGAGGCGACGCAGCGCTACGCGAACCCCTACGTCGTCTTCTTCCTCACGGGCCTCGACGACGCCATCGTCTACATGGTGCTGGTCATCGACGACGCGTCGAGCTGGTACCTCGTCATCTTCGGCGCGGGCGCGGGCACGCTGCTGCTGGTCGTCGCGGGCTACTACGTGTCCACGGTCCGCTTCATGATCGACGTGATCCAGGCCGTGCCCCAGTGGATCGTCGTCGTCCTGCTCGCCTTCCTGATCCTGTTCGGGTCGATCTTCGACGTCCCCTACATGTAAAACAGAAAGCTAGGCGCTAAACGTCTCCGCGCGGACCATGGACCGCGCGGGCGCGTCGTCAACGTCGCCGTCGTCGCCGGCGGCGAGGTCCGCGTAGGACGCGAGGAGCTTGGCCCAGCGGTGGAGCTCGCGCGGCGCCTCGAAGCGCAGGTGCCACGTGCGCATGTCCGTCACGAGCGCGAGGCGCAGCGTCGAGGAAGCGCAGGCCGCGCTCCGCGGAGACGCGGACGAGACGCGGAAGAGCGACGAGCCGCCGGACGTCGACCGCGCGCGGACCTCGAGGACGGGCAGCGCGTCGTAGGCCGCCTTGTCGCCCGACGCGCGGGCCCCGTCCTCCGACGCGCGGGCGTCGCCCGCCTCCGGCGGCTCCGGCGGCGCGTCCGCCGGGGTCGGCGCGTCGGCGCCGAGGCCCGGCGCGTCGGCGCTCGCGGGGCCGCGGCCGCGCCAGAAGGAGGGCTCGACGGCGCCGAGGCCCGGCACGTCGACGCTCGGGGGGTCGCGG
This sequence comes from Aureococcus anophagefferens, assembly GCF_000186865.1. Lineage (NCBI taxonomy): Eukaryota > Pelagophyceae > Pelagomonadales > Pelagomonadaceae > Aureococcus > Aureococcus anophagefferens. Next base: position 131,726 of record NW_008705563.1, read on the forward strand.
GCGCCCCGGAACGACGGCGCGGCGACGACGACGCGGCGCACGGACGACACGTTCTCGAGGAAGATGACGCCCTTCTGCGTGTGCGTGCCCTCGTCGCGGAAGGCGTGCCAGTCCTTGTCCGAGGCGAAGTAGTAGAGCTTCGGCGCGCCCGTGCCGCTTCCCGCGTCGCCCGGTATGAGCGCGACGGACCGCCTCCGCCAGCCCGCCGCGGCGCCCTCGCCGCGCTTCCACAGGCTCCCGACGGCCAGCGCCGGCGGCGGCCGGTGCTTCAGCGTCGTCGCGACCTGGAGCCGCCGCACGGCGAGGGCGTGGATCGCGTTCTTGAGCCGCGTCTTCGCGGCCGCGGGCCCGCCGTCGACGAGCTTCCGGATCTTCGCCGTCGCCGCGGCGTCGTCGAGGTCCACGAGGAGGAACTTGCGCACGCAGGCCGCGACGGCCGGCGCGCCGTCCCTGGCCGCCGACGCGAGCACCGCCGCGGCCGTGGACACGACGAGGTCCGCGTGCGCGCGGAGCGCGAGGAACGCGGCCGCGCACGCGTCGACGAACTTCGCCCAGACCGCGTCGCCCATGGCCTGGCGCAGGGCCGGCGTCGTCGCGAAGGACGCCGTGTCGATGGCGACGGAGTCGTCCAACACGTGGCCGAAGTCGATGTGGAAGAGCGTGCCGTCGTCCGCGAGGAGGATGTTGTCCGAGTGGCGGTCGCGGACGCCGAGCACGTGCGCGCCGACGTAGGACCCCGCCGCCGACGCCACGAGCCGCTCGAGCTGCGCGTCGCTGAAGCGGTCGCTGGCGCAGACCGCCGTCAGCGCGCGGACGCCGCGGACGAGCTCGATGCAGCCGACGCGGCCCGACATCGCGCAGACGCCGTAGGTGCCGATGAAGACGCGGCTCCCGTCTCTCGTCGTCGTGTTCGACACCTCGAAGGCGTAGTTCATGGCCCCGAAGGCCTGGAGCACGCCCACGTCCTGGCGCAGGTCGTCGCCGGCCTTGTAGATCAGCCGCGAGGGGGGGCTCGCCCGGTGCCGCGCGCCGTGGAGCGACAGGAGCAGCGGCCGCGTGTTCGACGGGAAGACCTTCTCGACGCGGATGTAGGAGATGGACGTCGACGGGAGGAAGGGGTCGAAGACGCGGACCTTTTTGGGCAGTTGTAACGTGAAGCCCGCGGGGCTTCCGAGCAACGTCGCCGCGATGGACTCCCAGTGCTCCTCGCTGAGGAAGATGTGGGGCGTCCGCCCCTCGGCGGCCGCGGCGACGAGGGCGTCGAGCTCGGCGAAGACGCTCCCGTCGCACCACGCGGCCTGCTTGAGGAAGTGGACCGCCTGTCCCACGCACCGATGCGCCGCGCACCGCGCGGCGACGGCCCCGAGGAGCTCGCGCCGCAGCCCCCGGAGCCAGTGCGGCGCCCCGGCGACCAGCGCCAGAAGCGCCGGGAGCGCGTCGCAGAGCGCCTGGGGCGCGCACCGCGCCACGAAGGCGCCGCGCGGGATCTCGTCGCCGTAGAGCGACCGCCGGAGGCGGCTCGACGCGACGATCTGGCGGCAGAGCACGGCGCGCCCGGCCCAGCGCAGGCAGCGCACGACCCTCGCCCGGCGCGCCGCGTCGATGGAGAGCGCGCGCCGCCCGGGCGACGCCGGCGGCGACCCGGCCGTCCTCGACCGCAGCCGCGCGGCCGTGCGGTCGCTGAGGGACCGGCTCCACTCGGACCCGCGGCGCAGGGACCGGAAGAGGTCCGCGCCGGAGAAGGCGAAGCTCGGCTTCGCGGGCGGCTCCTCGGCGTCGCCCTCGGCGCAGGGCACGGCGGGCTCCGGGCTACCGTCGAGGGCGTCGACGAAGGAGTCGTAGCCCCGCGCGCTCACGAAGGCCGGATCGTCGTCCCCGGCGTCGGCGACGCTGTCCAGCGACCGCGAGTGGGCCACGGCCCCGGGGGACGGCGACCCCTTGTATCGAAGGGGCTGGCTGCCGCCCTGCCCCATATCGTACGCTCTTCTTGAACGTCTTCACTTAACGCGGCACCGCCGACCTCGTCGATGGTTCCACCTACGATGGGCTGCCCAAAAAGCTGCTGATCTATCATGGCCGTCCCGCCCATCGGCGGCGTGGCTGCCTAAAACACCGCAGCTGAGCCCCATGGCCGTCCCGCCCATCGGCGGCGTGGCGGCGGCCGTGCCCGCCGTGAGCGTCGCGGCGGCCGTCGACGCCGCCGACGCCGACGGCGCCGTCGTCGCGCCCGTCGCCGATGCCGGCGACGTCGCGGTCGGGCTGGCGGATCGCGTCGAGAAGATGCGCGCGGAGCTCGACATGCCCCCGGAGTACGTGGAGGACCTGCTGCGCCTCGTGGGCACGGACATCGTCGTCGTCGCCGACGACTCCGGGTCCATGAACAGCGTCAGCGACAACCTCGCGGGCGGGCCGAAGACGCGGTGGCAGGAGCTGCAGCAGACGCTGCGACTGTTGGCGACGATGCTCCTCGTCATCGAACACATGGACGGATTCTGGCTCAAGTTCCTCAACGACGCCGAGTGGTACAAGATCACGAGCACGGCGCAGCTCGAGGAGATCTTCGCGGGCAAGCCGCGCGCGCGCGGGAAGACGCCGCTGCTCGGGAACCTGGCGCCCGTCATCGAGGGCTTCGGCCGCGACGACCGCGACACGCTGCTCCTCATCCTCACGGACGGCGAGCCGAGCGACTGCGAGTTCGACGAGCTGAGCCACCTCATCAAGTCGAAGCCCGACGACGTCTTCTGCAGCTTCGCCATGTGCACGGACGAGGCCGACGTCGTCGAGCTCTACAACAAGGTCGTGGACCCCATCTTCGGCTGCGACATCACGGACGACTACGCCGCCGAGTGCCGCGAGGCGAAGCGCGTCGGCAACGCGCTCTCGCCCTTCCAGTGGCTCGCGAAGATGCTCCTCGTCAAGTACGACAAGTACGACGCGCTCGACGAGCGCAAGTTGGATGGTCGCCGACGCGCCTGCTGCGCCCTGTCTTAAGGGCGGTGTGCGGGCGTGGGAGAGTCATATGGGCCGGTGAAAGGCTTTTCGCCGCAAACGTCTCAAACCCGACATCCGCGATCTCGAGTCGTGCGGCGCCTCGGGTCCTACGCGGGCGCGTAGACGCGATCAAGTGGTGACACACTCGCCCGTCGCTATGGTGCCGGGGCCCGGCAACCAACGCTCGACACTGGACATTCTAGAGCGCACCCGCCCTGGATTCCGCGGAGAGCAGGTGTTGCCAGACGAGGTGCTTTTCGATGTGTTAGCTTTTGTCTCGAGCGGAACTGACTTCCTACAGCTCGAGAGCACGTGTCGTCAGTTTTGGCATGCGCTACGCGATGACGAGCGCAGCCAGTCGCTATGGAGGGCGCGTCCAATATACTACGGGCCCCGCGAGTTCTCTCGTACCGCGGGCGTCGTGTGTAGTTATTATGGCACCAAGGCCCAAGTCATTCGCGAGGGCGGGCGGACGGTCGTGCTCGAATACGCATGTATTGCCGCCATCCAGCGGCAGCAGTTCGCCGACGATAACCTGTTCCTTAAGTGGCTCGGCGGCGCGGACGGCTTTCGGAAGATCCTGACGTATGTGCACAAGGAGACCGGTTCTCACACTTATTCCAATTTCCCGGGCGACAACCAGTCACGGCGTTACATCTTCACCTCCAGATTCGCCAAGACGGCATCCGATGTCGTCATGGCGGAAACTTTAGATCTCCTTGCTAGCGCGGTCCATTGCGCCGCACACCGCGCCACCATGCTCGGCGCTTCGTACCGCGATGAGCGCGAGAATTCGGATCTTGCTGAGATGTTCCCGTGCGCCGCCATGCTATTTCCCGAGGATTTCCAGTTGGCAATGCATCTCTCTCGAGACTGTACGTTGGAGACGGGGCCCCCGTTCGTTCACATCATGAATCGCATCTCCTATCGTTTTTTTGGTCCCAACCACAGCTTCACAACATCTCGCTACGAGGGCTATTCGAAACTTGACCTCCCCGGCATCAGCCAGGCAGCGAAAGATGGCCTCGTGCGCGATCTCGTGCGGCGCGCGGGTGGTATGGCATACAGCCCTCAGGCGGTGGATTTTCTTTGGTGTGTCATCCTTACGCGGTTGTCACACACGCTGGAACGCGTCGTCATCGTCGCGATGCACCGCCACCTGCGAATGGAGGACGATTCGGACGATGATGTGTATTCGATGTCAGAGACTGAGGACGAGGGCGACCGAGAACCTGTAGTATCTACCAGCGCTGTTACATCTGCGATGTGCAATTCTCCCAAAGACGTCGAAGTTCCCGTGCTGACGGCGAAGCTCGCAGATCTCAAGTACGTCACCGAGAGTTTCCCTGCTTCGCGCGGCCAGGCGTGCTACACGGGCTGCTTCGACGACTCCAGCGAATCTGACGACTCTTGCGACGAAGATCGACCCCCCATCATTCACCGCATGGAGACAGTCGCAGCCGCCGCGGAGGAAGGGCAACAGCAGCCGCTCGGTAGCGTGCTCGGTGCCAACCTGTCCGATGGCATGACCGCCAATGAGATGATTGCCTTCTTCTCCCACTAAGAAGCCCAGCCTCGGCCTTGTGAAGTCCGGCTTCCCGCACGCCGCCAGCCTCCGAAAACGACTCGGAGGAAGTGGTCGACGCCATGGACGATGATTATTAGGCTCCGAGTCCTAGGAGCGGGTGCGCTTCTTACGCAGGGGCGGTGGGGAGGGCCGCGGCTCGCGGGGCCGGTCTCGGTGCCGCCCCGGAACGAGGTCCGGGGCGGCGCGTCATGTGTCGGCGCGCGCGGCGCGCGGCGGGGGAGGGGGGGGCCTCGCGCGGACG
>NW_008705563.1:136677-144816 GCF_000186865.1 Aureococcus anophagefferens
GTCGTGCTCGTCGTACGGCGCCTTCACGAGGCCGTGGAGCTCGTGCGCGACGGAAAAGTCGCCGCGCTTCGCCGCCTCGTAGGCCTCGACGAGCATCCACTCGCGGAGCACGTACTTCGGGTTCGCCGCGTCGAGGCGCGCGGCGGCCGCGGCCGCGTCGCCCAAACCGCTTTTCCACGCCGCGAGCCACGCGCGCAGCGCCTTGGCGGTTTCCGGCGACGGGTCCGCGTAGAAGGCGTCCTCGACGTAAGCCAATAAATCATCATCATCGGCCCGCGCGACGGCACCCAACTGGCGGAAGAAGATCGTGTAGTCGAGGCCCCGGAGCGAGGGCTCCAAAGCCAGCCACGACTTCCGCGCGGCCGCCGACCCGGGATCGGCGAACCCGAGCTTCGCGCCGTAGCACTCGGCCATGGCGTCGGCGAAGGTGGCTTTCGCACCGTCGATGATGGCCATCAACGGCGCCGGGTCGTCCTCGAAGAGGGGCAGCAGCGCCTTGGCGAGCGTCCGGAAGTTCGCCAGAGCCGCTCCCGGCTGCGCCGCGAACGCGAAATGGTCGCCGGAGCCGACCCACTTGGCGAAGGACGGGTCGTACTTGTCCATGAACCCGAAGGGCCCGTAGTCCATGGTGCGGCCGCCGACGAGGCAGTTGTCCGCGTTGAAGTTGCCCTGGCAGAAGCCGACGCGCAACCAGCCGGCGGCTAAGAGCGCCAGCGCGTCGCGCGCGCGCGCCGCGAAGGCCAGCGCCGCCGTTCTGAGCTCGTCGTCGCCCACGAGCGCGAGCATCGTCGCGTCCGTCTCGTCGCGGTGCTCCAGCAGCAGGTCCGGGTACTCGCGCGCGATCGCGTGCTGCACCATCAGCTTGTGCTCGCGCTTCGCGGACGCCGCGGCGCCGCGGCCGCCCGCGCGGCGCGCGAAGTGGTCCACGTGGCCGACGCGCACGAAGGACGGCGCGACGCGGCAGGTGATGGCGCAGGTCTCCTCGACCATGACGTCCGGGTCGCCGCCGCCGGCGCCCTGCTGCTGGAGCTGGCGGATGAGCTGGCGCCGGAGCTGGAGCGGGAACTGGGCCAGGCGCGGGTCGTCCTCGCTGATCTCGGGCACGTCCGCTTGTCGGCCGCTGTACCAGGGCCGCCGCGTCGTCTCGCCGCCGGAGACGACGAGCGACAAAGCTCTAGTCGTTTCGACGCCGAGGAAGTGCATCGCCTCGGACGCGAGGAACTCGCGCAGCGACGACCGCAGCACGGCGCGGCCGTCGGCGCCGCGGCAGAAGGGCGTCTGGCCGCCGCCCTTGAGCTGGAGCTCGTAGCGCCGGCCGTCCTTCGGCGACTTGATCTCTCCGACGGAGACCGCGCGGCCGTCGCCGTAGCCGTTGCCCGTGCCGAAGGGGCAGTTCCGCGTCTGCGGCTCGCCCATGATGGACAGCGCGTAGGGCGTCGCCCAGGACTCGCCCGCGGGGAAGGGCAGGGCGCCGTGGTCGCCGCCGAAGAACTCGGCGAAGCCGGCCGCGGCGACGGCCGCCGCGTCGAGGCCGAGGTCCGCCGCGAGCTCCGGACTGTGCATGGCGAGGCCCGGCGCGCGCAGCGGCGTCGGGGCCACGCGCACGTAGTGGCCGCTCTTCACCTCCCGCGACCGCTTGTTCGGCGCGTGCGCCGCGGCCTCGGGGTCCTCGTTGAGGCAGCGCAGCCACGACGCGTCGGCGGCGCCGCAAAAGGCCTCGAGGCTGTCGGGCATGGCCGTGGTTTGTGCCTGACGGCGCACGAGGCCGCGGCGCAGGGCCGGCGCCGCCCGCAGGCTTCTTACGACGAGGCTCGACAGCGCGAAGAGCGCGAGTCGCATCGACAAGAGATGCTCTCCGTGGCCGCCGCGCCGCGTTGGCGGCTTCCACGCTCCGGGCCCGGCCGCCGTCCGACGGCGTCGTCACGACGGTCGCCGTACCGCGCCGACGCCAGCCCGAGACGCGACGCTTAGACGTGGCGCTTGCCGCGCCGCGCCGCCCAGGCGCGCGGCCCAACGCCCGCGACGAAGAGAGCCAGCAGCGCCGCGGCCTGGGCGCGGCGCCGCCGCGGCCGCGGCCGGTCGCGCGGCCGGAGGAAGTCGGGGAACGCGCGCAGCGACGCGGCGTCGCAGCCCTCGCAGCAGACGCCCGCGAGGTCCGGGCACGTGAGGCAGACGCCGCCGTCGCGCTCGAGGCGCCGCCGGAGGCGCCGCACGAGCCGCGCGGCGCCGCGCTTGCCGCGGCCGAAGACGCCGCGCGGCGACAGCTTCGTCTTCGCCCGCGCCCGGAGCCGCTCCAGCAGGGCCGCGCGCCACTTGAAGTGGTGGACGACGACGGACGCGTTCGGCGCCGCGCCGCCGCCCGCGCGGAGGTCGTGCGCGCCGTCGGACACCTCGACGGGGTCGCGGTACGCGACGACCTTGGGCTTGCGCCGGAGCGCGCACGACACGGGGTACTGGGCGAAGAGCGCCGCGGCGTCGCGCGGGACCGCGTCGACGCGCGCCACGGGCGCGAGCCGCCCGCCCGCGGCGACGCGGTCCGTCCAGTAGCCGCGGATGTTGTCGCGCGCCGCCGCCGCCAACGCGTCGGCGAGCGGTACCCCGAAGTCGACCAATTCGTCGCTGTCCGCGTGGACGACCCAGTCGCCGCGCCGCAGCCAGCCGCGGCGCCGGAACGCGGGGAAGGCGACCGCGCGGCGCGCGGCCTCCTTGGCCTGTGCCGACATCAAGGATTGGGTGAGACCAGCCAAACTTCAAACCTCCCGAGCTCGGTCACGTCGAAGTCGATGCGGCCGATTCTTCGACGGATCGTTTCTCTCGGCGAAGCACAGCAGAAAGCCTCGCGTCGAAACTGTCGAATAGAACACACATTGAAGTCGCGTTGAATATTTTTGTTTCCTGCCCAGTCCTTGGCGGCGCCCGAATACGGCGACGTCCATCTCACGTGGCCGCGGCACCCCGCGGCCTCGAGCGTCGCCGCCATGGCCGCGTAGGCGCCTTCGCCGCCGGGCCGCGCGTGGAGCGTGACGATGAAGTTGCGCCGCGGGATGCCGAGGGCGGCGTAGTGCGCCAGGACGTAGGGCAGCAGCTTCGCCTCCTCGTCCTCCGCGGCGGCCGTCATCGCGAGGAAGACGCGCGGGTTCCGTGTGTCGGCGGCCGTCGCGTTGCGGCGCGTGGGCACGAAGCGCGCGACCGGCGGCGTCGCGGAGGCCGCGATGGCGGCCAGGAGCAGCAGCGGAGAGGCGGGTCTGATGCTGCCCATCGCATCGAGGTCCTCATCAGGTTGGTCGAGCCGCACGACGTCGTGCAAGGTGAAGGTGAACAGGCCTCGCTGCTTGAACAACGATGCCGCGATCGCAGAGCATGCGGTCGCTGTCCGCGCTCGTCGTCCTGGCCGCCTCGGCGGTGGCCATCAACCGGGGCGGCGCCTCGGGCGCGACCTACGGCGCGCTGCGGGGCGGCCTCGACTCCGTCGCCGCTTTGCGCGCCCACGTCGACGGCGGCGCCTGCGTCCCCGGCCTCGGCGCCAAGGCCGAGGCCATCTGCGCCGCGGCCGCGGACGCCGTGGCGGAGCTCGGCGGCGACGCCAAGGCCGCCGCCGCCGTCGAGGCGGCGCTCGACGGCCAGCTCAAAGCGCTCTACGCGAAGCAGCTGCGGATTCTCCGAGACGCGTCGCTCCAGACCTTCCGCCGGGCCGGCAGCGACGCGTCCGCGGCGGAGTACGCGGGCATGGTCGCCGCGGAGCGCGACTTCTGCCGCGAGGCCGACGCGGCCACGCGGCCCGGCTGGTCCTACGACGCGGAGCTCAAAGAGCTCCGGGCGTCGCTCGAGGCCGTCGCGGCGGCCGCCGCGGGCTGGCGCGACGGCGTCATCAAGGCGGCGCAGACGCGCGCGAACTGCTTCACGGTGCTCAAGAAGCTCGCCTTCGAGCTCGACGCGGCGACGGCCGGGCGCCTCGGCACGGACGCGCCCTGGGACGCGGGCGTCGCGTGGCGCGTCCCGGACACGAACGTGAACCTGAGCGGCGCGCTCCAGCGCGGCAAGTCGAGCCTCATCATCTCCCACGTCCCCGACGACTCCGCGAACCTCCTCGGGCCCAACGGCTTCAACAAGCCCCGCGTCGGCGCGGGCGACCTCGCGCTCTCCTACAAGACGGAGGTCTAGCTGGTAAAAGCCCGGGCTCGTCTCTTCTCGCTGTGCACGCCCTGGCGACGTTCGTTCGCAATAGCCGCGCGCAGAGTGGGGTCAGACGGGGCAACCTAGGGGAAACGTCGGCCTGGATACTTGGGGAGTGGAAGCATGGGTCGTGGTACCATCCCTTCCGCCTGGGGCAGCCTCAATTGACAGCGATCGTCGTCCGCGACCTCCACGCGCACCACCGACTCGTCGTCCGCGACCTCCACGCGCGCCGCCAGCAGCTCGCGAACTGCCTCGGGTCCATGATCCAGCCCGAGGAGGTGGCCGACGCCGGCGACGACGCCTACGACCCGGCCGACGACGACACGGACACGACCTTCGTCGAGTCGCCCGTGGAGCCCGTGGCGCCGGCGCCCCTGGACAGCGCGGCGACGCCGGCCGCGGCGGCGCCGCGGCGGCGCGTCGCGGCGGAGCGCGCGGCGACGTGCTGCGGCTGCGCCTGCGTCGTCCACACCATGCTCGCGTTCCCGCTCTGGCTCGTCGCCTGGTTCGCCGTGACCAACGGCCGGGACGGCTACGACAGCGCGACGTGGACGCCCGGGGACCACTTCCGCCGCCAGCACCAGGAGACCATCGTCGACGCGCTGCGCTCCGGCTCCTGGGACGCCGTGGACCGGGGCCTGCGCCGGAGCGAGAACCACGCGGCGCTCATCGTCGGCGACCGCGGGGGCGAGAGGCACGCGGCGCGCGTCGGCTGGATCCGCGCGGGCCAGCGCCTGAGCATCGCGAGCGGCTCCAAGTGGATCGCGGCGCTCGCGGTCCACCGCGTCGCCGCGTCCGGCGCGCTCTCGCTCGAGGACAAGGTCTCGGACTACGTGCCCGAGTGGGGCGACGGCGCCGAGCCGGCCAAGGTGTCGCACCTCCTCTCGTTCACGACGGGCTTCTCCGCCATGACCTACGACAAGCGGTCCGACGTCGGCTGCGCGCGGCCGCCGAACCAGCCGAGCTGGAACGCCTGCGTCCGCGAGATCGCCGCGAAACCGCGGACGCACGCGCCGGGCCGCAGCTTCCTCTACGGGCCCTGGCACCTCGTCGTCGCCGGCGCCGTCGCGCTCCGCGCCGCGGGGAGGCCCCTGCGGCGCGACGCCTGGATCCGCACGGTGCGCGAGGAGGTCTTCGAGCCCTCGGGCATCAAGGCCGAGCCGGACTACGCGGGGCTCTACGCCGACGCGCCGTGGATCATGCCCTGGTGGGGCGGCGCGTCTCTCCGGCGTTTCTATGTCTCGAGACGTACGTTTTCATCGCTCTCCGTAGGCCTCTACAACGACCATGACCAGGGCTTCCCGGACCTGTCCGGCGGGCTGCGCATGTCCGGCCGCCAGGTCGGGAAGATTCTGCGCGCGCTGCTCGCGGGGAAGCTCCTCGGCGAGCAACGGACGGCGGACTTCCTCCGGGACCGGTGCGTCAACGTGTCCAACTTCCTCCAGGCGGGGTCGGGCTGCTGCGGGGGCAATCTGGCCGTCGGCGACGGCGCATACCACTACGCGCAGGGCGCGTGGCGCGTCTGCGACGCGGCCGCGCGGGCCGCGGCGAAGGACGACGACAATTCCTTGGCGAGCTACCGCGACGCGAAGTACCTCTGCCCGGCGTCGCAGCCCATCCTGCACTCCTACGGGTACTGGGGTGCGGTTTTCCGGCGTCTTCGTTTGCTGTGCTTTGATCCGCGACGTCGCTCCTCCAGGTTTCTACGGATGGGTCGACCTGGAGCGCGACTACTGGGGCGTCTTCGTGCACTCGTGGGCCGTCGACACGATCAACATGTTCTGGATCTGCCTATGCGTGAACGTCGTCTTCTCGCTGGCCGTCGGCGTCGCCTTCGTGCCCCCGTGGCGGGACGCGGTCCTCGGCGCCGCCGCCGAGGCGCGGCGCGGCGTCGCCGTCTACTGGGTCATCGTGTTCTTCAAACAGCGACGCCAGCACGGCCGCGCGCGCGTCGCGCCCGCGCCGCCGGAGTGACTAGAGTTTTACGACGTTCCGCTCGGCGTCGGGGAAGGCGGCGACGGCCAGCGTCGCGACCTGGTTCGCGACCCAGGCCGCGGGCGCGCCGCCGACGTAGGCCGCGGCGAGGGCCGCGGCGCCGCTCTCCGCGGTCGCGCGACCGACGCCCACGAGCCACCGCGCGGGGCCGCGGCCGAAGGCCTCGTCCCATGTCGCCGCGAGGCGCGCGACGACCGCCGCCTTGGCCGCGGCCTCGTCGGGCTCGTCGTTCGCCAGGAAGTAGGCCTCGGCGTTGGCTGAGAACCTTCTCGCGGCCTCCAGCTCCGCGAGCACGCCGTCGTCGACGCGCCCGTCGCGGGGCCGCTCCGGCGCGAGGGCGTCGTCGACGGCCCCGATAGCCGCGGGCAGACCGGCGAGCGCGCCCGCGAGTGCGGCCAGCGCGAGCGCGCCGCGGAGCGGCGCCGGCGCGACGCCGTCGTCGGAGAGGTAGAGGGCGAGGGCAGGTTGGACGGAGCCGTGGAGGACCGCGACGCGCGCGGCGTCGACGACGGCGCCGAGCAGCGCGGCCCGCAGCCGCCAGTCGGCGTCCGTCGTCCGCCACTCCCAGGGCGACGGCAGCGCGTGGCCCCCGACGGACGCGTCGACGAGGCTCCGCTCGAGCGCGCGGCCGTCCGGCGGCTCGAGGCCCTTGGAGAGCCGGTGCGACGCGACGCGCGCGGCCGCGAGCGGCGCGCCCGCCGCGAGGCCGCCGGCGAGCGCCGCGGCCCAATCGCCCGACGGCGCCGCGGGCGCCGGCGCGCCCGCGGCCTCGTAGGCGACCGCGAGGCACAGAGCGCCGAAGGCCGGCGCGGCCCAGGCCTGCGACAGCAGCATCTTGAAGAGCTTGCTGAGCTCCGTGGCCGTCTCCGTGTCCTGGAAGCTGTCCTTGCGCGCGTCGCGGACCCGACTCGCGAACGCGTCTGCGGCCGAGCGGTCGCCCTCGTTCGTCAGTTCGATGGACCGCAGGCCGCTGCGGAGCGGCTTCTTGCGCACGGCGCCGACCGGCGCGCGCGTCCAGGTGCGCCGCGCCTCGTCGTAGCGGTAGCCCATGCGCTCCATCTGGGCTGCTTTTTCGGCGGACACGCCGCCGATGCTGCCGTCCTCCGTCGCGCGCCGGACCAGGGTTGGAGCTGTGCGGCGCGGCATCTGGAACGCCGCAGCCAGATTCGCGAATAGCAGCACGAAGGAGGCCTTCGAGGCGCCCATCGTAGAGCTACTTCACCACATCAAACAGCGAGTGTTGCCACAGCAAGTGCAGCCGCCGTGCAGCGTATGGAGGCGCCGCAGGCGACCTGGTGAGCACGCCCAACGCTGTCGCTGGACTACGCAAACGTCTCTCATTGATGCGCACATTCCTCCTCCTCGGCATGCTGCTCGCGTCGGCGCGCGGCCTCGCGAGCAAGGCGGCGAAGACGGTGCGCTTGGACAAGCTCCTCAACGACGCCGGCGCCGCGGACGGGCGCGCGGCCTGCGGCAAGCTCATCAAGCAGGGCCGCGTCGCCGTCGATGGCGCCACGGTGCGCGCCGTCGGCGCGAAGGTCGCCGGCGACGCGGCCGTGGCGGTCGACGGCGAGCCCGTCGCCGCCGCGCCGCTGCTCTGGTGCTACCACAAGCCCGTGGGCGTCCACTCGACGGTGAGGGACGACCGGGGCCGGCCGGACCTGTCGACCGTGCTCCCGCGGATGGCGCACCCCGTCGGGCGCCTCGACGCGGACACGTCCGGGCTGCTGCTGTTCTCGTCCGACGGCGCGCTCACGCACAAGCTCCTCGCGCCCAGGCACGGCGTGGCCAAGGAGTACGTCGCCGACTGCGACTTCGGCGACGCCGCCGACGACGCGCTCCGCGGCGGCGACGCGGAACCGTGGCTGACATCGCGGCTCGCGGCGGGCGTCGAGACCGCGCTCGGCGTCCACGAGGCCGACGTCGTCGCCGTCGGCGCGCGCGACGGCGGCCTCTCCGTGCGCCTCG